>NW_003307571.1:1469416-1481916 GCF_000143455.1 Volvox carteri f. nagariensis | reverse complement strand
GAAGGGAGGTGGGTAAAACCTAACCCCGGGGTAGGGGTAACCCCTTACCAAGGGGTAACAAAGGGGTCGGGGTAATATTGTACTAAGGGGTAACAGACAGGGTGACCCGCGGGTCTTCCCTACAGGGTGGTGTGCGTACGACGGTGTCTGCTCAGCCCAGGTGGAGGGGTGTGATGAGATTTGCTGGAGAAATCCAAGGAGGAAAACCACGTATGATTGCGTGTGTGTATGTGTATACCGTAGTGCTACTTATAGTTCGTGATCGCTTTGTTCGGGGAGGGGTCAAAACATTTTCTGAAATTTGTATTACACCTCGGTTGTGTTTTCCGGATAGCTGCAACGAGTGCACATACAAGCCAGAGGCCCAAGAACCTAAAAGCCACAAGCTAGGAAAGGGACATCATGCAACGCAAAAGTCCTAACATCCCCAAAGCAATATACACAAGGGAAACAAGGACAGTAATTAACTACGACCGCCCGTGAAGAGATATGACCGTAAGCCAAACGCTGTGTACCAGGTGGGCCAGTTTTGGGCACTAGCTTCATATTAACTACAAACACGCTCTCAAAGCGCTCGACCAGCATCTCGACAGGCCAGTTGCATGTGTTTGGGGGGAATGCCCTGCTTATGAGATGGCTTGATGGCTGCAAAGTATGCAGTGAACTCGGGTTTCAAGTGCGCAGCATGCGCACCGTCATATGACCGAGGCTCCCCTGCTGGCATCAACTATAGCTTCCTCCCGGAGGTCTGGGAGACTTGGGCACGCAGCTCCGCTCCGGCGCGTTGCGCTCTAACGCGGCCGGGAGGACGTCGACAGTCGCCCCACCGACACCGTAACATTAACTTCCATGAGCGGTCCACGGCGGCCCCCTAAGGCTTTGACGGACACCTCCGCACTTGTGCAGACACTGTATCTGTCTAGCTGTAACAGTAACTGTAACTGTCTAGCTGTAACAATAGACTGTTGCATGCATGCATGCCGCCATCGATTGATATGGTCGGTACAAGTTACAAGTTACAAGTTCCGCACGCAAGTGCGGGTGTGTCCGTAAAAGCCGGGGGAGGGGCCCATGGACGTTATATTATGTATTGATGCGGGTATATGGGTATACGGGTACACGGGTACACGGGAGGCCATCATCGTCCTCCCTCGTTCGCTTCAGGGCGAAGCGCCCCAGCGCGACGTGCCTGGCCTCCCAAATGTCCGAGGGGTGGCGCCTCAGTCATAATGGTGCGCATGCTGCGCCCCGCAAAGACTAGGTCACCTCTAACTCCCAACAGCCCAACCGGCAACGCATGAGCACTTGATGAAAACGCTGGGGCATTGTTGCTTCAGTGTGCTCCAACCAATTGAGACGCGCACCCCTAGGCGGGGCCGCTTTCATCCAGTTCATATAGCGATAAGCCTTGGCTCTGGTGATCCCTATGGGGAAAACGCGGGGGTCACCCAAGGTATTCGGACACTCCCACCGTGCATCAAGCCGCTTGGCAAATACTTTAAGAATGCTCTCAACTGGCAAAATAAGGGTGGCGTAATGCGCTATGAGATCATCATCGCGCGTATTAGTGGGGGTTTCCGCTCCCAAGCTAGTAAGAAAGGCCAGTACCTTGCTTGTCCAGCACCCAGTAAGTGCCAATTCCAGGTCAGCGACAAATGCCCGATGACACAGCGTTCCCGGCCTCTTACCCACGGAGCTCCGAAACCTACACACAAGATTGGTCCAATGGAACTGGAGCGGCCTTTGTGACACGATATATTCACGATACATGGAGGTCATATATGACTATGTAGTCGGGCATATGGTCGGTACATATATAGGGCGTGTGTGCATCGCATCTACCAATTGATTGCAGGAGCGGGTTCTGGCGTTGGAGCGGCGCATCAGGGAGCAGTCGGAGACCATCCAGGCACTCCAGAACCGTCTACGAGAGCTGCAGGAGGAGGAGGCCGCCGCGTCCGCGATCAAGATGCCGCCGTCGCCGCTGCTGCAGTCGCCCCTGCCACTACCATCGCCATCGCCTACCACTGCTCAGCAGCACCGCTAAGACGTACCCGCGCAGTGCAGCACTAGGTGCTGCTGCACATGCACACGGCTGCGGACAAACCTAATGTTATTGTTAATCTTAGCAGTAGTAGTAGTAGTAGTAGTGATGACACCAACTTTGGCGGTAGGGTTTGGTGGCGGCACGACTACTGTCGCCGCTGCTGCTGCTGCTGCTGCTGCTGCTGTTACGATAGCTGCAGTGTTGAAATAAGCTGCAGCTTCTCTCGGCTACTGCTGCTGCTGCATCAATTGTGCCAGCAGCAGCAGCAGCAGCAGCAGCAGTACACAAGTAGCAGATACCTTCCTTCAGCTTAATGATGCCAAGAGAAAGAATGACAATAATAACAATAGCACCTATAATAACAGTTGGTTATGTATGTTGCAGTGCGTGGTGGTTATCTCACCTGCGGCGGCGGTGGCGGCCGGCACGCACAGCAGTGGGCGTGGCGGATGTGCAGTATCCTCACTGGCCACATCACGTCGCGGGATCTACATCCGCCAATCGCCACATGCGTTTTTTGAAGTCGTCGTGATATGACCGGATGGAGCAAACTCACCCCTCCCTGCCTCGAGGCAGGGACGGCGGAGGATTTTTATTATTGTGTGCAGATCGTTATTGCGATTGATAATGGCGACCACTGCGCAGCAGCTGCATACAACTAGCAAACCAGTCACATCAGCAATATTGCTCGAGAAGCGTCAGGTTTTTTTGAGGAACATTATCATCGTAATAATAAATATAATAATCATTCATTGGTTGTTGCCGGCAGCAGCGGCATGCAGTAGCTGCTCGCTCCCTTGCTGCAGTAGCAGAAAATAGCACGGTGCACACATCGTCTGTACATATGCGCTAAGGCGCTCCACCTGCATTTTAATAAGAGTCCTTTTCATCAGCTGAGCGGCCATTTATGACAAGTTGGAACATATAATCCAGCAGATCAAGCTGTATGTGTACATAGGCTCTTGGCGAGATATATATCTGGTTTCATTGTGTGTGTATGTATACGATAACAGATAGCCTGTTTAGGGCTCCCAGAGGTTTTGGTGTGGCGCCTCTCGTGCGGCTCTCGCTTAGTTCGGTTTGCAGTCTTCTGCGCCGCTTTTGTTGCCTAGCCAGGGGCTGGGAGAGCGCCCCGGCTGGCGTGAGTGAGTGAGTGAGTGAGTGAGTGGGGTGCGCGGAGAGGAACAGACGAACCTAGTAGAGCCGCGAGCCCGGCCCTGCGCTGTGTTTCGGCCCCCGGTCAGGGCCCCCCCGGGGGCACCGGCCGGCACCGAGCACCGGTGCTCGTCCTTTCTCAGGACGAGCCGCCCCCAGTGTAGCACCCCACCAACAACAACTTCATATTGTAATTTAAAAAATCAAAAATAACTTCAAAAATTGTTCATCAATGTTATTATTTGCTGCTGCGGGGGGTTCTGCCGCATGGTAAACAGAGCAATGGCAACTTGGATATTTAGCTAATACGTACTCTCTGCATAGTAACATATATACATTGCGTGTGTAATTGCTTGTATGCATGTATGTGCACCTGTGTGTGTTGGACGCATGACTGTTAAAGATACGGTCCATGATTTATTAACTCCACATCCATCGATCGATCCATCCATACATTTCTGAAGTCAAAGAGCCCGCCACCGTAAGGGCCGGATTAGTTGGGGCGAGCATCCGTATGATACGAAGGGCTCACTTACAACCTTTGTAACGCTCTCAGCCTAAGCGAGCCCCACGCACCACGCACGAACGAATTTAGGCCCTTTTCGGTGATATCCAAATTTTTTGGAAGCGCGATTGCGCCCTGTTTTATTGTAATAATTGTCCGTGTTCCTGAATCAAGTACTCGTGTTCTCGCGAGTATCCTTTAGCATTATGTTTCCTCTCGTACCTGGCGGCTTACCGTGGGGCCAAGGCCCACCTAATTCGCCTCCTCATCGATTCGTTACCGTTACGCCTGTGCGTGACGATCTCATCGTCCCGCCGTTACACCTGCCGCTGGTACGTTTGGTCTGTTTTCGATGGATGTCCGTCAGCTTAGTGCGTCCTACGCCTCGGCTCTACTATCACCGCAGGTCTTTCCTGGTAATGTTCTCCCTGCCATGCCTCCGCTTGCTGCGGGCCCTATCCGTCTCCCGAGGTTGGCGCCGCCGCCTTTGGACCCTGTCGCGGCTCTGTATTACTCTGAGTTTACCGGGGACGTGTCAGTGCGGCCGCCGCTCACGGCCGCCTTGCTCTCCATCTACCAGGTGCACCAACGTCAGTGGGTCTCTGAGAGCTGGCGGCGGGTTCAAAGTGCTGCGCGAGAATTTCATGGCTGGTTGCAGCGCCAGTCTCTCGGGCTCACCTTGCTCACCTGCGATCCTATGTCCATTGTTTCGTATCTGGTGGAATGGTGGTTCCCTCGGCACCCTGGGCGTCTGCGGGCAGACCGGCGTCCCAGCGCCAGTGCTGTAAAAGGGGTTATCTCGAGCCTTGCGACTGCCTTTAAGCAGCTGGGCCGGGAAGGGGAGTATGACGCCTCTCAAAGCCGCGGGAATCCCTGCGACAGCTCATTGGTGCGAGGCTATGTCAAGGGCTATGGACGGGACCTTAGTGACGCCGGTTATGTGGAGCGAGGCGCCATCCCCTTGACCGCGGAGAAGTTTCGTCGCCTGGCCTGCCATCTGTGGATTGCGTCCGGCGACGAAGAGCATTTGTTTGCTCGCAGTTTGGTGCTTCGGGACTTGTCTCTATTTGCTTTAATGTGGCATACTTATCAGCGCGGTCATGATGTCGGCAAGCTGGTGTTAAGTGATTTCAGGGATACGGTGCATGGCCGTACCGATTACCAGGGCTGGCCGTTACCCCTACCAGCGCCCGACGGGAGTGTTTCTCCCGACACTGTACTACGCATCGAAGAATTAAATACCAAGACGTACAAGGGTCAGCGTGCTCCTGCGACGGTGTTGCGTCCAGATCGTGATCCCCTCATCTGCGCGCTGCAAGTTCTCGCAGTGTACATGAGCACGTGTACGGGGGCCGGTGCCCCTATCACCCAATACCTTTTCCGTCCAGCGGAGCGCAGTGGCCGCACATATCGGGAGGCGCCGATGACGACCGAGGCCCTGGAATATCGCCTCGTCACTCATCTTACCGCTGCTGGGCTATACGGTGGAGAGACGGTGCACAGTTTTCGTCGGGGTGCTTTGCAGCATGCCCAGTCTCAGGGGGTCTCCGATGAGGATCTCATGCGCTCCGCGCACATCCGCTCTCTGGGTACCCTGCACCGCTATCTGGATCCTACTAGGCATCTCGCCCGCCTCCCGGCCGGCGGGACGGGGACGGGGCTGGTGGTTTCGGAGAGTGATGATGAGTGATACGTCTGTGCATGTTTGGTCCTGGCTCACAGGGGTGGGGAGGGAGGGCGACCTCGACTTTCTCTAGTCTTTCTAGTCGTCTATTTTCTGTAACCTGTCTTAATAAAGCTTAGTTGGTATCTGTTGTCTGACTCTGCATTCTGTGCTGGAATGGCCAAACTCGGACTGTCTCGTCCTGGCATCGGGCCCTCCGTACTTCTGTATTTGGCATTTCTGAAGTCAAAGAGCCCGCCACCGTAAGGGCCGGATTAGTTGGGGCGAGCATCCGTATGATACGAAGGGCTCATTTACAACCTTTGTAACGCTCTCAGCCTAAGCGAGCCCCACGCACCACGCACGGCGTCCCACCCTCCATCCCCCTGCCAACCTAAAACACCCCGGCCACCCGCGCTCCGCGCGCCCCCCTCTCTGCCTCGCCTTACTCCTGCTCCCACCGTAAACTCTCCCCATTTCGTATCTCCAACTCTCTCACTCTCGTCTCCGCGTCCCCCCAACCACCCCCGGGTGGCGCACCCGGGCACCCGTTATAAGTCACCTAAGTTGGCCCCGCATTGCTCCTCTGACTCGTGGTAGTCATCAATTGGGGAACTGGACACTTTCCCCCAAACTGGACTCACACCCTGATAGGTTCCCGCTGCTGTTCGGAAGGCTGCCGCCAGTTGGTCTGCTATCTCTTCGATAAGGGGTGTCAGTCCATCTCGTAGCCTCGCCTCCAGTGATTCGTGCATCCATCGCAGAGATCCTGCCCTACTCGCTAGAACCAACTGTTCCAGCGCGTCCGCCAAACCGATCGCCATAAGTTCTTTGCGCCGCCCCACCAAAGTTGACGGCCATCCTCGGAGCCCAAAAATTCTTCGATTCGTAATGCCACTATCGCTCCTGGGTCTGAGGCCGCGTTGGGCTCGAACGTGCCTCTGAGTGACGTGGCCTTGTCTCTCTGTTTTGCAGCCAACGTCTTTCCCCAAGGCTCGCCAATCCACTTGTTGCCCAACCGGGCCCCTGGATTCGGACCGGATGTCCCTTTCCGCTTGTCTGCCGGCAGTGGATGACCCTTCGGCTCTAGCCTGGCGTATGTCCTCCGATTCCGCCCTCCTGGCCCTAGTCATCCGCCCGGGTTACATATTTTCGTCACTGCCACTCGCCGATTCCCCACTGCTCGGGGAAGCTCACTGCTCCGGTAGTTCTCGGCCAATTTTCCTCCGCTCCCATGGCCGTGCTTTGCAATTTAACAGGGTAACCTTGACTGGCCCCGGCAGTCTAGCGGCCCTCTCTGGTACTTCCGTAGCCTGCATCTGGGCATGCCTTGACCTTTTTGGAGCACCCTTCTCTCCTCGCGGCATCCTTGCTTCTGGTTTCCTGATGGGCCAACCAATGACGTTCGAATCGGCCTTCACCCCTCCTCATACAGAAAGATGCTAATGCCTTCGGCAGCCGCCTAGCTGAAAGACATTCCCAGGCAAGGGTGTTGGGGATGATTACCGCGTTTATTACTGGCTGTCCCACGCCTTCCTCGGGCAACTACCCTTATGGTCTCCATCGGTGGGTCGACCCTTTATGGGGTTTTATGGGTAACAGTAACGGCCTTCTAATAGCTGTGGCTCGTTCTGTGCACCGCTTCGTGTCTGGTACTCCTGGTCCCGTGTCTGAGACGTGTCCCTCCCCGTCTTCCTTCTACAAGTGCGCCGCCTTCTGCAATCGTTGTTGACATACTCCTACAACGCCACGGCTGTAATCCGGCAAGCCATCACTGCGGGTTACTAAAGAACGCAACCTCCTGCAGCCTCTTGTGAACCGAACTCAGCGGACCACTGCCGCGGTTTGCTACAAGCGCAATGCCTTCTGTGGTCGCTGTCTACAAGTTCCCCTACCAAACACCTTCGGTTTGGCGTGCCGCCGCGGCAGGCTTCCTAATCGCGTTGCCTTTCACCGCCGCTCGTCATGCATTTGTGCTGCACTTTGCGGACCACCACAGCAGTTTCCTACAAGCGCACCGCCTTCCGTGGTCTCTATCTATGTCCTCCTAGGTCACAACGCCTTCAGTTCGGCTTCTTAATCGTGCTGCTTTCCGCAGTCGCTTGTCATGCATTTTTGTGCCGCACCCCGAGGACTGCCGCGGCAGCTTTTCTACAAGCGGGCCGCCTTCCGTGGTCGCCATCTACACACTCTTAAATCACAAAGCCGTCAGTTCGGTGTGCCGCCTCGGTGGGCTTCCTAAGTGCGCTGCCTTCTGCAGCCTCTTATCATGTAATTGGTGCTGCACTACCGGACCGCTGCAGCGGTGTTTCTACAAGTGTACCGCCCTCCGCTGTCACCTATATGCGCCTAAGTCAACGCCTTCAGTTCGGCTTGCTGCCACGGCGGGCTCCCTAAGCGCACTGCCTTCCTCAGCCGCGTGTCATGCATTTTGTGCCGCCCTTAGCGGACCGCCGCGGCGGCTTTTCTACAGGTGCACCGCCTTCCGCGGCCGCTGTCGATATATTCGTAAATCCCAATGCCTTCCATTCGGTGTGCCGCCGCGGCGGGCTTCCTAAGCGCACTGCCTTCCGCGGCCGCTTGTCATGCATTTTGTGCCGCACTTGCTGTTGTTACATGGTCGTGGGTGCGTTCCCCGTACCTGCAAACCACTCTAGTACGAGCCGAGGGCTCAAGGGCTGCCAAATCGCCTATAAGCACCATCCTACCTCGCACTTCCAACGAGACAAGCGATGAAGTATACTTACGGCCAAAGGGAACAATAGAGTTGCGGTGAGACCATATACATTTCAGCATCCTTGCCAGGTGTTCCGTCTCCCACTTCATAGCGTCCTTCATGCCGCACTTAGCAGACCACCACAGCGGCTTTTCTACAAGCGCACCGCCTTCTGCGGCTGCTGTCCAAATGCTCCTAAATCAACGCCTTCAATTCAGCGTGCCGCCACGGCGGGCTTCCTAAGCGCACTGCCTTCCGCAGCCGCGTATCATGCATTTGTGCTGCACTTAGCGGACCGCCGCAGTGGCTTTTCTACAAGCGCACCGCCTTCTGCGACCGCTGTCTATATGTTCCTAAATCAACACCTTCAATTCGGCGTGCCGCCACGGCAGGCTTCCTAAGCGCACTGCCTTCCGCAGCCGCGTGTCATGCATATGTGCCGCACTTAGCGGACCACCGTAGCGGCTTTTCTACAAGCGCACCGCCTTCCACGGCCGCTGCCTATATGCTCCTAAATCAACACCTTCAATTCAGCGTGCCGCCGCGGTGGGCTTCCTAAGCGCACTGCCTTCCGCAGCCGCGTGTCATGCATTTGTGCCGCACTTAGCGGACCGCCGCAGCGGCTTTTCTACAAGCGCACCGCCTTCTGCGACCGCTGTCTATATGTTCCTAAATCAACACCTTCAATTCGGCGTGCCGCCACGGCAGGCTTCCTAAGCGCACTGCCTTCCGCAGCCGCGTGTCATGCATATGTGCCGCACTTAGCGGACCGCCGTAGCGGCTTTTCTACAAGCGCACCGCCTTCCACGGCCGCTGCCTATATGCTCCTAAATCAACACCTTCAATTCGGCGTGCCGCCGCGGTGGGCTTCCTAAGCGCACTGCCTTCCGCAGCCGCGTGTCATGCATTTGTGCCGCACTTAGCGGACCGCCGCAGCGGCTTTTCTACAAGCGCACCGCCTTCTGCGACCGCTGTCTATATGTTCCTAAATCAACGCCTTCAATTCGGCGTGCCGCCACGGCAGGCTTCCTAAGCGCACTGCCTTCCGCAGCCGCGTGTCATGCATATGTGCCGCACTTAGCGGACCGCCGTAGCGGCTTTTCTACAAGCGCACCGCCTTCCACGGCCGCTGCCTATATGTTCCTAAATCAACGCCTTCAATTCGGCGTGCCGCCACGGCAGGCTTCCTAAGCGCACTGCCTTCCGCAGCCGCGTGTCATGCATATGTGCCGCACTTAGCGGACCACCGTAGCGGCTTTTCTACAAGCGCACCGCCTTCCACGGCCGCTGCCTATATGCTCCTAAATCAACACCTTCAATTCGGCGTGCCGCCGCGGTGGGCTTCCTAAGCGCACTGCCTTCCGCAGCCGCGTGTCATGCATTTGTGCCACACTTAGCGGACCGCCGCAGCGGCTTTTCTACAAGCGCACCGCCTTCTGTGACCGCTGTCTATATGTTCCTAAATCAACGCCTTCAATTCGGCGTGCCGCCACGGCAGGCTTCCTAAGCGCACTGCCTTCCGCAGCCGCGTGTCATGCATATGTGCCGCACTTAGCGGACCGCCGTAGCGGCTTTTCTACAAGCGCACCGCCTTCCACGGCCGCTGCCTATATGCTCCTAAATCAACACCTTCAATTCGGCGTGCCGCCGCGGTGGGCTTCCTAAGCGCACTGCCTTCCGCAGCCGCGTGTCATGCATTTGTGCCGCACTTAGCGGACCGCCGCGGCGGCTTTCTGATGTAGCTGTAGCCCGTCCACACGTCCGAAGACTCCGGGTCCGTCCGCGCGTCTTGACTTCAACTTTCGTTTGCTTGCAGATTTCTTGACGCCATCCTGTATGCCTGTTTTGCTCGTTGTTCCTTACGCCTTCGCACGTAGGGTAGCTGTTATGTTGGTAAGTATCCTGCACCGGGCTATCTGGCGACTCGCGAGGATACCAGGGTAAATCAGGCGAACTCAAGACAAAGGGCGCCGACCAAGCCCCTCGCAACAACTTGTCAACCAAGAGCTACTCCCGGCAAAACGGACTCCCATCTTAAGCTTCGCCAACTGCGGGAGGCCGAGATAAAACCACCTTTCCTACTGACCTACGGGCCTCGCGAACCCAACTAGAATTCACCCCGCCCACCGACAAGCCACAGAACCCGCTGTTCAGGTGCCTCTACTCAAGGCCGAACCAACCCAACCACCCGCGCGGTGCCCGCGCGCTTCACTTACTTGCATGGATGCCGTCGGCCCGCAATGTCGATCCTCGCGTCGCCGTTGTTGTTGTCTTTTCATATATAAGAGACGGCGTCCTATTGTAGGCAAAACCAAAGATAAAGGCAATCTAACATCACTCGTCAAGCGATTTGGACCTCGACTTTCTCTAGTCTTTCTAGTCGTCTATTTTCTGTAACCTGTCTTAATAAAGCTTAGTTGGTATCTGTTGTCTGACTCTGCATTCTGTGCTGGAATGGCCAAACTCGGACTGTCTCGTCCTGGTGTGATATCCGGGGTTGGCATCGGGCCCTCCGTACTTCTGTATTTGGCATTTCATTCATGTTCGAATGTGCGTCAGTGCATTTCTGTGTCGTATGAGTGATCGTGCATCGATAACATTATTATTTAAAGCTACCTAGAGAAAAATAATGGGCTTAGGGTTTTAGGCGGGGCAAGCTTGTCAAGGCGGGAGCTTGTCTGGCGGGGCTATATGGCTCTCACCCGTGGCGGCACCTCAGAAGATCACCACCCCGTCATGCGCACTCAAACACTACTCCTACGAAACCATGCGCGCCTATCACTATCACTCTGGGGCCTTCGGTCCCCGGGCGCCGCTACCCCCCCCCCCTCCAGCAGCAAGCTGTGCAACCAGCGCCTGGGTCGTCATACCCCCTAGGTCTGTATCCCTAGTTGTTAGTTGTTAAACTTCCCCTACTAGACTATCCTCCTACTTTCCCTGGTGGCCGCGCGCAATGCATTCTGCCATCCACTACCGCCATCCCACCCATGTATTGCGGCACTCAGAGCTCTGCAAAGCCTTTCTTTCACCCGCTGCGAGAACTGCCCCTGGCGGAGTCGCAGCCCTCAACCCTACCCGCGCATGCTTCATATGTATGTCTGTATGTCCGTATGTCTGTATGTCTGTGTGCGTCTGTGCGTGTGTGTGGGAACAGATGTGTGTGTGTGTGTGTGTGTGTATGGCATACGTCTACGTATGGGCGTACATCGAGGGGCATTAGGCACCAGCTGGTGCAGCTGCTGCATGACGATATGAAGCCGGACGTCGCTCATTTAATTTGCTTGGATACAATCTACTGTCAGCCTATCTACCTGCACATATGCACTGCGAAATAGATACCATACGTGACGAACACATGACAACTAAACCTCAGTAAAGCTGGTCAGGTGGTATCTTCTCTACACGGATGTCAGGGTGCGGCGGATGGGAAGGGTATGCACAGTACGGCATTAATAAGGTGCCGGCTTACTTATGGTATGGCAGGTCATGGCAGCCAGGGACCCAGCCGCAAACTAAAGAATGTAAGCGCAGTTTGGTCTAGTGCGTGGGATCCAGCTCAGCTTCATTCGACGCCATTAAGGATGCTGGGGTACTGAGGGAAAGAAGATACGATAGATCGGTCGCCGAACAGGTACAGGCAGCGACAAATAGCTGTTGTGGTAACCCCGTTATCTCAGCTTAAAGCCATGCAAGCGCTCATTAGAGGTTAATACGATTTATTCTCCCAGGAATGACGGACATTAATTCCGAAGTCGCTAAGGAAAAACCGGTTGTACTGTACGAAGCTTGCGTCTGGGTAAAAGCTTTCTGGTTAACATTGCTATCAAGAAACGTTGGGGAGGGATTTAGCTCTAGGATGATGAAAAGGAACCCTTGAAAGGCCCGCGCCAAGACATATCATCTTTTTAGATTTTCATATCGCATGGGCCTTACAAGTTGCTGGATGGAACGTTTCCCCGGTTCCAACCAGGACTGTTAAGATGTGTGTGGCGCATAGCCGCAGTAAGTCTGCGTTATTACTTCTGAAATCATTCACCTTTTAAGCGGAAATATGCGCCTTGCTTTCTGCCACTGTGCAAGTATGTTTCTCACTCTTATGATGGGCAACATAAGATAACATGAAAAAATCTCTCTACTGCAAGCTGCCGTTGCAGGCATAGCGCACCTAGTGAGGCTTAACATTACTGGACTGCTCAGTTTCTCTTTGTCTGACGTTTGCCAAACAATATTGTTGAAAAGGGCTGCCCTCCTGCAAGGTAGCCCAGCAGGCGCGGCTAGGTGCATTGCGACCGCCGCCTCGTTCTCCTATCCAGCACTCTTCAGGTAGCGCGTTCCTTACTGGTGGATTACACTGCACGGTCATGCCATGCCAGGAGACATGAGGTGCGCCTCTAAGAGATTTGAGCACATCATG
>NW_003307571.1:1465680-1469145 GCF_000143455.1 Volvox carteri f. nagariensis | reverse complement strand
TGCGACACAAGCCCGAGAGCAGCAATTAGTACTGCAGTAGTGTAAGGCCCTTGGCAGCCCCGGTTTCGCCTCGTCCTGTCCTATCCGGCACCCCGAACGAAATCGTACAGCAAGCCATGAAGGCTATAGGACATAATCCAGCTTCTACAAGGTCATGAGTATCAACCAGATCAGCTAGTGTCTCGATGAAGAGTCCAAACAACTCCGTAGATAAAGGACACCCTTGCTTCTAGGGATGTGAATTTCAGCTGAATTGGGATTTGGCAACCTTAATTACGTAAGCTTAAAAGCGTAATATAGTAAATTACTGTAATTTACGGTTTCCACGGCCTGGACCCTGGACCCTTAATTTAAGGTTGCCGTACTAGTGTACGATTTTGGATTTTCAGCACAATTTCAGCGTTTTCACATTCGCAACACCATTCTTTACTTATTTACATATTTTTGACATCAGTTTGGCGCTTGTACAGCCGACTTGGCGACTATCGCCTTTCCAATTTGAACCATGGCTGACGCGGGCACGACCCCCGGCACCGGCGCGTATGGCGGCGTTGATACTGCAACACCACCTGCTCTTAAGGACCAGCAGCAGCATATGAAAAAGGGCACCACGCTGCTCGCGTACGCTTTGCCCCCTCGCAATGCTGCGGGCTTGCCGGTCCTGCCGCCCCGCACGTCGTGCGACAAGGCCAAGCCCTCCGACTGGGTGCGGGACCAGTTCGATAAGCAGAAAGGAAGTTGCCTGCACTGTTAAGCATTGAAAGCCGTGCATACATACTCGACCACGACACCTAATACCGTTGCAAACCATAGTCCTGGTTTGCAACCATAGTCCTGGTTTGCAACCATAGTCCTGGTTTGCAACCATAGTCCTGGTTTGCAACCAGGACTACTTGTCGTGTTGACTACTTGACTTGCTCTTTTGCTTGGTTGGGCGGAGGGAATCGCGGTTTTCAACCTGCATTGTTGGACTCTTTCACGCTTCCCCCATGGCTGGGTTTGTGGTGTGTTCGGAGGAGTGGACGGGTCAGCGGCACCCTGGTTTGCAGACCGGCGGAACCTGTAAGACCCATGGGTCTGTTAAGCTTTTAAGGTTTCTACCCCTCCTGAGGGACCTTATTACGGCCAGGTCCAATCTTAATTACGTAATTACGTAACCTTAATTCCTTAAAACGTAAAAACGTAAAACGTAAATTCGCATCCCTACTTGCTTCACTCCTTGCTTAGACTCAAACTCTCCCCCCACTTTCTCATTTACCTTCATCACCATGGACACCTTCTCGTACGCTTTTCTCAGAGCACCTAGCATGGGGCCGCTAATCCCCCTCTCCTGCAACCGAAGCCACATGTGTTCGCGAGGCACCCTATCAAAGGCCTTCTCAAAGTCAATCTGCACTGTTATCAACGGCGGTTGTCCCGCGATCCGATGCCGCCTGACCAGGTGTTGCTTGACAAAGAGGTGGTGAGCAGTGCCAAAACCCCGCCTGAAACCCGCTTGGCATGGGTGCCGCAGGTCCAGTATTTCCCCAGCACGTACCAGGCGGTTAAGGATCACTGACGCATAGCATTTCGCAAGTGCTCCTCCAACTGCAATGCCCCGATAATTTCCTGCCACCAACGGGTCACCCTTCTTCAAAATTGGGGATACCACCGTTTTGGTAAACTGCTGTGGAAAATCACCAGTTGCCCTGATGTGCTCTAACAAAACGTGCAGCACTGGGACGATACAGTTCACCTCCGTTCCCTGCCTGCCCTGCTCATCCACCCGTGGGAGGCGTGCATAACGGTAACATTCCGATGGTACGGCCTCGAGCCCATGAGCCTTTCCGTTTGGTAACCTACCGACAGCACGCGCTACCTCCTCCAAGGTGAAAGGCTCATCCAGGATGCTAGCTGCCCGTGCTCTCCTGTCCATGACAGTCCGACATGCTTGGCAAGCACCCTCTCCCAAAGGGGCCCCAAAAAAGGAGATATAGTTAAGGAGTCGGTGCGCACCTTCAACACCCGTCTCCCCAACTCCTGCGTTTAACAAGGTGGCAAAATGATCCCGAAATACATGCAAGTCGTCAATTGCGCAACGCTCCTTGAGTTGCCCTCCCAAGGCCCGCCATAGTGCGCGCTGATTGTGCCTGCACCTAACCACGAACTCACGCATTCTCTCTGTATCATATGCTGCTCGGGCATGACGTTTGGCACGGTTCATTGCGTTACGTGCCTTGCAGAACGCTTCCCACAAGGGGCCTGTTTTATTCTCGACCCTGCCAGGGCCAAGACGCACCCTGCAAGCAAGCATGTGTTGCCGGGCGCTTTGGCATTCCTCATTCCACCATAATGCACCACCCCCCGCTTGCATACCCTCAGGCCTGCGACCCGCAAATACTCGAATCAGCACCTTCCGCAGGAGGGTACTAATGCGCTCCACCGACTCCGTGCTGTTGCAGGCCCCATTCGATAGGTCCGTGATCACCCCATTTAGTGCATGCATGACCTGGGATCCATCAGTGAACAGAGCAGCATAGTCACGGTAACAGGAAATCTCAAACACTGCTCGCTTCTTTTGGCAGCACCCTTTGGCACTCGTCCTAGTTCCTCCTACAGCTAGACCAAGCACTAGCGTCATTGGACGGTGGTCAGTCGGGAACCAACCATCTGGCGCGAGCAGCTTGCCCACTCGCATCCAATAGGCATGACGGAGAACACCGGCCGAACCTACAAAAAGATCGATCATGCTCCCACCTGCTTCACCCTTGGGGAAGGTCAGACGACCCTCTAAATCCCCGGAAATACGGCCATTTAATACCAGCAGCCCTTGTGATCGGCACAGGGCGCCCAACTGGTGCCCAGCGAAATTGCAGACGAGGTCTTCACTCCTACGTCCGGGCACGTCTACGTAGCCCTGAGGGCCCGCGTCCCCCGGCAAGCCCATGAACTCCTGCAGTGCCGTCAGTTGGTCTAAATCTGGAACATCACTAACGTACCCGGGCAGGTCAGCAGGCGAGGACCGGTGCTTTGTATGCTGTGCACTAGATAGACGGGCATTTAGATCACCGGCAAGCATCACATCCTCCCCCGGCTGCCGGAGCTCAGAAATATCTTGTTGGACTCTCACGAAAGCAGCTTCTGCTGCTGCTGCTCGCTGTGCATTAGTTGCACCTCCGGCTGGGTACACTCTGGAAGTTTCAGGTGCAAGGTAACAGGCCCCCACCAGGAGGCTGTTTCCTGACAGAAGGTTGACACGTATCCACAGGACCTCACAGCCTGCAAGACTGTTGTTTTTCCGGACAATGGTAACCCCATGGGAGACGGTATCACGCACGTAGAGAGCAACCCCGCCATAGTCAGCGCGTATGGCATCTCCTGACCTCTGCACCCGCATCAGGCGGAAACCTTCAAGGGACACGTCACTCTCTGGCACTGCATCCGTTAGGTGTGCTTCGGTAACAATGATGAGATCATGACTAGTCA
>NW_003307571.1:1460822-1465562 GCF_000143455.1 Volvox carteri f. nagariensis | reverse complement strand
AACCGATGGGTAACCTATGGGTTACCGACCCAATCAGTGCCTTAGGGACGTACTCTACATAACTACATATATACACTGCGTGTGTAATTGCATGCATGTACGTATGTGCACCTGTGTGTGTTGGACGCATGACTGTTAAAGATACGGTCCATAATTTATTAAAAATTCTGATCCCGAATCTGTAAGAGAAGCAGGAAGTTCCAGTGAAGGATTTTTGTGAAGCTGGAGAAAATGGGTATTTGAACTAGAGAATTCCGTAATGTTCGCGAAATTGCAGTTAGTTGGTAGAAGAAAAAAGGGCCTTATAAGAGGTTTTGAAACTCGGAGTTGCTACGGCTTTCATGGGATATGTTTTACCTTGGGGACAGATGAGCTATTGGGGAGCAACGGTGATCACTAACCTGTTCTCTGCTATACCGCTTATCGGTGAAAGTATTGTTACATGGCTATGGGCTGCAGCTGGATTTTCAGTTGCTTACCCAACCTTAAACCGGTTTTATTCACTGCAGCCAGCTTTGGACTCTCTCTTGTTATTGTATCTATATATTTTGCTGAAGCTGAGAAAATTATCTCCAATGCAAAAAGCTTATAACAATTTGGAGATGCATTATGATCTTGCAGTAAAATATTGTAGACACTGATTCAAGAGTTGATTTCAAATAGTGGTGAGATTTTTCAATCGATAAAAATTGGTGATAACACTATTATACTGTAAAAGACGATTTTAAAATTGGGCAGCTACAAGATACTGACTTAGAATCTTGGTTTTAGCTGTTCTATATGTTTAGCTTTTAACTTGAATTCTTCAAGAAATCGTTGAAGTATGTAATGTAATGTAATGATACAGAGTGGGAGGCTTCTGGGCCGCTTTATCACATTGTCAGTTCTAGGATTTATCACCTTATAGCACCATCCACCACTACCACACTGTACTACGCCATACGAACTGGATGGCGGATCCAGCCTTCAAGGACCCCTCCTCATCCATTCACCCGAACAACCGAAGAGACAGAGGGTCCGGCAATCGCCACCAATCCAGCGTGCGAATCTGGTCCATCAACTGTAACCTCAACTCCACATCTCAGCAGCTAGCCATAATCTCGCGCTCCTGACTAATTCGGGGGTCTCCCCAGGAAAAAACATCTTATAACAGCAAAAACAGCCACCCAGACAGATGCATAAACACACATATATCTATAGTGATTAGGTCTGCAAGTTTGGCCATTTGAATGGAATCGGAGCAACAAGCCAGGTTTTCAACTTGGCATGCAAATGCACCTGCTTAGGTGGGGCTGCCCCACCAACTACAAAAACGCACATAGATTGGGGAAGCACAACAGTGCCTCGTCCAGCAGCTGAGTATTTGTGGGAAGGTGGCTTTATACACCATCTCCATTACTGGCCATGCTGCTGCTGCTTTTGCAGCTGCCTTTTGAGGGCCTCAATCTCCTGCTCCGCTACCTCCAGCTTCTGCTTCAGGTCCTCCAGCTTCTGCTCCGCTACCTCCAGCGTCTTCTTCTCTGCCTCAATCTCCTGCTCCGCTACCTCCAGCTTCTGCTTCAGGTCCTCCACCTTTCGACTTGAAACCAGGTCTGTGATTACAGGATTCGCCCACTTGTCTGCCAGAGTTTGAAGTGTCTCACTGGCTAGCTTTGCCCAATCTACAACCTGGGTGATGTCTTCACCAGGGTACAGCACAGTATGCATATGGGCGAAAACCTGCAAGACCAAGGGATGTTCAGGGAGCATTATCTACCTGCAAAAGTGTAGTAGCTGACTGCTAAAAAGGCCTAAAGATGCTGGATGTATACTTCAGTGTACATTTCATGAATTCATCAAGTGTACACGGTAACGTACGACTAATAGACTAGCCAACTCTGTAAAACTTCAAATTACTTATTCTGTCTATGCAACCAAATTAATACCTAACTTGTCAGGACACTTCCATGAAATGCAGCTTCTGCCTTCACAAAATGTGCCTCCTAAAAGCCCCCAGGAAGACAGTGATGACACAACATCTAGCCACTCACACTATGCACCAAGGCCCTTATCTGCAAGAGAACCACCCTCCAAAGGTAGGCCTCACCTTAGGCACAACTGATGAAGAAGATCTTTTGGATGTTGACAGGAGGTTGCATTCGAACTGCACCCAATCGAAGAGGCAGAACTCATGACCACATGCCTGGAACTGGTAACCATGTGCCTGGGAGTTGCCCTTGGGCAGGGGAGGTCCTTTATTATCAATCTTTTGGACCAGCTGCACAGTAGCAAAATACCAGTCTGAAGCATCTGTTAGCAGCAGCGTCACTGGATCCGTCTCATTCTGAATTGCCAGCTCTAGAGCTGTTGCAAGGGGCTGCCATATGTCATACTTGAAGTTAACCCTACTCTTCAGTTCCACCACCAACACTGCCTTGCCACCTGTGTTAATTGCATCCACCAGGTCAAAATCCTCTTCATACTTCACTTGAGGGGGGACACGGAGGAGGACAAACTCAGAACGACCTGCATTACATCCCAGGGGTAAAATGATGTATGATAAGCTTGTTAGCAGCTTACTATGGATAAAACATGCCAATAACCAGAGGGTTTCCTAGCCCCTGTCTGACAGGGGTAACAGGGTGCATGCAAAGGAATCAAAACATGTTATTCCGTTAACAAAAATAAAGCTTGTGCCACTGAGGTTATGTGTAGGATTGACAGCAGGACACCGTGTGATTAGAGCATGAGCACTTAAGGTTGACCTCCTGCTTAGGGTTTAGCATGCTCTGGGCTTGTGCCTGGTGATGTGGAGGAGGGCCCTCATTCCATTAACCATGAGTACTAGAACAGTTGCAGCTTTTGTTTTATACTGCTTGTTAAAACTGGTCCCAAACAGGTCTAATTTTTCAGGAATATCAGTTGCTATTCTGTGCTAGGATATGGGTTCCTAGCATTAAAGCTACTGCAGGTTCTGAGCTGCTGCTTCCTTCTGCAAGCTCTGACATCATTGTGGGTATCTGGTGAAGCAGCTGGCCGCGTATTATTAGGTTTGGCTACGGAAGGATTGAAGGAACTGTAGATATAGCTGATTGCTGCCATATTGGACTGGGGTGAAGTGCGAATGCGTCTGTTTGGAAGGCGAAGGGGGCTACGGCTTGTTGAAAAGGAACAGAGGGAGACGAATGCGCGATGTAAGTACTTGGACTAAGAGATGTGGTGGAGTAGTGCTGTGCGCGTGAGACCGACAGGAAGTATGAGGTATCGGTGCCCAACCGAAAGAGGAAGTGCTGACCACGGAAAAGAACCTTGCTTTCGTGTGTATAGTACAGCCCGCCTATATGCATCAAAATGCGAGGGGGGGAGGGGGGTTTCTCGCCAGGCCTAGCTCTGAACGCCAAAACGCATCTGTTTTGTTCCCTGCGTGATGTAACACTCCGCTTCACGAGGTCACACGTGTTTGCATTGCTATTTGCTATCTGCTACCCAGGCAGGCAATTACCTATTGTGCATGAGCGCGTTGCGAATCACACCTGGGACGGCGGCAACGTGCAGCAATCATTGCGTGTCTCCGTGCAGCAATCATTGCGTGTCTGCATGTACCCAGGTGTAATGACCTTTTGTGGTTGTTCAGGAAACTCCGCGCCGTTACAGGACTCCATTCCGGATGCACAAACGCCAGCACCGTGGTTGCCGGAGTGCCTGTGAGGTCCATACGCGCGTGTGAGGTCCATACTTTACATGCCTGTTTTTTGTTGCCTTGTCGCCATGCCTCTCATCAAACGATGAGAGCAAGCGAAGTTCCTTATCTTTTCATTATTATATCTAAATTTCAGCAGCTCATCAGTTAAAGCAACCCTTTTTTTCCCCGACTGTCCCTATCTATTATTGTTTTATTGTTGAAGTATTGTATTATTTTCTCCAAGCAGCCGGTATTAAAGCAGCTCAATGATTCTGTGCACTCCTGCATGCCAAATGACCTGCAGACGCGCCCGCTCGACTTCACGCTGCTTCACGCTGTGGCGTTTCGCAGTAGCGGGGGCATCCCGCTGGCATCCTGCTGGGTCCGCACAGCAGCCAAACCGGCGTCCGTCAAAGCCCGCCCGCGATTTTCCACACACACAATGTTTATCCCACCAACTCCTGGCTCTTGAAAAGGTCAGACCCTTTGTTGCGCGGCTCGCCAATGGGCTTCACATTTTGGGCATGATATTAAGCCGCTTCAGCTCCCGATAGAATTTCGCCCGCCCGCGAATTTTACGAACATACGTGTCAAGCCCGCGTTCTCTGCTTTCGAGAGCTGACCTTTGCGCGGCCGGCCGTGGCCTTCGCATTTTGGAGTTGAACGGAGTTTTTATTCGGCAGTCGTACCTGCATTTCGTTTGTTATTCGGCAGTCGTACCTGCATTTCGTTGGAGCGAGAGCTGCTTAAAGAACTTCATAGCACTCATTTGGCACTATAACAGAGATTCAGAAAAATTGATAGATCACTTTACTTGGGTACAAATGGTCTGCACAATCCGGGTCAGGATAGTTGAGAGAGGCATGCAAGACGAAATTGTTGGGTAATGCCCTCCGCTATCACTGGCCGATACAACTATCCCACTGCCACCTATTGCTCTGAATACCAATGATCAATCAATATATTTGAATAAACTGAAGGTTTTCTGAGCGAAATGAAAGAAAACCAAGGTTTTCTGTTTTGCCGAGAGCTTACCATGCCCTATGGCAGCCAAACGACGTGTTACGGCCCCCCCCCCC
>NW_003307571.1:1459160-1460304 GCF_000143455.1 Volvox carteri f. nagariensis | reverse complement strand
CTATCTGTCAATCTCAGAGTGATGGACGCAACTGTGTAGATACCTGTAGTCACAGCTATCACCTCCCAAGCAGAAAAAGCATGCCCGGGAATCGAACTCAGGTCGGAACTGGGTTATTTGCCTAATCCACCCCGTTCTATCATGACATCCCCAGAGAACACTTCACCATTCTTAAGTTTTAGCTCCGTATATGAGTTACTAATTACTAGTAGTAACATACTTCCTCAACGGCTTCTTCCTGTTTGAACCTGGGTAGTTGCCTTAATGTTACATCATGATTTCCCCCAGAGAACAACTCACCAGTGGTCACTATTCACGTGTCATGCCTCGTGATATGAGCCAGTAGCCAACATACGCCTCCATCCTCAACGGCTTCCAAACCGGCACCCATATCTCAGGCAGAGCGGCATCATGCTTATGTCACCTTTCTTCATTGTAGGCAGAGCTTTGGTGGATGATGCCGTCTGCAGCTCCCGTTTCTCGCTTCTGTACACATGCCTGCTGAAGCAAGTTTACCATATGGGGTTGCAACCCCCTCATTTGAGTCCTGCAGATCATGCAAGCAAGCAGTTGCATTGTCTAACATGCAAGCCAAATTTTACTACTTCGCATGAGACAACATCATACTTTGGGTTGTTGCTTGGGTTTGGTGCTGCCCAGGTGTGCAGCCATGGCATGAGGAGCGTGGTCGCGATGGTGAAGTCCTTTGTTGCCAAGTTGCCATAGAACTCGGCAAAGTCGTCATATTCCATTCCAATGACGGCCAGGAATTCCTCAAACGCTTTGGTGGCCTTATCACCAGCAGCACTGCAAACGTTGCTGGGCACGTTTAAAATGTACCGCTCATCTAATGAACCAGTGCAATGGCTGATGATGCCACTCACTTGTCATTCGTTGGCTGCATCATAGCTGCAGCTGGACCTCGTGCATCCGGCGCCTATTGTCCGACGGCTGCGTGGGCTGCATCCCAAATCCACCCACAAAATCATCATTGACTTCCATTGTGATATTACCTCTTAAGCATCTTTAGAGATTTGGCCTATGGGGTTAGAGAGTAGGGTCGGGTTGGAGCCAACTATAGCACAGCCAGGGACTCTTGATCCTGAGTAAGGTAATTATACAAAGACGATAACACTTGTTAGTT
>NW_003307571.1:1457045-1459110 GCF_000143455.1 Volvox carteri f. nagariensis | reverse complement strand
GNCCGGGGCGGGGGGGGGGCCGGGGCCCCGATCTGGCGGCGGCGAAACGCGTTTGTGGAGTGGGCGAACACGATGCATCACGAAATGGTGGTTGAAGAGCAGCCGCCTGGCGGAAGCAGCGCGAGTGGTGGCGGTGGCGGTGGCAGTGGCAACGGTAGCGGCAGTGGTGTCCCTGGCGGAGGTATGCCTGGACATGGCAACACGGTGGCAGGCGGGGCAGGCGGCACAGAGCAGCACGCGTCATCATCATCGGGCTACAATGTTCCCTTGGCGCTTGCGGCGGACACGCTGCCACCGGAGGGTGTGCAGTTCCAGTATGCGCCGGTAGGAGGCCTTGGAGGGTGCCCTTGGTGGGGAGCGCGGATTAGTTGCTGGTCGGTCTGTCGGTCTGTCGGTTGGCTAGTTGCTCGGGAGTCCATGACAGCTCGGTAGGATTGGAGGCAGTGGACGCGCTGCATCTTCCACCACCATGCATAGGTGTGTGGCGCCGTGTATGGTTTGCAAGGCCAGGTGACACTGGCACCCGCATGCTGCCTGGGCTCGCTGAGGGTTGGTCGGAGGCGTACCAGCGGGATGCGGCTGTGTGTTGAGTAACCACTGCTCGAATCCACTTCTATCCATCCACACACGCGTGCGAGGGAAAAGGATGCCACCCCGCCGCCTTCACGCGTCTCAATGGCTACCTGCTCGCCCCGTGATTGCTTACCGCCACATACCCCATCCACTTACCCCATACCACCACATGCATGGCGAACTGCTGACGAACTGCTGAGCAGGGCGTCTACATCACGTTGAAGCCACCGGCACAAAAAGGCGGCCCGGTTCGGCTGGTCAAGGTTCGCTTCAATCGCAAGATGTTCACGGAGCAGTCTCAAGGCCAGGCCTGGTGGAACATGCACAGGGCGACACTGGCGGAGATGTACGAGCTGACCTTCGACATGGGGAACAAGGTACGTGCAGGCGACCAGTGGCCGCGTGTGTCTGTCTGTCTGTCTGACTGTCTGTCTGACGACAGTGCTTCTGGCCGAGAGGTCGGGAGAGGCCAAGAGGCTGAAGTAGATGGCTCAAGGGAGGACTGGCCGGGACTTAGGATTTGCGGATTCAGTACTACATAGCCGGAATGCATCTTTTTATGCCTTTTCCTTCCTGCCTTGACTATTACTTGATGAAAATAGATGCGCATCACCATTTGTGATGAATATCCAGGCACCTGTAGCACCATCATCATCACCGCCGGGGTTGCCGCCGCTAGCTCCTGGTTCACACGGCACAGTTCCCCCGGCCGCAATGCACACCCGCGGCATGAGCACCGACACACAAGGGACGAGCGCCGGCAGCACCGCGGCGTCGGGGAGCAGTAGCATGTACTTCTCCGTCCCAGTCAGTAACAGCCCCCTTCACGGGGGTGCAGCCTCTGGTGCCGCTGGCGGGGGCGACCTTGCGACGGGTTCAGCGGGGGCCATGTGGCGTTCTGTCGCGTCAGCAGTAGCTGGCGGCGGCGGTGGCGGTGGTGGCGCCGGCGGCGGCGGCGATTTCGATATGAGTTGGACTGAGCTGAACTACGACAGCCAGGCCATGATGGTGTTGCCGCCGCCGCCACCTGTGGGGACTATGGGGGTGGCGGGGTCCCCTGCAATGCCGCAGCGACGCGACCACTCTCGGAACAGCAGCCGCACGGCCAGCGGCGGCTCAAGCCATGCAGGCGTATCGAGGCCGCCCTCGCAGCCGTGCCCAGAGTCACCCGTGTTTGCCTTGCAGCAATTTGGTTCGGGGGGAAGCGGCTCGGCTGGCGGTGTTGGTGTTGGTGTTGGTGGCGATGGCGGTGGCGGCGGCGGAGGGCCATTATACCCAGCGACTGCTAGCGCCCTGGCGACGGCTGCTGCCGCCGCAGCGGTGCAGCCGTACTATCCCTCTCACCAGCGTGCGCAGTCTGGTGGCGGGTCGTCTGGCAGGTCGTGAGGGTCCCTGGTCGCGTTGCAACAGCGGCTATACACCGGTGCAATGAAAAGATTTCCGGTTTTCGGTCCTTACTGCATTCCGTGGCCAATATGTTATCTTACCTGTT
>NW_003307571.1:1448219-1456956 GCF_000143455.1 Volvox carteri f. nagariensis | reverse complement strand
ACAGCGCACCGCCTTCCGCGGCCGCTGCCTATATGCTCCTAAATCAACGCCTTCAATTCGGCGTGCCGCCGCGGCGGGCTTCCTAAGCGCACTGCCTTCCGCAGCCGCGTGTCATGCATTTGTGCTGCACTTAGCGGACCGCCGCAGCGGCTTTTCTACAAGCGCACCGCCTTCCACGGCCGCTGCCTATATGCTCCTAAATCAACACCTTCAATTCGGCGTGCCGCCGCGGTGGGCTTCCTAAGCGCACTGCCTTCCGCAGCCGCGTGTCATGCATTTGTGCCGCACTTAGCGGACCGCCGCAGCGGCTTTTCTACAAGCACACCGCCTTCCGCGGCCGCTGCCTATATGCTCCTAAATCAACGCCTTCAATTCGGCGTGCCGCCGCGGCGGGCTTCCTAAGCGCACTGCCTTCCGCAGCCGCTTGTCATGCATTCTGTGCCGCACTTAGCGGACCGCCGCGGCGGCTTTCTGGTGTAGCTGTAGCCCGTCCACACGTCCGAAGACTCCGGGTCCGTCCACGCGTCTTGACTTCAACTTTCGTTTGCTTGCAGATTTCTTGACGCCATCCTGTATGCCTGTTTTGCTCGTTGTTCCTTACGCCTTCGCACGTAGGGTAGCTGTTATGTTGGTAAGTATCCTGCACCGGGCTATCTGGCGACTCGCGAGGATACCAGGGTAAATCAGGCGAACTCAAGACAAAGGGCGCCGACCAAGCCCCTCGCAACAACTTGTCAACCAAGAGCTACTCCCGGCAAAACGGACTCCCATCTTAAGCTTCGCCAACTGCGGGAGGCCGAGATAAAACCACCTTTCCTACTGACCTACGGGCCTCGCGAACCCAACTAGAATTCACCCCGCCCACCGACAAGCCACAGAACCCGCTGTTCAGGTGCCTCTACTCAAGGCCGAACCAACCCAACCACCCGCGCGGTGCCCGCGCGCTTCACTTACTTGCATGGATGCCGTCGGCCCGCAATGTCGATCCTCGCGTCGCCGTTGTTGTTGTCTTTTCATATATAAGAGACGGCGTCCTATTGTAGGCAAAACCAAAGATAAAGGCAATCTAACATCACTCGTCAAGCGATTTGGACCTCGACTTTCTCTAGTCTTTCTAGTCGTCTATTTTCTGTAACCTGTCTTAATAAAGCTTAGTTGGTATCTGTTGTCTGACTCTGCATTCTGTGCTGGAATGGCCAAACTCGGACTGTCTCGTCCTGGTGTGATATCCGGGGTTGGCATCGGGCCCTCCGTACTTCTGTATTTGGCATTTCATTCATGTTCGAATGTGCGTCAGTGCATTTCTGTGTCGTATGAGTGATCGTGCATCGATAACATTATTATTTAAAGCTACCTAGAGAAAAATAATGGGCTTAGGGTTTTAGGCGGGGCAAGCTTGTCAAGGCGGGAGCTTGTCTGGCGGGGCTATATGGCTCTCACCCGTGGCGGCACCTCAGAAGATCACCACCCCGTCATGCGCACTCAAACACTACTCCTACGAAACCATGCGCGCCTATCACTATCACTCTGGGGCCTTCGGTCCCCGGGCGCCGCTACCCCCCCCCCCTCCAGCAGCAAGCTGTGCAACCAGCGCCTGGGTCGTCATACCCCCTAGGTCTGTATCCCTAGTTGTTAGTTGTTAAACTTCCCCTACTAGACTATCCTCCTACTTTCCCTGGTGGCCGCGCGCAATGCATTCTGCCATCCACTACCGCCATCCCACCCATGTATTGCGGCACTCAGAGCTCTGCAAAGCCTTTCTTTCACCCGCTGCGAGAACTGCCCCTGGCGGAGTCGCAGCCCTCAACCCTACCCGCGCATGCTTCATATGTATGTCTGTATGTCCGTATGTCTGTATGTCTGTGTGCGTCTGTGCGTGTGTGTGGGAACAGATGTGTGTGTGTGTGTGTGTGTGTATGGCATACGTCTACGTATGGGCGTACATCGAGGGGCATTAGGCACCAGCTGGTGCAGCTGCTGCATGACGATATGAAGCCGGACGTCGCTCATTTAATTTGCTTGGATACAATCTACTGTCAGCCTATCTACCTGCACATATGCACTGCGAAATAGATACCATACGTGACGAACACATGACAACTAAACCTCAGTAAAGCTGGTCAGGTGGTATCTTCTCTACACGGATGTCAGGGTGCGGCGGATGGGAAGGGTATGCACAGTACGGCATTAATAAGGTGCCGGCTTACTTATGGTATGGCAGGTCATGGCAGCCAGGGACCCAGCCGCAAACTAAAGAATGTAAGCGCAGTTTGGTCTAGTGCGTGGGATCCAGCTCAGCTTCATTCGACGCCATTAAGGATGCTGGGGTACTGAGGGAAAGAAGATACGATAGATCGGTCGCCGAACAGGTACAGGCAGCGACAAATAGCTGTTGTGGTAACCCCGTTATCTCAGCTTAAAGCCATGCAAGCGCTCATTAGAGGTTAATACGATTTATTCTCCCAGGAATGACGGACATTAATTCCGAAGTCGCTAAGGAAAAACCGGTTGTACTGTACGAAGCTTGCGTCTGGGTAAAAGCTTTCTGGTTAACATTGCTATCAAGAAACGTTGGGGAGGGATTTAGCTCTAGGATGATGAAAAGGAACCCTTGAAAGGCCCGCGCCAAGACATATCATCTTTTTAGATTTTCATATCGCATGGGCCTTACAAGTTGCTGGATGGAACGTTTCCCCGGTTCCAACCAGGACTGTTAAGATGTGTGTGGCGCATAGCCGCAGTAAGTCTGCGTTATTACTTCTGAAATCATTCACCTTTTAAGCGGAAATATGCGCCTTGCTTTCTGCCACTGTGCAAGTATGTTTCTCACTCTTATGATGGGCAACATAAGATAACATGAAAAAATCTCTCTACTGCAAGCTGCCGTTGCAGGCATAGCGCACCTAGTGAGGCTTAACATTACTGGACTGCTCAGTTTCTCTTTGTCTGACGTTTGCCAAACAATATTGTTGAAAAGGGCTGCCCTCCTGCAAGGTAGCCCAGCAGGCGCGGCTAGGTGCATTGCGACCGCCGCCTCGTTCTCCTATCCAGCACTCTTCAGGTAGCGCGTTCCTTACTGGTGGATTACACTGCACGGTCATGCCATGCCAGGAGACATGAGGTGCGCCTCTAAGAGATTTGAGCACATCATGGCCATGTCTCGAGCTACACACGGCATACGCATGAACTTTTGCAACAATTCTGAACACTTGGTAGAGCGTGATGTCCCAAGCTTCTTTAAAAACTAACTTTTTCATGTATGGCGGGCAGTGGTCCATCCGGCTCCTCCACGTTTTGTTAAGCCGCTTATTGCTGCCAATGTCCTACAGGAAGCTTCGACATACGAGCATAACAAACTAAAATCGTATTGGCCTTGCGACACAAGCCCGAGAGCAGCAATTAGTACTGCAGTAGTGTAAGGCCCTTGGCAGCCCCGGTTTCGCCTCGTCCTGTCCTATCCGGCACCCCGAACGAAATCGTACAGCAAGCCATGAAGGCTATAGGACATAATCCAGCTTCTACAAGGTCATGAGTATCAACCAGATCAGCTAGTGTCTCGATGAAGAGTCCAAACAACTCCGTAGATAAAGGACACCCTTGCTTCTAGGGATGTGAATTTCAGCTGAATTGGGATTTGGCAACCTTAATTACGTAAGCTTAAAAGCGTAATATAGTAAATTACTGTAATTTACGGTTTCCACGGCCTGGACCCTGGACCCTTAATTTAAGGTTGCCGTACTAGTGTACGATTTTGGATTTTCAGCACAATTTCAGCGTTTTCACATTCGCAACACCATTCTTTACTTATTTACATATTTTTGACATCAGTTTGGCGCTTGTACAGCCGACTTGGCGACTATCGCCTTTCCAATTTGAACCATGGCTGACGCGGGCACGACCCCCGGCACCGGCGCGTATGGCGGCGTTGATACTGCAACACCACCTGCTCTTAAGGACCAGCAGCAGCATATGAAAAAGGGCACCACGCTGCTCGCGTACGCTTTGCCCCCTCGCAATGCTGCGGGCTTGCCGGTCCTGCCGCCCCGCACGTCGTGCGACAAGGCCAAGCCCTCCGACTGGGTGCGGGACCAGTTCGATAAGCAGAAAGGAAGTTGCCTGCACTGTTAAGCATTGAAAGCCGTGCATACATACTCGACCACGACACCTAATACCGTTGCAAACCATAGTCCTGGTTTGCAACCATAGTCCTGGTTTGCAACCATAGTCCTGGTTTGCAACCATAGTCCTGGTTTGCAACCAGGACTACTTGTCGTGTTGACTACTTGACTTGCTCTTTTGCTTGGTTGGGCGGAGGGAATCGCGGTTTTCAACCTGCATTGTTGGACTCTTTCACGCTTCCCCCATGGCTGGGTTTGTGGTGTGTTCGGAGGAGTGGACGGGTCAGCGGCACCCTGGTTTGCAGACCGGCGGAACCTGTAAGACCCATGGGTCTGTTAAGCTTTTAAGGTTTCTACCCCTCCTGAGGGACCTTATTACGGCCAGGTCCAATCTTAATTACGTAATTACGTAACCTTAATTCCTTAAAACGTAAAAACGTAAAACGTAAATTCGCATCCCTACTTGCTTCACTCCTTGCTTAGACTCAAACTCTCCCCCCACTTTCTCATTTACCTTCATCACCATGGACACCTTCTCGTACGCTTTTCTCAGAGCACCTAGCATGGGGCCGCTAATCCCCCTCTCCTGCAACCGAAGCCACATGTGTTCGCGAGGCACCCTATCAAAGGCCTTCTCAAAGTCAATCTGCACTGTTATCAACGGCGGTTGTCCCGCGATCCGATGCCGCCTGACCAGGTGTTGCTTGACAAAGAGGTGGTGAGCAGTGCCAAAACCCCGCCTGAAACCCGCTTGGCATGGGTGCCGCAGGTCCAGTATTTCCCCAGCACGTACCAGGCGGTTAAGGATCACTGACGCATAGCATTTCGCAAGTGCTCCTCCAACTGCAATGCCCCGATAATTTCCTGCCACCAACGGGTCACCCTTCTTCAAAATTGGGGATACCACCGTTTTGGTAAACTGCTGTGGAAAATCACCAGTTGCCCTGATGTGCTCTAACAAAACGTGCAGCACTGGGACGATACAGTTCACCTCCGTTCCCTGCCTGCCCTGCTCATCCACCCGTGGGAGGCGTGCATAACGGTAACATTCCGATGGTACGGCCTCGAGCCCATGAGCCTTTCCGTTTGGTAACCTACCGACAGCACGCGCTACCTCCTCCAAGGTGAAAGGCTCATCCAGGATGCTAGCTGCCCGTGCTCTCCTGTCCATGACAGTCCGACATGCTTGGCAAGCACCCTCTCCCAAAGGGGCCCCAAAAAAGGAGATATAGTTAAGGAGTCGGTGCGCACCTTCAACACCCGTCTCCCCAACTCCTGCGTTTAACAAGGTGGCAAAATGATCCCGAAATACATGCAAGTCGTCAATTGCGCAACGCTCCTTGAGTTGCCCTCCCAAGGCCCGCCATAGTGCGCGCTGATTGTGCCTGCACCTAACCACGAACTCACGCATTCTCTCTGTATCATATGCTGCTCGGGCATGACGTTTGGCACGGTTCATTGCGTTACGTGCCTTGCAGAACGCTTCCCACAAGGGGCCTGTTTTATTCTCGACCCTGCCAGGGCCAAGACGCACCCTGCAAGCAAGCATGTGTTGCCGGGCGCTTTGGCATTCCTCATTCCACCATAATGCACCACCCCCCGCTTGCATACCCTCAGGCCTGCGACCCGCAAATACTCGAATCAGCACCTTCCGCAGGAGGGTACTAATGCGCTCCACCGACTCCGTGCTGTTGCAGGCCCCATTCGATAGGTCCGTGATCACCCCATTTAGTGCATGCATGACCTGGGATCCATCAGTGAACAGAGCAGCATAGTCACGGTAACAGGAAATCTCAAACACTGCTCGCTTCTTTTGGCAGCACCCTTTGGCACTCGTCCTAGTTCCTCCTACAGCTAGACCAAGCACTAGCGTCATTGGACGGTGGTCAGTCGGGAACCAACCATCTGGCGCGAGCAGCTTGCCCACTCGCATCCAATAGGCATGACGGAGAACACCGGCCGAACCTACAAAAAGATCGATCATGCTCCCACCTGCTTCACCCTTGGGGAAGGTCAGACGACCCTCTAAATCCCCGGAAATACGGCCATTTAATACCAGCAGCCCTTGTGATCGGCACAGGGCGCCCAACTGGTGCCCAGCGAAATTGCAGACGAGGTCTTCACTCCTACGTCCGGGCACGTCTACGTAGCCCTGAGGGCCCGCGTCCCCCGGCAAGCCCATGAACTCCTGCAGTGCCGTCAGTTGGTCTAAATCTGGAACATCACTAACGTACCCGGGCAGGTCAGCAGGCGAGGACCGGTGCTTTGTATGCTGTGCACTAGATAGACGGGCATTTAGATCACCGGCAAGCATCACATCCTCCCCCGGCTGCCGGAGCTCAGAAATATCTTGTTGGACTCTCACGAAAGCAGCTTCTGCTGCTGCTGCTCGCTGTGCATTAGTTGCACCTCCGGCTGGGTACACTCTGGAAGTTTCAGGTGCAAGGTAACAGGCCCCCACCAGGAGGCTGTTTCCTGACAGAAGGTTGACACGTATCCACAGGACCTCACAGCCTGCAAGACTGTTGTTTTTCCGGACAATGGTAACCCCATGGGAGACGGTATCACGCACGTAGAGAGCAACCCCGCCATAGTCAGCGCGTATGGCATCTCCTGACCTCTGCACCCGCATCAGGCGGAAACCTTCAAGGGACACGTCACTCTCTGGCACTGCATCCGTTAGGTGTGCTTCGGTAACAATGATGAGATCATGACTAGTCACAAAAGACTTAATTCCGGCACGGTCAAGCTTAAAAACTCCTGCCTCCAACAACCCATGGACATTCCACAACAAAACCTTCAACCCTGTAACATGTACATTTACAGAAATGTACTAAAAGGAATTCACGAAGTGCGCAGCAAATAAGATGAGTAGCCTATAGGCCCATGTCCATAGTCCAGGGCAACGGAGGGGGTTACCCTGGGGCCGTGTCACCCCTCCTGCTGGGTAGGAACTTACAAGGGGGTTACCAATGGGCTACGGGGGGTTGAAGGTGGGTAACCGATGGGTAACCTATGGGTTACCGACCCAATCAGTGCCTTAGGGACGTACTCTACATAACTACATATATACACTGCGTGTGTAATTGCATGCATGTACGTATGTGCACCTGTGTGTGTTGGACGCATGACTGTTAAAGATACGGTCCATAATTTATTAAAAATTCTGATCCCGAATCTGTAAGAGAAGCAGGAAGTTCCAGTGAAGGATTTTTGTGAAGCTGGAGAAAATGGGTATTTGAACTAGAGAATTCCGTAATGTTCGCGAAATTGCAGTTAGTTGGTAGAAGAAAAAAGGGCCTTATAAGAGGTTTTGAAACTCGGAGTTGCTACGGCTTTCATGGGATATGTTTTACCTTGGGGACAGATGAGCTATTGGGGAGCAACGGTGATCACTAACCTGTTCTCTGCTATACCGCTTATCGGTGAAAGTATTGTTACATGGCTATGGGCTGCAGCTGGATTTTCAGTTGCTTACCCAACCTTAAACCGGTTTTATTCACTGCAGCCAGCTTTGGACTCTCTCTTGTTATTGTATCTATATATTTTGCTGAAGCTGAGAAAATTATCTCCAATGCAAAAAGCTTATAACAATTTGGAGATGCATTATGATCTTGCAGTAAAATATTGTAGACACTGATTCAAGAGTTGATTTCAAATAGTGGTGAGATTTTTCAATCGATAAAAATTGGTGATAACACTATTATACTGTAAAAGACGATTTTAAAATTGGGCAGCTACAAGATACTGACTTAGAATCTTGGTTTTAGCTGTTCTATATGTTTAGCTTTTAACTTGAATTCTTCAAGAAATCGTTGAAGTATGTAATGTAATGTAATGATACAGAGTGGGAGGCTTCTGGGCCGCTTTATCACATTGTCAGTTCTAGGATTTATCACCTTATAGCACCATCCACCACTACCACACTGTACTACGCCATACGAACTGGATGGCGGATCCAGCCTTCAAGGACCCCTCCTCATCCATTCACCCGAACAACCGAAGAGACAGAGGGTCCGGCAATCGCCACCAATCCAGCGTGCGAATCTGGTCCATCAACTGTAACCTCAACTCCACATCTCAGCAGCTAGCCATAATCTCGCGCTCCTGACTAATTCGGGGGTCTCCCCAGGAAAAAACATCTTATAACAGCAAAAACAGCCACCCAGACAGATGCATAAACACACATATATCTATAGTGATTAGGTCTGCAAGTTTGGCCATTTGAATGGAATCGGAGCAACAAGCCAGGTTTTCAACTTGGCATGCAAATGCACCTGCTTAGGTGGGGCTGCCCCACCAACTACAAAAACGCACATAGATTGGGGAAGCACAACAGTGCCTCGTCCAGCAGCTGAGTATTTGTGGGAAGGTGGCTTTATACACCATCTCCATTACTGGCCATGCTGCTGCTGCTTTTGCAGCTGCCTTTTGAGGGCCTCAATCTCCTGCTCCGCTACCTCCAGCTTCTGCTTCAGGTCCTCCAGCTTCTGCTCCGCTACCTCCAGCGTCTTCTTCTCTGCCTCAATCTCCTGCTCCGCTACCTCCAGCTTCTGCTTCAGGTCCTCCACCTTTCGACTTGAAACCAGGTCTGTGATTACAGGATTCGCCCACTTGTC
>NW_003307571.1:1445682-1448051 GCF_000143455.1 Volvox carteri f. nagariensis | reverse complement strand
CCAGTCTGAAGCATCTGTTAGCAGCAGCGTCACTGGATCCGTCTCATTCTGAATTGCCAGCTCTAGAGCTGTTGCAAGGGGCTGCCATATGTCATACTTGAAGTTAACCCTACTCTTCAGTTCCACCACCAACACTGCCTTGCCACCTGTGTTAATTGCATCCACCAGGTCAAAATCCTCTTCATACTTCACTTGAGGGGGGACACGGAGGAGGACAAACTCAGAACGACCTGCATTACATCCCAGGGGTAAAATGATGTATGATAAGCTTGTTAGCAGCTTACTATGGATAAAACATGCCAATAACCAGAGGGTTTCCTAGCCCCTGTCTGACAGGGGTAACAGGGTGCATGCAAAGGAATCAAAACATGTTATTCCGTTAACAAAAATAAAGCTTGTGCCACTGAGGTTATGTGTAGGATTGACAGCAGGACACCGTGTGATTAGAGCATGAGCACTTAAGGTTGACCTCCTGCTTAGGGTTTAGCATGCTCTGGGCTTGTGCCTGGTGATGTGGAGGAGGGCCCTCATTCCATTAACCATGAGTACTAGAACAGTTGCAGCTTTTGTTTTATACTGCTTGTTAAAACTGGTCCCAAACAGGTCTAATTTTTCAGGAATATCAGTTGCTATTCTGTGCTAGGATATGGGTTCCTAGCATTAAAGCTACTGCAGGTTCTGAGCTGCTGCTTCCTTCTGCAAGCTCTGACATCATTGTGGGTATCTGGTGAAGCAGCTGGCCGCGTATTATTAGGTTTGGCTACGGAAGGATTGAAGGAACTGTAGATATAGCTGATTGCTGCCATATTGGACTGGGGTGAAGTGCGAATGCGTCTGTTTGGAAGGCGAAGGGGGCTACGGCTTGTTGAAAAGGAACAGAGGGAGACGAATGCGCGATGTAAGTACTTGGACTAAGAGATGTGGTGGAGTAGTGCTGTGCGCGTGAGACCGACAGGAAGTATGAGGTATCGGTGCCCAACCGAAAGAGGAAGTGCTGACCACGGAAAAGAACCTTGCTTTCGTGTGTATAGTACAGCCCGCCTATATGCATCAAAATGCGAGGGGGGGAGGGGGGTTTCTCGCCAGGCCTAGCTCTGAACGCCAAAACGCATCTGTTTTGTTCCCTGCGTGATGTAACACTCCGCTTCACGAGGTCACACGTGTTTGCATTGCTATTTGCTATCTGCTACCCAGGCAGGCAATTACCTATTGTGCATGAGCGCGTTGCGAATCACACCTGGGACGGCGGCAACGTGCAGCAATCATTGCGTGTCTCCGTGCAGCAATCATTGCGTGTCTGCATGTACCCAGGTGTAATGACCTTTTGTGGTTGTTCAGGAAACTCCGCGCCGTTACAGGACTCCATTCCGGATGCACAAACGCCAGCACCGTGGTTGCCGGAGTGCCTGTGAGGTCCATACGCGCGTGTGAGGTCCATACTTTACATGCCTGTTTTTTGTTGCCTTGTCGCCATGCCTCTCATCAAACGATGAGAGCAAGCGAAGTTCCTTATCTTTTCATTATTATATCTAAATTTCAGCAGCTCATCAGTTAAAGCAACCCTTTTTTTCCCCGACTGTCCCTATCTATTATTGTTTTATTGTTGAAGTATTGTATTATTTTCTCCAAGCAGCCGGTATTAAAGCAGCTCAATGATTCTGTGCACTCCTGCATGCCAAATGACCTGCAGACGCGCCCGCTCGACTTCACGCTGCTTCACGCTGTGGCGTTTCGCAGTAGCGGGGGCATCCCGCTGGCATCCTGCTGGGTCCGCACAGCAGCCAAACCGGCGTCCGTCAAAGCCCGCCCGCGATTTTCCACACACACAATGTTTATCCCACCAACTCCTGGCTCTTGAAAAGGTCAGACCCTTTGTTGCGCGGCTCGCCAATGGGCTTCACATTTTGGGCATGATATTAAGCCGCTTCAGCTCCCGATAGAATTTCGCCCGCCCGCGAATTTTACGAACATACGTGTCAAGCCCGCGTTCTCTGCTTTCGAGAGCTGACCTTTGCGCGGCCGGCCGTGGCCTTCGCATTTTGGAGTTGAACGGAGTTTTTATTCGGCAGTCGTACCTGCATTTCGTTTGTTATTCGGCAGTCGTACCTGCATTTCGTTGGAGCGAGAGCTGCTTAAAGAACTTCATAGCACTCATTTGGCACTATAACAGAGATTCAGAAAAATTGATAGATCACTTTACTTGGGTACAAATGGTCTGCACAATCCGGGTCAGGATAGTTGAGAGAGGCATGCAAGACGAAATTGTTGGGTAATGCCCTCCGCTATCACTGGCCGATACAACTATCCCACTGCCACCTATTGCTCTGAATACCAATGATCAATCAATATATTTGAATAAACTGAAGGTT
>NW_003307571.1:1444651-1445632 GCF_000143455.1 Volvox carteri f. nagariensis | reverse complement strand
CTCCCAACTCAGTCAAACACGGTATGGGCCAAGTATTGTTGCTAATCGGAACCGCTTCAAGTGAGAAGGAAACCGCTTCAAGTGAGAACGAATTCGGAATAGCTTCAATTGGGATAAGGGATTTGTGTTATATTTTACTATGCCTTGTAGCAACGTTAAAATAGAACTCACCGCCACTCACTGTCGCTGAACTAACTTTAGTTACTCTTGGCTGACATCCATCCGGGAATGGAGGCGGGTGGCCACCGTGAGGAGGAATTGGGCTCGCTTGGAGAGGTGATATGGGCGGGAGGCGCGGGGCTCTTATGTGTTTTATGTGGGGCGTTAAAAAGCTGTCGTACTCCGATATGGCTATCGGAATACGGCAGTTTTTTTATGTAGGCAGGTAGTTGTGGGGCACAGCTGTGCCAGGGTCGTTTTTCCTTGTGGATTCGTTACCCCTTGCCCTCTTCCTTGTTCCTGATGCTATGGAGGGTGGCTGGGGCTGGTTGGGGGAGGGGTGTGTGTATGTTTCGCCTCCGTCATCGACGTGCCTGCCCTAATTGACGTGCCTGCCCTAATTCTCATGTTCCCATCCACGTGCTGCACGTGCAGCAGGCCTCGGACGATGGGGATGACGTCCAGCCGGGAATGGAGGTAAGATGGGGAGGAGGGTCAGGGCTCTTATGTGTTTTACGTGGGGCATCAAAATGCTGTCGTACTCCGATATGGCTATCGGAGTATGGCAGATTTGTTTGATGCAGGCAGGTAGTTGTGGGGCACAGCTGTGCCAGGGTCGTTTTTCTTTGTGGATTCGTTACCCCTTACCCTCTTTCTTGTTCCTGATGCTATGGAGGGTGGCTGGGGCTGGTTTGGGGAGGGGTGTGTGTATGTTTCGCCTCCGTCATTGACGTGCCTGCCCTAATTGACGTGCCTGCCCTAATTGACGTGCCTGCCCTAATTGACGTGCCTGCCCTAATTGACGTGCCTGCCCTAATTCTC
>NW_003307571.1:1441950-1443053 GCF_000143455.1 Volvox carteri f. nagariensis | reverse complement strand
TTCGTTACCCCTTGCCCTCTTCCTTGTTCCTGATGCTATGGAGGGTGGCTGGGGCTGGTTGGGGGAGGGGTGTGTGTATGTTTCGCCTCCGTCATCGACGTGCCTGCCCTAATTGACGTGCCTGCCCTAATTCTCATGTTCCCATCCACGTGCTGCACGTGCAGCAGGCCTCGGACGATGGGGATGACGTCCAGCCGGGAATGGAGGTAAGATGGGGAGGAGGGTCAGGGCTCTTATGTGTTTTACGTGGGGCATCAAAATGCTGTCGTACTCCGATATGGCTATCGGAGTATGGCAGATTTGTTTGATGCAGGCAGGTAGTTGTGGGGCACAGCTGTGCCAGGGTCGTTTTTCTTTGTGGATTCGTTACCCCTTACCCTCTTTCTTGTTCCTGATGCTATGGAGGGTGGCTGGGGCTGGTTTGGGGAGGGGTGTGTGTATGTTTCGCCTCCGTCATTGACGTGCCTGCCCTAATTGACGTGCCTGCCCTAATTGACGTGCCTGCCCTAACTGACGTGCCTGCCCTAATTGACGTGCCTGCCCTAATTCTCATGTTCCCATCCACGTGCTGCACGTGCAGCAGGCCTCGGACGATGGGCCGACGTCCAGCCGGGAATGGAGGTAAGATGGGGAGGAGGGTCAGGGCTCTTATGTGTTTTACGTGGGGCATCAAAATGCTGTCGTACTCCGATATGGCTATCGGAGTACGGCAGATTTGTTTGATGCAGGCAGGTAGTTGTGGGGCACAGCTGTGCCAGGGTCGTTTTTCTTTGTGGATTCGTTACCCCTTGCCCTCTTTCTTGTTCCTGATGCTATGGAGAGTGGCTGGGGCTGGTTTGGGGAGGGGTGTGTGTATGTTTCGCCTCCGTCATTGACGTGCCTGCCCTAATTGACGTGCCTGCCCTAATTGACGTGCATGCCCTAATTGACGTTCCTGCCCTTATTCTCATGTTCCCATCCACGTGCTGCACGTGCAGCAGGCCTCGGACGATGGGCCGACGTCCAGCCGGGAATGGAGGTAAGATGGGGGGGAGGGTCAGGGCTCTTATGTGTTTTACGTGGGGCATCAAAATGCTGTCGTACTCCGATATGGCTATCGGAGT
>NW_003307571.1:1440776-1441598 GCF_000143455.1 Volvox carteri f. nagariensis | reverse complement strand
AGCCGTACTGGAACTTATTGGCATGAGGCCCAAGTGGATTCTAGAATGATTATTATTCAATCCACTTGCCTCAACCGGTATCTTTTGATACCACCATTTCATTGTTGTGTCACCCCCAAGCTCCCAGGCCCCCGGCTCCCAGGCCCCCAGGCTCCCAGCCTCCCTGGCCCCCAGACTCCCAGGCCCCCAGGCTCCCAGGCTTCCAGGCCCCCAGGTCGCCAGGCTCCCAGGCTCCCAGGCTCCCAGGCTCCCAGGCCCCCAGGCCCCCAGGCTCCCAGGCCCCCAAGCTCCCAGGCTCCCAAGCTCCCAGGCTCCCAGGCTCCCAGGCCCCATGGCTCCCAAGCTCCCAGGCTCCCAGGCCCCCAGACTCCCAGGCCCCCAGGCTCACACACTCCCAGGCCCCCAGGCTCCCAGGTCCCCAGGCTCCCAGGCTCCCAGACTCCCAGGCCCCCAGGCTTCCAGGGCCCCAGACTCCCAGGCCCCCAGACTCCCAGGCCCCCAGACTCCCAGGCCCCCAGGCTCCCAGGTCGCCAGGCTCCCAGGCTCCCAGGCTCCCAGGCCCCCAAGCTCCCAGGCTCCCAAGCTCCCAGGCTTCCAGGCCCCCAGGTCGCCAGGCTCCGAGGCTCCCAGGCTCACAAGCTCCCAAGCTCCCAGGCCCCCAGGCTCCCAGGCCCCCAGGCTCCCAGGCCCCCAGACTCCCAGGCCCCCAGACTCCCAGGCCCCCAGGCTCCCAGGTCGCCAGGCTCCCAGGCTCCCAGGCTCCCAGGCCCCCAAGCTCCCAGGCTCCCAAGCTCCCAGGCTTCCAGGCCCCCAGGTCGCCAG
>NW_003307571.1:1440006-1440672 GCF_000143455.1 Volvox carteri f. nagariensis | reverse complement strand
CGGTCGACTCTGAGGATCCCCTTTTACGTGGGGCATCAAAACGCTGTCGTACTCCGATATGGCTATCGGAGTACGGCAGATTTGTTTGATGCAGGCAGGTAGTTGTGGGGCACAGCTGTGCCAGGGTCGTTTTTCTTTGTGGATTCGTTACCCCTTGCCCTTTTTCTTGTTCCTGATGCTATGGAGGGTGGCTGGGGCTGGTTGGGGGAGGGGTGTGTGTATGTTTCGCCTCCGTCATTGACGTGCCTGCCCTAATTGACGTGCCTGCCCTAATTGACGTGCCTGCCCTAATTGACGTGCCTGCCCTAATTGACGTGCATGCCCTAATTGACGTGCCTGCCCTTATTCTCATGTTCCCATCCACGTGCTGCACGTGCAGCAGGCCTCGGACGATGGGCCGACGTCCAGCCGGGAATGGAGGTAAGATGGGGGGGAGGGTCAGGGCTCTTATGTGTTTTACGTGGGGCATCAAAATGCTGTCGTACTCCGATATGGCTATCGGAGTACGGCAGATTTGTTTGATGCAGGCAGGTAGTTGTGGGGCACAGCTGTGCCAGGGTCGTTTTTCTTTGTGGATTCGTTACCCCTTGCCCTCTTTCTTGTTCCTGATGCTATGGAGGGTGGCTGGGGCTGGTTGGAGGAGGGGTGTGTGTATGTTTCCCCTCC
>NW_003307571.1:1438791-1439862 GCF_000143455.1 Volvox carteri f. nagariensis | reverse complement strand
CAGGTCACCAGGCTCCCAGGCTCCCAGGTACCCAGTTCGCCAGGCTCCCAGGCCCCCAGGCTCCCAAGGTCCCAGGCCCCCAGGCTCCCAAGCTCCCAGGCCCCCAGGCTCCCAGGCCCCCAGGCTTCCAGGCCCCCGGCTCCCAGGCCCTCAGGCTCCCACACCCCCAGGCTCTCATGCTCCAAGTAACACAAGCTCCCAACGAGAACAAATGGACTTCTCAATTTTGAATGTATAGCAACCCTAAGTTCGACCTGTTAACATAGTTGACTGGAAAGTGCATGGCACTCCCTTAGGGAGCCGGAGAAAGCTGTTTACATCGAACTATCCAGTCATAAGAATCCATTATCCTTTTTCTGTAGGAATCAAGACAATTTAAACGTGGAAATCCCCTTTAGTTCTGGAAGCAAATGGACATCCCATTTTCGAATGTACAGCGAAAGTAGTCAAGCAACTGTATGCCGTGCATAAGCAGTCTGGAAAGGATTTGAACTTGATGCTATTTAGCCCAGCACAAGTAATATCCAACCTTGACCGCGGATCTGGAGCAACCGCTGACGGAAGAGAAGAAATGAACAATGAACACAACATAACACAAAAATGCAAAATATACACGGACATAAAGTTAAAGAAATGAATACGACTTAGCCAGCTTGGCTGCTGGACCGCCATGCTTGCACAGTCGAACTACCTCGCTCACATAGACCGCGGTTAGCTGCTTGCATGAATAAACAGAATGGTTCCACCTCACATATATTCGCCGTTGGTGCCTTTCATCTGCGCCAGCCAATCTCTTGGCAGTACAGCGGCGACCCACAGGCAGGATCTGTACCTGTCTCATTGTGCATTGCCACTCATTGCAGCATCAAACTAACAAGTGTTATCGTCCTTGTAATAATTACCTTACTCAGGATCAAGAGTCTCTGGCTGTGCTATAGTTGGCTCCAGCCCGACCCTACTGTCTAACCCCATAGGCCAAATCTCTAAAGATGCTTAAGAGGTAATATCACAATGGAAGCCAATGATGATTTTGTGGGTGGATTCGGGATGCAGCCCACGCAGCCGTCGGAC
>NW_003307571.1:1437650-1438563 GCF_000143455.1 Volvox carteri f. nagariensis | reverse complement strand
GTCAGGGCTCTTATGTGTTTTACGTGGGGCATCAAAATGCTGTCGTACTCCGATATGGCTATCGGAGTACGGCAGATTTGTTTGATGCAGGCAGGTAGTTGTGGGGCACAGCTGTGCCAGGGTCGTTTTTCTTTGTGGATTCGTTACCCCTTACCCTCTTTCTTGTTCCTGATGCTATGGAGGGTGGCTGGGGCTGGTTTGGGGAGGGGTGTGTGTATGTTTCGCCTCCGTCATTGACGTGCCTGCCCTAATTGACGTGCCTGCCCTAATTGACGTGCCTGCCCTAATTGACGTGCCTGCCCTAATTGACGTGCCTGCCCTAATTGACGTGCCTGCCCTAATTCTCATGTTCCCATCCACGTGCTGCACGTGCAGCAGGCCTCGGACGATGGGGATGACGTCCAGCCGGGAATGGAGGTAAGATGGGGAGGAAGGGCTCTTATGTGTTTTACGTGGGGCATCAAAACGCTGTCGTACTCCGATATGGCTATCGGAGTACGGCAGATTTGTTTGATGCAGGCAGGTAGTTGTGGGGCACAGCTGTGCCAGGGTCGTTTTTCTTTGTGGATTCGTTACCCCTTACCCTCTTTCTTGTTCCTGATGCTATGGAGGGTGGCTGGGGCTGGTTGGGGGAGGGGGGCATGTATGTTTCGCCTCCGTCATTGACGTGCCTGCCCTAATTGACGTGCCTGCCCTAATTCTCATGTTCCCATCCACGTGCTGCACGTGCAGCAGGCCTCGGACGATGGGGCCGACGTCCAGCCGGGAATGGAGGTAAGATGGGGGGGAGGGTCAGGGCTCTTATGTGTTTTACGTGGGGCATCAAAACGCTGTCGTACTCCGATATGGCTATCGGAGTACGGCAGATTTGTTTGATGCAGGCAGGTAGTTGTGGGGCACAGCTGTGCCAGGG
>NW_003307571.1:1436411-1437600 GCF_000143455.1 Volvox carteri f. nagariensis | reverse complement strand
AGGTCATACACGGAGCTAAGACTTGGGATTGGTGAGATGTTCTCTGGGGAAGTCATGATAGAACGGGTTGGTATAGGCTAGTATCCTAGTTCCGACCTGAGTTCGGTTCCCGGGCATGCTTTTTCTGCTTGGGAGGTGATAGCTGTGACTACAGGTATCTACACAGTTGCGTCCATCACTCTGAGATTGACAGATGGTTGGGGATCCCCTGATTTTGAGGGGGGATAATTGTCATTCATGTGCAAGCAAACAAGGGCAACTGCAGTTTTTTTGGATTTTGTGTCAAATTACCTCTTGCTGCATATGTTCTGTATGGAGTCTCCTATACAGGGTTTGGCGTATTTAACTTCTGATGGGCATGTTTGTCTGTCTACAGGGCCCACCCAGCAACCTGCAGCTGCTGTGGACAACACCACATGCTTTCCCCACCACACATCAGCACGCAGAGTCAGTGGAAGATTAAAGCAGTAGTAAGGTGTGTGGCAAAAAACTGCATTCTAAGTTCCACATCACAGTCATTGCAGTTCATGATGGTCTGACAAAGGTGCTACTGTATGCCCCTGCCTGATCTTTGCTGCATACAGGCTCACAAGCTGCTTGTGGAGGACTGCTGCTGCAGCAATGTCTTGTAGTGTTAACTAACGGCGATAGAGGACTAATACTAGGCATGACTACCAGAAGGTGTTAGGGTGGATAGTGCATGTGACCTATGATGTAGCATGTTTTGAGGCAAATTTTATTGAGAGATGGATGAGCTGCAGCTGGGTGCACCCAATATGAAGCTGTTTGGAGCTGTTTCGAAGCTTCTGCTGCAGCAGCTGCTGCATACAGGCTCACAAGCCGCTTGTGGAGAAGCTACTGCTAGCAGCAGCGCTGCTGCACTGTACAGTCACTGTACAGACTTGTCTTGGAGTGTTAACTGACGGTGATGGAGGACTTCTTCTAGGCATGAATACCAGAAAGTGTAAGGGTGGATAGAGCGCTTCTGAGCTATAATGTAGCATGTTTTGAGGCAAATTGTTGACAGATCGATGAGCTGCAGCTGCAGCAGCCGCTGTTGTGGAAATGCTTGGTGCTGTTTGGAAGCTGCAGATTGTTTGGAAGCTGCAGCTGCAGCAGCTGCTTCAGCTGAAGCAGGCAATGCATATGGCTTGATGTTGTTACATAGCAGGACTTGGGAATTTCGCAT
>NW_003307571.1:1434795-1436361 GCF_000143455.1 Volvox carteri f. nagariensis | reverse complement strand
CCTAATTCTCATGTTCCCATCCACGTGCTGCACGTGCAGCAGGCCTCGGACGATGGGGCCGACGTCCAGCCGGGAATGGAGGTAAGATGGGGGGGAGGGTCAGGGCTCTTATGTGTTTTACGTGGGGCATCAAAACGCTGTCGTACTCCGATATGGCTATCGGAGTACGGCAGATTTGTTTGATGCAGGCAGGTAGTTGTGGGGCACAGCTGTGCCAGGGTCGTTTTTCTTTGTGGATTCGTTACCCCTTGCCCTCTTTCTTGTTCCTGATGCTATGGAGGGTGGCTGGGGCTGGTTGGGGGAGGGGTGTGTGTATGTTTCGCCTCCGTCATTGACGTGCCTGCCCTAATTGACGTGCCTGCCCTAATTGACGTGCCTGCCCTAATTGACGTGCCTGCCCTAATTGACGTGCCTGCCCTAATTCTCATGTTCCCATCCACGTGCTGCACGTGCAGCAGGCCTCGGACGATGGGGATGACGTCCAGCCGGGAATGGAGGTAAGATGGGGAGGAGGGTCAGGGCTCTTATGTGTTTTACGTGGGGCATCAAAACGCTGTCGTACTCCGATATGGCTATCGGAGTACGGCAGATTTGTTTGATGCAGGCAGGTAGTTGTGGGGCACAGCTGTGCCAGGGTCATTTTTCTTTGTGGATTCGTTACCCCTTGCCCTCTTTCTTGTTCCTGATGCTATGGAGGGTGGCTGTGGCTGGTTGGGGGAGGTGTGTGTGTATGTTTCGCCTCCGTCATTGACGTGCCTGCCCTAATTGACGTGCCTGCCCGAATTGACGTGCCTGCCCTAATTGACGTGCCTGCCCTAATTCTCATGTTCCCATCCACGTGCTGCACGTGCAGCAGGCCTAGGATGATGGGGCCGACGTCCAGCCGGGAATGGAGGTAAGATGGGGGCGAGGGTCGGGGCTCTTATGTGTTTTACGTGGGGCATCAAAACGCTGTCGTACTTCGATATGGCTGTCAGAGTACGGCAGATTTGTTTGATATAGGCAGGTAGTGGTGGGGCACATCTGTGCCACGGTTGTGTGTTTCGTTGTGGAATCTTTAGCCATGTCATGATGATAACACTACATGCTAGGAAGTGTGGCTGGGGCTGGTTGGAGGAGTTGGGATTGTATGTGTCAGCACTGTCTTTGCAGTGCCTGCTTTAATTCTCATGCTCTCATACATGTGCAGCAAGTGCAGCCAACCTCCGATAGTGGGGTTGCAGCCGAAGTTTTAATTTAGGAGGGTGGTGACAAGGAGGGGGAATGGGTTTCACTCAGGGAGGTGAGATGGGAGGGTTGGGGCTCCAGGTGTTGTATCCTGTAAGCTTACTGTTAAGCTCTAGGCTCTGTTGCCTAACTGTCATATGCCGGTCTGTCCACCCTACTGCCGCACTGCTGCAGAAGTCCATACTGGCGTCTGGGCAGGGGCTTTACCTGTCTAAAGCTGAAACCTGCCTTCCTGGATGTCTGCTTCACGAGGCGAGAGTAGTTCCTGCGAACTATGGTCAACATCAAACCACCCAGCCGTACTGGAACTTATTGGCATGAGGCCCAAGTGGATTCTAG
>NW_003307571.1:1434146-1434723 GCF_000143455.1 Volvox carteri f. nagariensis | reverse complement strand
TCTATAGGCCTGTAGGCTATAGGTTACCATGTGTACGCATGCAAAACTGTGAGAGCCTAATAGTCCGTTGTGTTTAGGTATGCCTTTATGTAGGCCACTCGTGTATACAGTGTTCGGGGCAAAGCTGCACTAGCTGCTGCGTGCGAAACACCTTTGACCTCCCTTAAAATGCTGCAAACTATGAGGTCTGTGCATATGAACCGTTTTGTATTCACCCGTCATGCCGAGGCACATGCATCGATGGAGTCCATGCAACGCCGTCAGGCACCCCTCGTCATTAAGACCTGCTAGGAAGACCTCCTATTCGCGCCAGTTGCACCGCAAACGCCTACGAAATTCCACAAGTATTAAACTGTTAATAATTCTCGTATTCTTAGGTATCACGCATGTGTATGCTTTGAAAATACAAAAGTTTCGCGACCGAAAATACAAAAGTTTCGATGTAGCCATAGATATCTATGAATTCATGAAAACTATCAACATGCATATGTGTCTGGGTCTAGACCTTAGATCTAATAATGCGAGTTCGAACTCGCTAATCCATCTAACAGGTCTAAACCTGTTAGATCTCGCATTA
>NW_003307571.1:1428627-1433140 GCF_000143455.1 Volvox carteri f. nagariensis | reverse complement strand
ACGAATTAGCATTTAGGTTCAAGCCTTTTGCCCTTTCCGTTTTGTTGTTGCCTTGTGTGCTCCGCATGCGCGGCACGTTTCGCAGGCGCTCTCCTGCACAGTAGATGCAACGGACCAGAGAACATCTCCGTACAAATATGCCGTCCAAAGCGTTTGGCTTTGCTGTGTTACACAATACAATGTTCTTCCTTGCTTCGATCTGAGTTGGGGTGCTGTGTCACCGCAGATGTACGGTGCTGGGTTTCCGCTGAGCATTTGCTACCAGCAGTAAGATTTTTGACGTATCGGATGTATGGTGATGATCGTGACCACGTCCCCCAATACGTTGTGTGGGAGGTGTCATGGGTGTAAGGAGCAGGACGAACGTGAGGGGCCCTCTGGCACGCGGCTGCACACGCACACGCACACGCACACGCACGTGCGAATACCGTTGGTCGGGTCACAGAGCAAAATTGCAGTGCCTTTGTAACAACAATATCTTGTTTTCATGCTCGCGACCCACAAAGTTCAGCTGCGGGCCTCGCAACTTCCCGCGGTCCGAACGCATCTCATAAAAAGACGTTGGCCGTTGCACCAAAATAATTTTAATATTACCCAGGATTATGTAGACCTCAAATCCAATGCAGTTTTGCTACATGCGGCATGCTCGGGTGCTTCATGTTTGACCACAGGCCGCGTCACAGAACTGCAAGAATACGGCCCGCCTGCAGGACCGAATGCACTGCAATATTATAGAATTATAAACCCTTCAAAATCATGCAAACAGATTTTCAAAATACTACGCCATCATGGAAATCGCCTCCTCCTAGTAGTAGGCAAATAGGGCCGGTCATCCGTGAACAGCAACAGTTGCTTGAAGATTCTACCATCTCCATACTATGAAGGAGAGCTTCTTCATTTCTTCATTTTATCTGAACCTTAATGTACCTTAACCGAACCTTAACCTTCCTTCCAACACAATGTCCATGGACAACGGTAATGAGGTCGGCACCTACGAGTTTGACCGGAACGCCCTGGACAACATCGCCCGTCGGCGACAAGATCGCCCACGCAAGAAATACAGCCAGCATCGTCCAGTGGATGAGTTTGGAGTACATAAGTTTGCCAGGGCAAACAATCTAAGTCAATTTACCGCGTGCCAATTGGAGGATGCCTTGTCCAAGGAAAGGTGCTTGCGTAGCTAGTATTGCCTGGTTTTAGTTGTTGCATGTAAGCTTGTGAGTTGGTGGCCTGGTTCATGCTTATGGGCGACAATTGAAATGCCGTGACAATGACTTATTAGGGACAATGACACGGCATTTCACGCCCTCAAAGCGGGAACAAACGCTAAAACTAAATACATACATAGTTCTAAAGCTTCTACTAAAATTTTCCTGCAGCGTTAGAGGCCTTTAATTAATATTGGCGAACGATGCTTCCCGCGCTACCGGGATACTCCCTATGGCATAAACATGCCGGTTGCCGGCCGAGTGGGGCCCGTTAAGCCAACTGGCCGGTAACCAAAGCGGCCGGTTCAATCGCCGTAGAAGCTTTAGAACTATGTCTGTATCAAGTTGGAGCGTTGGTCCCAGACCGTAGGGCGTCGCATGTCGTGTCTTAGACGGGAGTTACGTGTTGTCGCGGGATGCATATTGCGGCCTTTACCCCTTAACGGCGCCAGAGCTGCAAGAGCAATAATCGCACAAGCAACAGAACGCAATCTCAACTCTAGCCAAACACGTTCCGGCCGAGCCTCGGCTTTCTCTTAAATGGCCGGCCTCGTTATTGCGCTTCCCGGATCTCGAAATTGCCATTCCGCGCTTTTGGCGAATACACCGGTGCCTACTCACAGAGGGGCGCACAGTACCCAGGGGAAAGCGGAAAAACAAGGAGAAAAACACCAAAGGGCAAAGACCTACCCGTGGGGACCAAGCGATCGAGAAAATGGGCAGGCGGGGAAATAAGGGGTTAAGGGGGTTACCCGGTTTTCTTTCCAGCCGTTTATGCCTTTAAAAGTTCTTCGTTCCGCAATATTCCGACACTGGACCACCTGTTAGACGACAATTGCCTAAAGTTAAGCCCCCCTTGGATTTAGGGAATCCGAGTTGTGCCCTAAAGATCCAAAGATGGAAAAAAGGTTTATTTAATAGATTAGATTAAGAATGGGTGCCATACTTAGCAAACCCTATGGTAAGAATGGTAAAACCCGCCAAAGAGCAGCTAAGTATGCTTTAGGCAAAGAATCAATAAGTTGGCCTAAGAATGTATAAGAACACCCAAAGAACGAAAAGAATACATAAGACTGCTGACCCTAAAGAATGGTAAAGAATCGTAGAGAATGGTAAAGAGTGGTTTTATTTCTTAAGAATGAGACTTAAGAATGGGTGCCATACTTAGCAAACCTATGGTAAGAATGGTTAAAACCGGCCAGAGAGCAGCTAAGTATGCTTTAGAGAAAGAATCACTAGGTACGTATAAGAACACCCCAAAGAATGGAAGAGAATACATAAGACTGCTGGGACCTGAAGAATGCTAAAGAATTTGAAAGAACGGTTTTAAGATAAACGGAGGTCATACGAACGTTCTTAGAACGTTCTTAGAACGATGTAAGAACGTTCTACTGATTATTCGATTTTATCAATTTGGCTGGGCTAAGAACGACTTAAGAACGTTCTTAACCCCCCTCCGCGTTCGTAGGGTACTGGATTATCGTGCCCGCCGCCTAGGAAGACGCCGTAAGGGGCTGGTGCACGAGTACCTCGTCAAATGGACCGGGTATTCCAATGAACATAATAGCTGGGAGCCAGAGAAAAACTTTACGCCCGACCTTCGCCCCGAACTTCAAGCAGTTAAGGCTCGTGCCACTAACGCTGCAAGGACGCTGCGTCCTGAGGGGGGATAGTTGTTGTGGCACACTTGCATATTAACCCTCGGATCTTTCCCCAATTCTCTGGCACTTTGCCGCTGGGCAATATCTTCGCTCTTACTTGGTTAACCATTGGGCACTTGCCTATCTTTAATTGGGCGCTGGCCCACCTTTAAGCGGGCACTTGCCTGTCTTCATCACGCGTGATACTGGATTATAGCGCTCTTGCTATAATCGTGACACTTGTCACTGGTAGACCCACTTGGGTTACGATTGCACCGATTGGTGATAATTCGCGTTGACGACTATATCTTCGGACCGTACAGACTTCTGTACGGGTCGTCCTAACGCAGAGGCATTTAGCCTCTTCTCATTCACTCATCGGTAGTTTTCACTACCACCTAAACAGTGGAGGTGGATACAACAGCTTGCATTCAAAGGTGCTAGCACCAAATCCATAGCTCCATGATTAAGAGATTTGTAGGGAGCACCATACACTCGTTGGATTAGAATACATGTATCCAGCAGACACACACACACACACACACACACACGCACACACACACATAAACACATAAACACATGTGTCTAGGTGCATGTACATGCACAAACATTTGGACATGCACATACCATGTGTATGTGTATGTCGCCGACCTATTGCAGCGGCTTGCAATTGTTTTCTCGAGGAGGTCTTGGACATCACAGACTGGGTACATCACACGCAGGCGCATTGAGCCCAGGGGAGCGGGAGATCCTCTAGAGGATCTCAAGATCCATGCTGAGCACCACCGTAATGGCTTCTGACCATCCATGGGCCCCCTTGGCTCCCAGAGGTGGTCCCCATCCTTGTGCTCACTTTTATGTATATGTTACATTCTGGACAACATTGAAGTCCAAGGGGGGGAGTTGTAAAAGTTTATCATTGTGATAGAGGATTGGTGGTTGTGATGTCGCAGGCTCAATTCCCACTCAGCACATTATGATGACACTTCAAATCCATGGGATGAACCTTGCTGTCATTGAATCCAAGCCAAAACAGAGTACAACTTGTACAGTACAAGACATGTGCCAGAGCATATCTGAAGTGGGCTCCAGGAAAGAAGGGATGGTAGACAACGCCAAAATCACATGCTCAAAGTCGGTTTCAGAACAGACAGGCAATACATATAGGGATTCAAAAACTCTACACATCTCTAGATAGGGGCTGCATACACATATATAACATAACACAATTCTGAAGATAATTAGCTGTCCTCGACACTTTCATCCCTTATTGCATGTTGGGCGATATTCATGGCCATTATTATTGTTACATTATGCCATAGGTTCATCCTTAGGGCAAAGGCTCTACTCGGTAGCCGTAGCGACTACGTAGTAGTCTAGCGGAGGCCTTAGGCCGATTCGCTGTCCCTCCGTAGCCGTAGCGACTACGTAGTAGTCTAGCGGAGGCCTTAGGCCGATTCGCTGTCCCTCCGTCCGTCCCTCCGTCCGTCTCTCTATCTGTCCACCACGTCGCCGGTTCAATCCCCAGTGCGCGCGCGTCTTTTTTTTGCGCGCTTTTTTTCTTTTTTTTTCTTCGTATGCTTCATATGCTTCATATGCTTCATATGCTTCGTATGCTTCGTGTGCTTCATATGCTTCATATGCACATATGCGTCTTATGCGATA
>NW_003307571.1:1423682-1428210 GCF_000143455.1 Volvox carteri f. nagariensis | reverse complement strand
GACAGCGCCGTGCAACGCGCAATTTAGCGTGCAATTCAGCGTGCAATTCAGCCCACATGGCTCAGATATGCACATATGCACATCTGCTTCATATGCACATATGCACATATGCACATATGCACATATGCTTCATATGCACATATGCACATGTGTTTCATATGCACAAATGCTTCATATGCAAGCATGTGCCACATGCGATGTGCAATCATATGTGATCTGCAATCATATACGATCTGCAAGCATATGCGATCTGCAAGCATATGCGATCTGCAAGCATATGCCAGGTGCGATCTGCAAGCATATGCTACATTCCATGTGCAAGCATATGCGATCTGCAAGCATATGCGATCTGCAAGCATATGCAATCTGCAAGCATATGCCAGATGCGATCTGCAAGCATATGTCACATTCGATGTGCAAGCATATGAGATATGCAAGCCTATGCGATCTGCAAACATATACGATCTATGCTATGCTGTGATATGCCGTACGCGCTATGCTATGCTACGCTATGCCGTACGCGCTATGATATGCCGTACGCGCTTGCGACAGCGCCGTGCAACGCGCAATTTAGCGTGCAATTCAGCCCACATGGCTCAGATATGCACATCTGCACATCTGCACATCTGCACATATGCACATATGCACATATGCTTCATATGCACATATGCACATGTGTGTTTCATATGCACAAATGCTTCATATGCAAGCATATGCCACATGTGATCTGCAATCATATGTGATCTGCAATCATATGTGATCTGCAAGCATATACCATCTGCAAGCATATGCGATCTGCAAGCATATGCGATCTGCAAGCATATGCGATCTGCAAGCATATGCGATCTGCAAGCATATGCGATCTGCAAGCATATGCGATCTGCAAGCATATGTCAGATGCGATATGCAAGCATATGCCACATTCGATGTGCAAGCATATGCGATCTGCAAGCATATGCGATCTGCAAGCATATGCGATCTGCAAGCATATGCAATCTGCAAGCATATGCCAGGTGCGATCTGCAAGCATATGCCACATTCGATGTGCAAGCATATGAGATATGCAAGCCTATGCAATCTGCAAGCATATACGATCTATGCTATGCTGTGATATGCCGTACGCGCTATGCTATGCTACGCTATGCCGTACGCGCTATGCTATGCTACGCTATGCCGTACGCGCTATGCTATGCCGTACGCGCTTGCGACAGCGCCGTGCAACGCGCAATTTAGCGTGCAATTCAGCGTGCAATTCAGCTCACATGGCTCAGATATGCACATATGCACATCTGCTTCATATGCACATATGCACATATGCACATATGCACATATGCACATATGCACATATGCACATGTGTGTTTCATATGCACAAATGCTTCATATGCAAGCATATGCCACATGCGATGTGCAATCATATGTGATCTGCAAGCATATGCGATCTGCAATCATATGCGATCTGCAAGCATATGCCACATTCGATGTGCAAGCATATGCGATCTGCAAGCATATGCGATCTGCAAGCATATGCCAGATGCGATCTGCAAGCACATGCCACATTCGATGTGCAAACATATGCGATCTGCAAGCATATGCGATCTGCAAGCATATGCAATCTGCAAGCATATACCACATTCGATGTGCAAGCATATGCGATATGCAAGCCTATGCGATCATAGCTAACTGCTATGCTATGCTATGCTACGCTATGCTATGCTATGCTACGCTATGCTACGCTATGTAGCCGTAGCGACTACGTAGTTGTCTAGCGGAGGCCTTAGGCCAATCCGGCGTCCGTCTCTCCGTCCCTCCGTCCGTCCGTCCGTCTCTCTGTCCACCACGTCGCCGGTTCAACCCCCAGCGCGCGCGCGTCTTTTTTATGCGCGCTTTTTTTTCTTTTTTTTTCCTTCGTATGCTTCATATGGACATATGCACATATGCACATATGCACATATGCTTCATATGCTTCATATGCACATATGCACATGTGTTTCATATGCGCAAATGCTTCATATGCAAGCATATGCCACATGCGATGTGCAATCATATGTGATCTGCAAGCATATACGATCTGCAAGCATATGCGATCTGCAAGCATATGGGATCTGCAAGCACATGCCAGATGCGACCTGCAAGCATATGCCGTAGCATAGCATAGCGTATGCTTCGTATGCTTCATATGCTTCATATGCTTCATATGCTTCATATGCTTCATATGCTTCATATGTATGCTTCATATGCACGTATGCATCTTATGCGATATGCGATATGCAGCGATAGCAGATCGCAAACTTCGACGTTCCAACTTCAACACACGCACTTCACGATACGTGCACACGCATCGTGCACGCACACGCACAAGCATATACTTCATATGCTTGATATGCACATATGCATATTATGCGATGTGCGATGTGCAGCGATAGCAGATCGCAAACTGCGATCTGCAAGCATATGCAATCTGCAAGCAGATGCAGTTTTCTGTTACATTACAGTAATGCCGTACCCGCTTAATACACGCTTCATATGCACATATGCACATATGCACCCATGCTTCATATGCACATGCGCGCAAATGCTTCATATGCAAGCATATGCCACATGCGATGTGCAGCTTCATATGCTTCATATGCTTCATATGCACATATGCACATATGCTTCAGATGCACATATGCACATATGCACATTTGCACGTATGCTTCATATGCACATATGCACATGTGTTTCATATACACGAATGCTTCATATGCAAGCATATGCCACATGCGATGTGCAATCATATGTGATCTGCAAGCATATGCGATGTGCAATCATATGCGATCTGCAAGCATATGCCACATTCGATGTGCAATCATATGCGATCTGCAAGCATATGCCAGATGCGATCTGCAAGCATATGCCACATTCGATGTGCAAGCATATGCGATCTGCAAGCATATGCAATCTGCAAGCATATGCCACATTCCAGGTGCAATCATATGCGATATACAAGCCTATGCGATCTGCAAGCATATGCAATCTGCAAGCAGATGCAGTCTTCTGTTACATTACAGTAATGCCGTACCCGCTTAATACACGCTTCATATGCACATATGCACATATGCACATATGCACCTATGCTTCATATGCACATGCGCACATGTGTTTCATATGCACAAATGCTTCATATGCAAGCATATGCCACATGCGATGTGCAGCTTCATATGCTTCATATGCTTCATATGCTTCATATGCACATATGCACATATGCACATATGCTTCAGATGCACATATGCACATATGCACATATGCACATATGCACATATGCACATATGCACATATGCACATATGCTTCATATGCACATATGCACATGTGTTTCATATGCACAAATGCTTCATATGCAAGCATATGCCACATGCGATGTGCAATCATATGTGATCTACAAGCATATGCGATCTGCAAGCATCTGCGATCTGCAAGCATATGCCACATTCGATGTGCAAGCATATGCGATCTGCAAGCATATGCGATCTGCAAGCATATGCCAGATGCGATCTGCAAGCACATGCCACATTCGATGTGCAAACATATGCGATCTGCAAGCATATGCGATCTGCAAGCATATGCAATCTGCAAGCATATACCACATTCGATGTGCAAGCATATGCGATATGGAAGCCTATGCGATCATAGCTATGTGCTATGCTACGCTATGCTATGCTACGCTATGCTATGCTAAGCTATGCTAAGCTATGCTACGCTATGCTACGGAGCTACGGCCCACTCGCGCGAACAGCGCGCTCTAGTCCGTCTGTCCATCTGTCCACCCCGCGCAGGTTCAATAGCCGTAGCGACTTTTGGAGCGGAGGCCTTAGGCCGAGTCGGCGTCCGTCCGTCCGTCCGTCTGTCCATCTGTCCACCCGCGCAGGTTCGATTCCCCTCGCGCGCACATCTTTTTTTTTTTGCGCGCTTTTTTTTTCTTTTTTTTTTCTTCGTGTGCTTCATATGCTTCATATGCTTCATATGCACATATGCACATATGCTTCATATGCACATATGCTTCATATGCACATATGCACATATGCACATATGCACATATGCTTCATATGCACATATGCACATATGCACATATGCTTCATATGCACATATGCACATATGCACATGTGTTTCATATGCACAAATGCTTCATATGCAAGCATATGCCACATGCGATGTGCAATCATATGTGATCTGCAAGCATATACGATCTGCAAGCATATGCGACCTGCAAGCATATGCGATCTGCAACCTGCAAGCATATGCCACATTCGACGTGCAAGCATATGATGACGTGTGTAGAGGCGCGCCAGTGACATATGCGGCCACCCAAGACGCAAGCCGAAGACGCGTGCTTCATATGCTTCATATGCTTCATATGCACATATGCTTCATATGCACATATGCACATATGCACATATGCACATATGCACATATGCACATATGCACCTCTGCACATATGCACATATGCACATATGCTTCATATGCACATATGCACATATGCTTCATATGCA
>NW_003307571.1:1422445-1423632 GCF_000143455.1 Volvox carteri f. nagariensis | reverse complement strand
GGACATGCACCTGGACCTGCTACCAACACACATGTGCTTCAGGCATATGGAACAACAAACTAGGTGGATAGAGCACATCCAATAATCAAGGCAATGCTGAGAAGCCAGCGGCCCACTGTACAATGCTACAAAACATGCATGTTTTTGTGCACCAGTCGAGGATAAACTCGAGTCTAGTCTGCGGCAAAGGACCCATATATGCAACCACGACACCACTGGTGCTCCCTCAGACAAACCTATTACGGGCACCAGAGAGGCATACCCATATACCTAGGTATATAGAACACGTGATTCTGTGCACATTGTATGTCTGCATGTGTGTAACTCTTGATATAGTTGTGTGCAGTGGTGTTCACTCGGGCAGTTCCCGTGTCTTACAGAGCACCAGTGGTATAGTGGTAGCATAGGTCCTTGCCACGGACCAGACCCGACTTCGATTCTCGGCTGGTGCAGCAGTGACTCGCATGTTTTGAAGCATTCTACGGTGAACCACAGGCATCTCACTGCCTTCATTAGTGCATGCACGCCCCCATGCATGTGCGCGATCCTCCATACCTACTTCGAATTTGTTGTCCCACATGCCCGAAGCGCGTGTGTGCTGGTTGCAGGTCCAAGTGTATGTCCTGGGTATTAGGTGCATTGTTGCATGCCAATAACACCCAGGCAGGAAGGAAGGAATGCTATGGTGTAGTGAACTTTAAAGTGCTCTGTCCTGTGCAAATAGATGCAAAGGCACACGCACACAGCAGGGAGACAAGCAAACAAGTGAGGGACTGCAAATAAAGTGCAATACAGCATATGTGTATGCATGTATATGTGTACATATGTCATCCATCGTCATGCGTGTACACGGCTGGCCACAAACAGGATTACATATGCCAGGTTTTCTTATTAGTGCACTCTGTGAGTGCAGTAGTGCAAGTACAGCTCTCCATCCATCATAACCGACCTTAGCTTGCATTCAAAGGTGCTAGCACCAAATCCATAGCTCCATGATTAAGAGATTTGTAGGGAGCACCATACACTCGTTGGATTAGAATACATGTATCCAGCAGACACACACACACACACACACACACGCACACACACACATAAACACATAAACACATGTGTCTAGGTGCATGTACATGCACAAACATTTGGACATGCACATACCATGTGTATGTGTATGTCGCCGACCTATTGCA
>NW_003307571.1:1421597-1422395 GCF_000143455.1 Volvox carteri f. nagariensis | reverse complement strand
ACCATGCCCTAATACGGTTGGCAATCTTCACTCATTCACCCATCTCCCTGCTGTGTACTTATGTCTTTGCGTCTATTATGGCGCAGGACAGAGCACTTTACAGTTCAATATGCCAGAGCATTCATCCCTTCCTGCCTGGGTGTTATTGGCATGTGGCAAAGCACACATTACCTCGGACATGCACCTGGACCTGCTACCAACACACATGTGCTTCAGGCATATGGAACAACAAACTAGGTGGATAGAGCACATCCAATAATCAAGGCAATGCTGAGAAGCCAGCGGCCCACTGTACAATGCTACAAAACATGCATGTTTTTGTGCACCAGTCGAGGATAAACTCGAGTCTAGTCTGCGGCAAAGGACCCATATATGCAACCACGACACCACTGGTGCTCCCTCAGACAAACCTATTACGGGCACCAGAGAGGCATACCCATATACCTAGGTATATAGAACACGTGATTCTGTGCACATTGTATGTCTGCATGTGTGTAACTCTTGATATAGTTGTGTGCAGTGGTGTTCACTCGGGCAGTTCCCGTGTCTTACAGAGCACCAGTGGTATAGTGGTAGCATAGGTCCTTGCCACGGACCAGACCCGACTTCGATTCTCGGCTGGTGCAGCAGTGACTCGCATGTTTTGAAGCATTCTACGGTGAACCACAGGCATCTCACTGCCTTCATTAGTGCATGCACGCCCCCATGCATGTGCGCGATCCTCCATACCTACTTCGAATTTGTTGTCCCACATGCCCGAAGCGCGTGTGTGCTGGTTGCAGGTCCAAGTGTATGTCC
>NW_003307571.1:1420501-1421547 GCF_000143455.1 Volvox carteri f. nagariensis | reverse complement strand
GGGGGGTTGCCACCACTTTCCCACCCACACCGCCCAAATGGCGCAATGCCACCATGTAGATTGGTGCTTAGGTCCCTGCAACAAAATGTTGCACGTATTATCGCACGAACTGACGATATGGACCCCGCGGCACACCCAACAGGTGGAGCCCCCAGCGACGACAAACTCGACAAGCTGATAGACAAAATCGACAAAATGTCGAAACGAATGGAAGACATCGAGGCACACATCCAGGCCAAAGCCGCCGGACCTCCTCCTCCTCCCCCTCCTCCTCCTCCTTCCGAAGCCATCATGCCATCAACCGAAGGCCCTGACGTGCAGCCAACGGCTGCAGAACCGCCGGCAAACACTGCACAAGTACCGCCGGTGCAGGCCAGCGACCAGGCACCACAACCAGTGCCACCGCCGATCGTCGCCACTGCCGCGCCGGTTGCCAACTGCGCGCCGCCGGTCGCGAGCGGGCCAGCAGCTGCCCAAGCTGGCCACGTAAGTGGGATAGTGGGTTCCAAGGATGTACAATCCATTACTGCGCACAATGCCAACCACCAAAGTCTTAAGAACTTTAGGCCGCCTCCTTGCTTCACAGGAGTGCCCAATTCCTCGGTAACAAAACCTGAAATCTGGTTTGATACTGTCGTTGATTTCATGACGCAAACGGGCAGCGATCCCATACTGGGCATGCGATACAACGTTACGGGCAAAGCCGCCGAGTGGTACCACGACTTAGTCGCACGCCAAGGCTCCACGCTCACAATCCAGAGCATGCGTGCCGACTTCTTGTTGCTTTTCGGTGACGTGCACCTTTGCACCCCTCACCACGTACGAACGCAACTTCACGCCGGTGCACACGCAATGAAGCCCGGCGAGTCCATACCGAATTACGTGCAACGGTTCCGCGAAATTACGTGCGGCGACCCTAACATGTCTCAAATTGACTTGTGCACTTGGCTTATTCACGGTATGCCACCACAACTGCGGCGGGAATGCGCCACGGATGCCAACGGCAATAACTGGTTTGCATTCGATGCTTTAGTTAACTACGCCCA
>NW_003307571.1:1418944-1420451 GCF_000143455.1 Volvox carteri f. nagariensis | reverse complement strand
GCTTGTGATGTCGCAGGCTCAAGTCCCACTCAGCACATTATGATGACACTTCAAATCCATGGGATGAACCTTGGTGTCATTGAATCCAAGCCAAAACAGAGTACAACTTGTACAGTACAAGACATGTGCCAGAGCATATCTGAAGTGGGCTCCAGGAAAGAAGGGATGGTAGACAACGCCAAAATCACATGCTCAAAGTCGGTTTCAGAACAGACAGGCAATACATATAGGGTTTGGCACTACTGGTAATGCGCGACCATTGCCCCCGGGAGATCCCGGGATCGATACCCATTAGGGTCAAAAGTCCTTCCGATGGTGGAAGGCATTGCGCCCCTAGTTGATGGACGGTGGTGACCTGGGATAAAGTTAACCTGCGAGCCGACCAGGAATGGAGTTGGGCCGCTGTCGACCCGGCAGATTCCGTTGGATGCTGGTGGTGGGTGCGGAACCTGAGCGATCCACTGAGAAGTTGACTAGGGTGACTGGATGAGGGTGCCCCGAAATACCGGGGAAGGCAGGGTTTCGCAGGGTAGCTGCCACGGGCGAAGATACACCCCCCTGTTTCACACATCATATAGGGATTCAAAAACTCTACACATCTCTAGATAGGGGCTGCATACACATATATAACATAACACAATTCTGAAGATAATTAGCTGTCCTCGACACTTTCATCCCTTATTGCATGTTGGGCGATAATCATGGCCATTATTATTGTTACATTATGCCATAGGTTCATCCTTAGGGCAAAGGCTCTACTCGGTTTGGTCGGAGCTGCTTGTCCGGCATCCACGATCCACGAGTTGTGGCGAGAGTTGAAGGTAGGTGTGCACATGAGAATCGAGATGGCGCAGCGGAAGCGTGCGGGGCTCATAACCCCGAGGTCCCAGGATCGAAACCTGGTCTCGATACGCGTTGAGCACCATGCTCCCGATCTTAGCTCAGCTGGAAGAGCGAAGGACTGTAATCGAAAGATGCGATGCTGATATCCTTAGGTCGCCTGTTCGATCCAGGCAGATCGGATCCCGGCTTGGTTGATGTGTACTCCGACCTACACTTGTTCTTCTCGTGTTTTTAGGGTGTTAGGGTGTTTAGGGTGTTTAGCTATAGGGTGTTAGGATGGATGGGTAGGTGCAGTCATGCTAGCTGGATCCAGGGTCCCCACCTGAGGCTTTTGCTAATCGTGTTGGCCTAGCTATAGGAAAAAGCTGGCAAACTCTCCGGTGCCATAAAAACAAGAGATAGAGCAGGCAAAAGGGTGTTATAGAGTTTGGGTTTTCGCATACTGATAAAGCATGGATGGACTGATAATTATAATGCAAGTAGCTGTGGGCTAATTCGCAATTCTGGAATCAGGCATCCCATCATATCCCATCCCATCCAGCAGGAATACAAGTCAGAAATTCAGCACCATGACGAGGACATATTATGAGAAGGGGGTCAGGAATGAATGAATGTCTAAGCCTGCATAATAGTTACATTAGGTGCAGGGCACTGGTCTACTGAG
>NW_003307571.1:1416047-1418894 GCF_000143455.1 Volvox carteri f. nagariensis | reverse complement strand
ATTCATAATTTTACATATACACATCGCCTAGCAGCAGCTACATGCACACGAAATTCCGAAGTCCTGCTATGTAACAACATTAAGCCATATGCATTGCCTGCTTCAGCTGAAGCAGCTGCAGCTTCCAAACAATCTGCAGCTTCCAAACAGCACCAAACATTTCCACAACAGCGGCTGCTGCAGCTGCAGCTCATCAATCTGTCAACAATTTGCCTCAAAACATGCTACATTATAGCTCAGAAGCGCTCTATCCACCCTAACACTTTCTGGTATTCATGCCTAGAAGAAGTCCTCCATCACCGTCAGTTAACACTCCGAGACAAGTCTGTACAGTGACTGTACAGTGCAGCAGTGCTGCTGCTAGCAGTAGCTTCTCCACAAGCGGCTTGTGAGCCTGTATGCAGCAGCTGCTGCAGCAGAAGCTTTGAAACAGCTCCAAACAGTTTCATATTGGGTGCACCCAGCTGCAGCTCATCCATCTCAACAAAATTTGCCTCAAAACATGCTACATCATAGGTCACATGCACTATCCACCCTAACACCTTCTGGTAGTCATGCCTAGTATTAGTCCTCTATCGCCGTTAGTTAACACTACAAGACATTGCTGCAGCAGCAGTCCTCCACAAGCAGCTTGTGAGCCTGTATGCAGCAAAGATCAGGCAGGGGCATACAGTAGCACCTTTGTCAGACCATCAAGAACTGCAATGACTGTGATGTGGAACTTAGAATGCAGTTTTATGCCACACACCTTACTACTGCTTTAACCTTCCACTGACTCTGCGTGCTGATGTGTGGTGGGGAAAGCATGTGGTGTTGTCCACAGCAGCTGCAGGTTGCTGGGTGGGCCCTGTAGACAGACAAACATGCCCATCAGAAGTTAAATACGCCAAACCCTGTATAGGAGACTCCATACAGAATATATGCAGCAAGAGGTAATTTGACACAAAATCCAAAAACTGCAGTTGCCCTTGTTTGCTTGCACATGAATGACAATTATTCCCCCTCAAAATCAGGGGGTCCCCAACTATCTGTCAATCTCAGAGTGATGGACGCAACTGTGTAGATACCTGTAGTCACAGCTATCACCTCCCAAGCAGAAAAAGCATGCCCGGGAATCGAACTCAGGTCGGAACTGGGTTATTTGCCTAATCCACCCCGTTCTATCATGACATCCCCAGAGAACACTTCACCATTCTTAAGTTTTAGCTCCGTATATGAGTTACTAGTTACTAGTAGTAACATACTTCCTCAACGGCTTCTTCCTGTTTGAACCTGGGTAGTTGCCTTAATGTTACATCATGATTTCCCCCAGAGAACAACTCACCAGTGGTCACTATTCACGTGTCATGCCTCGTGATATGAGCCAGTAGCCAACATACGCCTCCATCCTCAACGGCTTCCAAACCGGCACCCATATCTCAGGCAGAGCGGCATCATGCTTATGTCACCTTTCTTCATCGTAGGCAGAGCTTTGGTGGATGATGCCGTCTGCAGCTCCCGTTTCTCGCTTCTGTACACATGCCTGCTGAAGCAAGTTTACCATATGCAACCCCCTCATTTGAGTCCTGCAGATCATGCAAGCAAGCAGTTGCATTGTCTAACATGCAAGCCAAATTTTACTACTTCGCATGAGACAACATCATACTTTGGGTTGTTGCTTGGGTTTGGTGCTGCCCAGGTGTGCAGCCATGGCATGAGGAGCGTGGTCGCGATGGTGAAGTCCTTTGTTGCCAAGTTGCCATAGAACTCGGCAAAGTCGTCATATTCCATTCCAATGACGGCCAGGAATTCCTCAAACGCTTTGGTGGCCTTATCACCAGCAGCACTGCAAACGTTGCTGGGCACGTTTAAAATGTACCGCTCATCTAATGAACCAGTGCAATGGCTGATGATGCCACTCACTTGTCATTCGTTGGCTGCATCATAGCTGCAGCTGGACCTCGTGCATCCGGCGCCTATTGTCCGACGGCTGCGTGGGCTGCATCCCAAATCCACCCACAAAATCATCATTGACTTCCATTGTGATATTACCTCTTAAGCATCTTTAGAGATTTGGCCTATGGGGTTAGAGAGTAGGGTCGGGTTGGAGCCAACTATAGCACAGCCAGGGACTCTTGATCCTGAGTAAGGTAATTATTACAAAGACGATAACACTTGTTAGTTTGATGCTGCAATGAGTGGCAATGCACAATGAGACAGGTACAGATCCTGCCTGTGGGTCGCCGCTGTACTGCCAAAAGATTGGCTGGCGCACATGAAAGGCACCAACGGCGAATATATTTGAGGTGGAACCATTCTGTTTATTCATGCAACCAGCTAACCGCGGACTATGTGAGCGAGGTAGTTCGACTGTGCAAGCATGGCGGTCCAGCAGCCAAGCTGGCTAAGTCGTATTCATTTCTTTAACTTTATGTCCGTGTATATTTTGCATTTTTGTGTTATGTTGTGTTCATTGTTCATTTCTTCTCTTCCGTCAGCGGATGCTCCAGATCCGCGCTCAAGGTTGGATATTACTTGTGCTGGGCTAAATAGCATCAAGTTCAAATCCTTTCCAGACTGCTTATGCACGGCATACAGTCGCTTGACTACTTTGGCTGCACATTCAAAAATGGGAAGTCCATTTGCTTCCAGAACTAAAGGGGATTTCCACGTTTAAATTGTCTTGATTCCTACAGAATTAGGATAATGGCTTCTTATGACTGGATAGTTCGATGTAAACAGTTTTCTCCGGCTCCCTAAGGGAGTGCCATGCACTTTCCAGTCAACCATGAAGGGTCGAACTTAACCAGGCTATACATTCAAAAATGAGAAGTCCATTTGTTTTCGTTGGGAGCTTGTGTTACTTGG
>NW_003307571.1:1414855-1415872 GCF_000143455.1 Volvox carteri f. nagariensis | reverse complement strand
AGTCTGGGGGCCTGGGGGCCTGGGGGCCTGGGAGCCTGGGGGCCTGGGAGCCTAGGGACCTGGGAGCCTGGGGGCCTGGGAGTCTGGGGGCCTGGGAGCCTGGGGGCCTGGAAGCCTGGGGGCCTGGGAGTCTGGTACCTGGGAGCCTAGTCTGGGGGCCTGGGGGCATGGGAGCTTGGGAGCCTGGGGGCCTGGGAGCCTAGGGACCTGGAAGCCTGGAAAGCTGGGAGCCTGGGAGCCTGGGGGCCTGGGAGTCTGGGAGTCTGGGGGCCTGGGAGCCTGGGGGCCTGGAAGCCTGGGGGCCTGGGAGTCTGGTACCTGGGAGCCTAGTCTGGGGGCCTGGGAGCCTGGGGGCCTGGGGGCCTGGGAGCCTAGGGACCTGGGAGCCTGGGGGCATGGGAGTCTGGGGGCCTGGGAGCCTGGGGGCCTGGAAGCCTGGGGGCCTGGGAGTCTGGGAGCCCGGGGGCCTGGGAGTCTGGGAGCCCGGGGGCCTGGGAGCCTGGGAGCCTGGGGGCCTGGGAGCTTGGGAGTCTGGGGGCCTGGGAGCCTGGGGGCCTGGAAGCATGGGGGCCTGGGAGTCTGGTACCTGGGAGCCTGGGGGCCTGGGGGCCTGGGGGCCTGGGAGCCTGGGGGCCTGGGGGCCTGGGAGCCTAGGGACCTGGGAGCCTGGGGGCATGGGAGTCTGGGGGCCTGGGAGCCTGGGGGCCTGGACGCCTGGGGGCCTGGGAGTCTGGTACCCGGGAGCCTAGTCTGGGGGCCTGGGGACATGGGAGCTTGGGAGCCTGGGGGCCTGGGAGCCTAGGGACCTGGAAGCCTGGGAGGCTGGGAGGCTGGGAGCCTGGGGGCCTGGGAGTCTGGGAGTCTGGGGGCCTGGGGGCCTGGGAGCCTGGGGACCTGGGAGCCTGGGGGCCTGGGAGCCCGGGGGCCTGGGAGCCTAGGGACCTGGAAGCCTGGGAGGCTGGGAGGCTGGGAGCCTGGGGGCCTGGGAGTCTGGGGGCCTGGGGGCCTGGGAGCCTG
>NW_003307571.1:1409035-1412512 GCF_000143455.1 Volvox carteri f. nagariensis | reverse complement strand
CTCCATTCCCGGCCGGACATCGGCCCCATCTTCCGAGGCCTGCGGCACGTGCAGGACGTGGATGGGAACATGACAATTAGGGCAGGCACGTCGACGACGGCAGCGAAACACACACGCCCCCCTCCCCCAACCAGCCCCAGCCACCCTCCATAGCATCAGGAACAAGAAAGAGGGCAACGGGTAACAAATCCACAAAGGAAAACAACCCTGGCACAGCTGTGCCCCACAACTACCTGCCTACATCAAACAAATCTGCCGTACTCCGATAGCCATATCGGAGTACGACAGTGTTTTGATGCCCCACATGAAACACATAAGAGCCCCGAGCCTCCCTCCCATCGTACCTCCATTCCCGGCTGGACGTCGGCCCCATCTTCCGAGGCCTGCGGCACGTGCAGGACGTGGATGGGAACATGAGAATTAGGGCAGGCACGTCGACGACGGCAGTGAAACACACACGCCCCCCTCCCCCAACCAGCCCCAGCCACCCTCCATAGCATCAGGAACAAGAAAGAGGGCAACGGGTAACAAATCCACAAAGAAAAACAACCCTGGCACAGCTGTGCCCCACAACTACCTGCCTACATCAAACAAATCTGCCGTACTCCGATAGCCATATCGGATTACGACAGTGTTTTGATGCCCCACATAAAACACATAAGAGCCCCGAGCCTCCCTCCCATCTCACTTCCCTGATGGATGCCAAATCCTCCTCATGATGTCCACCTGCCTCCATTCCCGGCCGGACATCGGCCCCATCTTCCGAGGCCTGCGGCACGTGCAGGACGTGGATGGGAACATGACAATTAGGGCAGGCACGTCGACGACGGCAGCGAAACACACACGCCCCCCTCCCCCAACCAGCCCCAGCCACCCTCCATAGCATCAGGAACAAGAAAGAGGGCAACGGGTAACAAATCCACAAAGGAAAAACAACCCTGGCACAGATGTGCCCCACAACTACCTGCCTGCATCAAACAAATCTGCCGTACTCCGATAGCCATATCGGAGTACAACAGTGTTTGATGCCCCACATAAAACACATAAGAGCCCCGAGCCTCCCTCCCATCTTACCTCCATTCCCGGCTGGACGTCGGCCCCATCTTCCGAGGCCTGCGGCACGTGCAGGACGTGGATGGGAACATGACAATTAGGGCAGGCACGTCGATGACGGCTGCGAAACACACACGCCCCCCTCCCCCAACCAGCCCCAGCCACCCTCCATAGCGTCAGGAACAAAAAGGAGGGCAACGGGTAACAAATCCACAAAGAAAAACAACCCTGGCACAGCTGTGCCCCACAACTACCTGCCTACATCAAACAAATCTGCCGTACTCCGATAGCCATATCGGAGTACGACAGTGTTTTGATGCCCCACATAAAACACATAAGAGCCCCGAGCCTCCCTCCCATCGTACCTCCATTCCCGGCTGGACGTCGGCCCCATCTTCCGAGGCCTGCAGCACGTGCAGGACGTGGATGGGAACATGACAATTAGGGCAGGCACGTCGACGACGGCAGCGAAACACACACGCCCCCCTCCCCCAACCAGCCCCAGCCACCCTCCATAGCATCAGGAACAAGGAAGAGGGCAACGGGTAACGAATCCAAAAGGAAAAACAACCCTGGCACAGATGTGCCCCACAACTACCTGCCTGCATCAAACAAATCTGCCGTACTCCGATAGCCATATCGGAGTACAACAGTGTCTGATGCCCCACATAAAACACATAAGAGCCCCGAGCCTCCCTCCCATCTTACCTCCATTCCCGGCTGGACGTCGGCCCCATCTTCCGAGGCCTGCGGCACGTGCAGGACGTGGATGGGAACATGACAATTAGGGCAGGCACGTCGATGACGGCTGCGAAACACACACGCCCCCCTCCCCCAACCAGCCCCAGCCACCCTCCATAGCGTCAGGAACAAAAAGGAGGGCAACGGGTAACAAATCCACAAAGAAAAACAACCCTGGCACAGCTGTGCCCCACAACTACCTGCCTACATCAAACAAATCTGCCGTACTCCGATAGCCATATCGGAGTACGACAGTGTTTTGATGCCCCACATAAAACATATAACAGCCCCGACCCTCCCTCCCATCTTACCTCTCCAAGCGAGCCCAATTCCTCCTCACGGTGGCCACCCGCCTCCATTCCCGGCTGGACGTCAGCCAAGGATAACTAAAGCTAGTTCAGCGACGGTGAGTGGCGGTGAGTTCTATTTTAACGTTGCTACAAGGCATACTAAAATATAACACAAATCCCTTATCCCAATGGAAGCTGTTCCGAATTCCTTCTCACTTGAAGCGGTTCCGATTAGCAACAATACTTGGCCCATATCGTGCTCGACTGAGTTGGGAGTTATGGCTACATGCTTTGGTCTTTCGTAATGAAGATATTTTTTCGATGGAGAGGACATTGAAGCCATAATAGCCAAAGCCGTACATGAGCGGTTATGTCAGCCAATGGCATGGAAACCTCGTCGGTTGTAATTCTATTCAGTAAACCTGACACGGTTTTAAATGATTTCAGCCGACTTTCGGATATTGTGGCATGGACCCACTACGTTGGCGGACCTGGTCGACCATGTCGATCGGCGTCGGCCTCGGGTAACCTTGCCTATGTACTTATTTGTTCATGAACTATATTCTACTTTGTGCTTGAACAATTGGCGTTCCTTTGGGCCATGACCATGACTACCAATGGTCATGTTACATCGGAGCACCAATACGATGGTGGCAAACACCTAAACTAACCTAAACCTCACTGATGATGCATTCACCAGTTATATTCATGCTTCCCAATGTGCTTTCGGGGCTGCACGTCAAAAATAACCTCGTCCAGACCACTGTCCCGTAGCTGCTGAGCCTTGGGCGCTACACGTCTCTGGACTGCCAAATGGCCGTAGGTAGAGAGCAAATCATAAGGACAAATAATGCCTCCCTACACTCATATTTGATGGCAAACATGTTAACTAACCTCGTCATAACATTTCACACACTCAGCGCGCATATCTGTGCCTAATTATGGCACTTTCAAGGTTGCACATTTATCAAGCTTCTAGCTGGCGAGTAACCTGTCCAGACAACTGCCCCGTAGCTACCGAGCCTGACGAGTTACACGTCTCCGGACTGCCATAGGGATGGCTGGACTGTACAAGGCTGGAGTAAGTTGCAGGAGTGCATAGCGTCAGAACCGACAGGTTTCTGCTGCAGCTTCTGCCTAATCGGGCTGCACAGCCTTTGCTCAGGAGGTGTAGCGGTGGCAGCAGCGCAGGTGTCAGCGAGCATCTGTTTCAGGCCCATGGGAGCTCACGCTCACATGAAGCCATGCTGGTGTACTTGGTGTAGTAGCCGGTACACAGTACGGCACACATAACAACTACAAATACGCGCTAAGCGCGACCACCAGCATCTTGAGAGGCCTTTTCAGCGGCCAGCTACTACACTTGGCCAACAGTGAGGATATGAAGTTGAAA
>NW_003307571.1:1405577-1408985 GCF_000143455.1 Volvox carteri f. nagariensis | reverse complement strand
TGGTATCGAAAGATACCGGTTGAGGCAAGTGGATTGAATAATAATCATTCTAGAATCCACTGGGGCCTCATGCCCATAAGTTCCTGTACGGCTGGGTGGTGTGATGTTGACCATAGTTTGCAGGAACTACTCTCGCCTTGAGAAGCAGACATCCAGGAAGGCAGGTTCCAGCTTTAGACAGGTAAAGCCCCTGCCCAGACGCCAGTATGGACTTCTGCAGCAGTGCGGCAGTAGGGTGGACATATCTGACAGTCAGGCAACAGAGCCTAGAGCTTAACAGTAAGCTTACAGGATACAAAACCTGGAGCCCCAACCCTCCCTTCCATCTCACCTCCCTGAGTGAAACCATTCCCCCTCCCTGTCACCACCCTCCTAATATATAACTTCGGCTGCAGCCCCACTATCCGAGGTTGGCTGCACATGCACACAGCTGTGCCCCACCACCACCTGCCTACATCAAACAAATCTGCCGTACTCCGATAGCCATATCGGAGTACGACAGCGTTTTGATGCCCCATGTAAAATACATAAGAGCCCCCAGCCTCCCTCCCATCTTACCTCCATTCCCGGCCGGACGTCGGCCCCATCTTCCGAGGCCTGCGGCACGTGCAGGACATGGATGGGAACATGACAATTAGGGCAGGCACGTCGATGACGGCAGCGAAACACACACGCCCCCCTCCCCCAACCAGCCCCAGCCACCCTCCATAGCATCAGGAACAAGAAAGAGGGCAACGGGTAACGAATCCACAAAGGAAAACAACCCTGGCACAGCTGTGCCCCACAACTACCTGCCTACATCAAACAAATCTGCCGTACTCCGATAGCCATATCGGAGTACGACAGCGTTTTGATGCCCCACGTAAAACACATAAGAGCCCCCAGCCTCCCTCCCATCTTACCTCCATTCCCGGCCGGACGTCGGCCCCATCTTCCGAGGCCTGCGGCACGTGCAGGACATGGATGGGAACATGACAATTAGGGCAGGCACGTCGACGACGGCAGCGAAACACACACGCCCCCCTCCCCCAACCAGCCCCAGCCACCCTCCATAGCATCAGGAACAAGAAAGAGGGCAACGGGTAACGAATCCACAAAGAAAAACAACCCTGGCACAGCTGTGCCCCACAACTACCTGCCTACATCAAACAAATCTGCCGTACTCCGATAGCCATATCGGAGTACGACAGTGTTTTGATGCCCCACATAAAACATATAACAGCCCCGACCCTCCCTCCCATCTTACCTCTCCAAGCGAGCCCAATTCCTCCTCACGGTGGCCACCCGCCTCCATTCCCGGCTGGACGTCAGCCAAGGATAACTAAAGCTAGTTCAGCGACGGTGAGTGGCGGTGAGTTCTATTTTAACGTTGCTACAAGGCATACTAAAATATAACACAAATCCCTTATCCCAATGGAAGCTGTTCCGAATTCCTTCTCACTTGAAGCGGTTCCGATTAGCAACAATACTTGGCCCATATCGTGCTCGACTGAGTTGGGAGTTATGGCTACATGCTTTGGTCTTTCGTAATGAAGATATTTTTTCGATGGAGAGGACATTGAAGCCATAATAGCCAAAGCCGTACATGAGCGGTTATGTCAGCCAATGGCATGGAAACCTCGTCGGTCGTAATTCTATTCAGTAAACCTGACACGGTTATAAATGATTTCAGCCGACTTTCGGATATTGTGGCATGGACCCACTACGTTGGCGGACCTGGTCGACCATGTCGATCGGCGTCGGCCTCGGGTAACCTTGCCTATGTACTTATTTGTTCATGAACTATATTCTACTTTGTGCTTGAACAATTGGCGTTCCTTTGGGCCATGACCATGACTACCAATGGTCATGTTACATCGGAGCACCAATACAGGTGCTCCGATGGTGGCAAACACCTAAACTAACCTAAACCTCACTGATGATGCATTCACCAGTTATATTCATGCTTCCCAATGTGCTTTCGGGGCTGCACGTCAAAAATAACCTCGTCCAGACCACTGTCCCGTAGCTGCTGAGCCTTGGGCGCTACACGTCTCTGGACTGCCAAATGGCCGTAGGTAGAGAGCAAATCATAAGGACAAATAATGCCTCCCTACACTCATATTTGATGGCAAACATGTTAACTAACCTCGTCATAACATTTCACACACTCAGCGCGCATATCTGTGCCTAATTATGGCACTTTCAAGGTTGCACATTTATCAAGCTTCTAGCTGGCGAGTAACCTGTCCAGACAACTGCCCCGTAGCTACCGAGCCTGACGAGTTACACGTCTCCGGACTGCCATAGGGATGGCTGGACTGTACAAGGCTGGAGTAAGTTGCAGGAGTGCATAGCGTCAGAACCGACAGGTTTCTGCTGCAGCTTCTGCCTAATCGGGCTGCACAGCCTTTGCTCAGGAGGTGTAGCGGTGGCAGCAGCGCAGGTGTCAGCGAGCATCTGTTTCAGGCCCATGGGAGCTCACGCTCACATGAAGCCATGCTGGTGTACTTGGTGTAGTAGCCGGTACACAGTACGGCACACATAACAACTACAAATACGCGCTAAGCGCGACCACCAGCATCTTGAGAGGCCTTTTCAGCGGCCAGCTACTACACTTGGCCAACAGTGAGGATATGAAGTTGAAAGTCCTGAAAGCCCGTTATCAAACACTGTCATCTCGGAAATCAATGATGAGATACACGGCACCTTTTTGAGATGAAATTTAGCGCGAGAGGCGTTGATGTGACTTTTGAGGTCGGTGAATGGAGGCAGCTAAACTTGTTTGTGCTCATACGATCTTTGTTAGCTACATGCGAGATACCTTGCAATAGAGAATGCTGTATAGTACCTATAACGCGTTTCAGCCGGGCGAGATATTATGTTTGGTCCGTTACACACACACGGACATGGGCAATCCTACAGGTGGGGGCCCCCCTGGGCGCTTCGCGCTGGGGCCCCGCCCAAAAATGATGCACCTGGCAACCAAACACAAGGTACATTGTAACAATGTGTCATCAATGCTTGTGCACTGGTTTCCGACACACACCCTAGCCAGTGCACATAATGCATGCAGGCGCCACTCACCATGCTCCACATTTCTGGACTCCTGCTGCTGCTCATCTTCTGGGGCTTCCTGGTTCATGTCGACCAATGGATCATCAGGACCTGAGGATGGGTTGAACTATGTTGAAAGCACTGGAGTGCGCATTCAAGGCGACGATCAACAGGTCCACACCTTCGGAGATAACCAGAGATCGTTGGCCCAAATTCAGCAGTGCCAGTTGGGACAGGACAGAATAGATCAGGAGGTAAAGGGGCCTCTCCCGACCGGTTGGATGCAGAACGAGTTCATCAAACAAAGCAATTGGCTTGCTGAGGAACTTCACAAGGAACGCCCTATGGCATAAACATGCCGGTTACCGACCG
>NW_003307571.1:1400075-1405527 GCF_000143455.1 Volvox carteri f. nagariensis | reverse complement strand
CTATGTATGTATTTAGTTTTAGCGTTTGTCCCGCTTTGAGGGCGTGAAATGCCGTGTCATTGTCCCTAATAAGTCATTGTCACGGCATTTCAATTGTCGCCCATAAGCATGAACCAGGCCACCAACTCACAAGCTTACATGCAACAACTAAAACCAGGCAATACTAGCTACGCAAGCACCTTTCCTTGGACAAGGCATCCTCCAATTGGCACGCGGTAAATTGACTTAGATTGTTTGCCCTGGCAAACTTATGTACTCCAAACTCATCCACTGGACGATGCTGGCTGTATTTCTTGCGTGGGCGATCTTGTCGCCGACGGGCGATGTTGTCCAGGGCGTTCCGGTCAAACTCGTAGGTGCCGACCTCATTACCGTTGTCCATGGACATTGTGTTGGAAGGAAGGTTAAGGTTCGGTTAAGGTACATTAAGGTTCAGATAAAATGAAGAAATGAAGAAGCTCTCCTTCATAGTATGGAGATGGTAGAATCTTCAAGCAACTGTTGCTGTTCACGGATGACCGGCCCTATTTGCCTACTACTAGGAGGAGGCGATTTCCATGATGGCGTAGTATTTTGAAAATCTGTTTGCATGATTTTGAAGGGTTTATAATTCTATAATATTGCAGTGCATTCGGTCCTGCAGGCGGGCCGTATTCTTGCAGTTCTGTGACGCGGCCTGTGGTCAAACATGAAGCACCCGAGCATGCCGCATGTAGCAAAACTGCATTGGATTTGAGGTCTACATAATCCTGGGTAATATTAAAATTATTTTGGTGCAACGGCCAACGTCTTTTTATGAGATGCGTTCGGACCGCGGGAAGTTGCGAGGCCCGCAGCTGAACTTTGTGGGTCGCGAGCATGAAAACAAGATATTGTTGTTACAAAGGCACTGCAATTTTGCTCTGTGACCCGACCAACGGTATTCGCACGTGCGTGTGCGTGTGCGTGTGCGTGTGCAGCCGCGTGCCAGAGGGCCCCTCACGTTCGTCCTGCTCCTTACACCCATGACACCTCCCACACAACGTATTGGGGGACGTGGTCACGATCATCACCATACATCCGATACGTCAAAAATCTTACTGCTGGTAGCAAATGCTCAGCGGAAACCCAGCACCGTACATCTGCGGTGACACAGCACCCCAACTCAGATCGAAGCAAGGAAGAACATTGTATTGTGTAACACAGCAAAGCCAAACGCTTTGGACGGCATATTTGTACGGAGATGTTCTCTGGTCCGTTGCATCTACTGTGCAGGAGAGCGCCTGCGAAACATGCCGCGCATGCGGAGCACACAAGGCAACAACAAAACGGAAAGGGCAAACCCTATGGCAGTCCGGAGACCTGTAACTCGTCAGGCTCAGTAGCTACGGGGCAGTTGTCTGGACAGGTTACTCGCCAGCTAGAAGCTTGGTAAATGTGCAACCTTGAAAGTGTCATAATTATGCACAGATATGCGCGCTGAGTGTGTGAAATGTTATGACGAGGTTAGTTAAAATGTTTGCCATCCAATTTGAGTGTGGGGAGGCATTATTTGTCCTGACGATTTGCTCTCTACCTACGGCCATTTGGCAGTCCAGAGACGTGTAGCGCCCAAGGCTCAGCAGCTACGGGACAGTTGTCTGGACGAGGTTATTTTTGATGTGCAGTCCCGAAAGCACATTGGGAAGCATGAATATAGCCGTTGAATTCATCATAAGTGAAATTTAGGTTACTTCCGGTGTTTGCCACCTGTATTGGTGCTCCGATGTAACATGACAATTGGTAGTCATGGTCATGGCGCAAAGGAACGCCGATTGTTGCAGCACAAAGTAGAATATAGCTCAAGAACAAATAAGTACATAGGCAAGGTTACCCGAGGCCGACATTGATCGACCTTGTCGACCAGGTCCGCCAATGTAGTGGGTCCACGCCACAATATCCGAAAGTCGGCTGAAATCATTTAAATCCTTGTCAGGTTTACTGAACAGAATTACGACCGACGAGGTTTCCGAGCCATTGGCTGACATAACCGCTCATGTACGGCTTTGGCTATTATGGCTTCAATGTCCTCTCCATCAGACAAATATCTTCATTACGAAAGACCAAAGCACGTAGCCATAACTCCCAACTCAGTCAAACACGATATGGGCCAAGTATTGTTGCTAATCGGAACCGCTTCAAGTGAGAAGGAAACCGCTTCAAGTGAGAACGAATTCGGAATAGCTTCAATTGGGATAAGGGATTTGTGTTATATTTTACTATGCCTTGTAGCAACGTTAAAATAGAACTCACCGCCACTCACTGTCGCTGAACTAACTTTAGTTACTCTTGGCTGACATCCATCCGGGAATGGAGGCGGGTGGCCACCGTGAGGAGGAATTGGGCTCGCTTGGAGAGGTGATATGGGCGGGAGGCGCGGGGCTCTTATGTGTTTTATGTGGGGCGTTAAAAAGCTGTCGTACTCCGATATGGCTATCGGAATACGGCAGTTTTTTTATGTAGGCAGGTAGTTGTGGGGCACAGCTGTGCCAGGGTCGTTTTTCCTTGTGGATTCGTTACCCCTTGCCCTCTTCCTTGTTCCTGATGCTATGGAGGGTGGCTGGGGCTGGTTGGGGGAGGGGTGTGTGTATGTTTCGCCTCCGTCATCGACGTGCCTGCCCTAATTGACGTGCCTGCCCTAATTCTCATGTTCCCATCCACGTGCTGCACGTGCAGCAGGCCTCGGACGATGGGGATGACGTCCAGCCGGGAATGGAGGTAAGATGGGGAGGAGGGTCAGGGCTCTTATGTGTTTTACGTGGGGCATCAAAATGCTGTCGTACTCCGATATGGCTATCGGAGTATGGCAGATTTGTTTGATGCAGGCAGGTAGTTGTGGGGCACAGCTGTGCCAGGGTCGTTTTTCTTTGTGGATTCGTTACCCCTTACCCTCTTTCTTGTTCCTGATGCTATGGAGGGTGGCTGGGGCTGGTTTGGGGAGGGGTGTGTGTATGTTTCGCCTCCGTCATTGACGTGCCTGCCCTAATTGACGTGCCTGCCCTAATTGACGTGCCTGCCCTAACTGACGTGCCTGCCCTAATTGACGTGCCTGCCCTTATTCTCATGTTCCCATCCACGTGCTGCACGTGCAGCAGGCCTCGGACGATGGGCCGACGTCCAGCCGGGAATGGAGGTAAGATGGGGGGGAGGGTCAGGGCTCTTATGTGTTTTACGTGGGGCATCAAAATGCTGTCGTACTCCGATATGGCTATCGGAGTACGGCAGATTTGTTTGATGCAGGCAGGTAGTTGTGGGGCACAGCTGTGCCAGGGTCGTTTTTCTTTGTGGATTCGTTACCCCTTACCCTCTTTCTTGTTCCTGATGCTATGGAGGGTGGTTACGTGCTGCACGTGCAGCAGGCCTAGGATGATGGGGCCGACGTCCAGCCGGGAATGGAGGTAAGATGGGGGCGAGGGTCGGGGCTCTTATGTGTTTTACGTGGGGCATCAAAACGCTGTCGTACTTCGATATGGCTGTCAGAGTACGGCAGATTTGTTTGATATAGGCAGGTAGTGGTGGGGCACATCTGTGCCACGGTTGTGTGTTTCGTTGTGGAATCTTTAGCCATGTCATGATGATAACACTACATGCTAGGAAGTGTGGCTGGGGCTGGTTGGAGGAGTTGGCATTGTATGTGTCAGCACTGTCTTTGCAGTGCCTGCTTTAATTCTCATGCTCTCATACATGTGCAGCAAGTGCAGCCAACCTCCGATAGTGGGGTTGCAGCCGAAGTTTTAATTTAGGAGGGTGGTGACAAGGAGGGGGAATGGGTTTCACTCAGGGAGGTGAGATGGGAGGGTTGGGGCTCCAGGTGTTGTATCCTGTAAGCTTACTGTTAAGCTCTAGGCTCTGTTGCCTAACTGTCATATGCCGGTCTGTCCACCCTACTGCCGCACTGCTGCAGAAGTCCATACTGGCGTCTGGGCAGGGGCTTTACCTGTCTAAAGCTGAAACCTGCCTTCCTGGATGTCTGCTTCACGAGGCGAGAGTAGTTCCTGCGAACTATGGTCAACATCAAACCACCCAGCCGTACTGGAACTTATTGGCATGAGGCCCAAGTGGATTCTAGAATGATTATTATTCAATCCACTTGCCTCAACCGGTATCTTTTGATACCACCATTTCATTGTTGTGTCACCCCCAAGCTCCCAGGCCCCCGGCTCCCAGGCCCCCAGGCTCCCAGCCTCCCTGGCCCCCAGACTCCCAGGCCCCCAGGCTCCCAGGCTTCCAGGCCCCCAGGTCGCCAGGCTCCCAGGCTCCCAGGCTCCCAGGCTCCCAGGCCCCCAGGCCCCCAAGCTCCCAGGCCCCCAAGCTCCCAGGCTCCCAGGCTCCCAGGCTCCCAGGCTCCCAAGCTCCCAGGCTCCCAGGCCCCCAGACTCCCAGGCCCCCAGGCTCACACACTCCCAGGCCCCCAGGCTCCCAGGCCCCCAGGCTCCCAGGCTCCCAGGCTCCCAGGCCTCCAGGCCCCCAAGCTCCCAGGCCTCCAGGCTCCCAGGTCCCCAGGCGCCAAGGCCCCCAGGCTCCCAGGCCCCCAGACTCCCAGGCCCCCAGGCTCCCAGGTCGCCAGGCTCCCAGGCTCCCAGGCCCCCAGGCTCCCAGGCTCCCAAGCTCCCAGGCCTCCAGGCCCCCAGGTCGCCAGGCTCCGAGGCTCCCAGGCTCACAAGCTCCCAAGCTCCCAGGCCCCCAGGCTCCCAGGCCCCCAGGCTCCCAGGCCCCCAGACTCCCAGGACCCCAGACTCCCAGGCCCCCAGGCTCCCAGGTCGCCAGGCTCCCAGGCTCCCAGGCTCCCAGGCCCCCAAGCTCCCAGGCTCCCAAGCTCCCAGGCTTCCAGGCCCCCAGGTCGCCAGGCTCCGAGGCTCCCAGGCTCACAAGCTCCCAAGCTCCCAGGACCCTAGGCTCCCAGGCTCCCAGGCCCCCAGGCTTCCAGGGCCCCAGGCTCCGAGGCTCCCAGGCCCCCAGACTCCCAGGCCCCCAGGCTCGCAAGCTCCCAGGCCCCCAGGCCCCCAGACTCCCAGGCCCCGAGGCCCCCAGGCTCCCAGATTCCCAGGCCCCCAGGCTTCCAAGCTCCCAGGCTCCCAGGCCCCCAGGCTCCCAGGCCCCCAGGCTCCCAAGCTCCCAGGCTCCAGGCCCCCAGGCTCCCAGGCCCCCAGGCTCCCAGGCCCCCAGGCTCCCAGGCCCCCGGGCTCCCAGGCCCCCAGGCTCCCAGGCCCCCAGGCCCCCAGGATCCCAGGTCTCCCAGGCTCCCAGGCCCCCAGGCTCCCAGGCTCCCAGGCTCCCAGGCCCCCAGGCCCCCAGGTCGCCAGGCTCCCAGGCTCCCAGGCCCCCAGGCCCCCAAGCTCCCAGGCCCCCAGGCTCCCAGGCTCCCAGGCTCCCAGGCCTCCAGGCCCCCAAGCTCCCAGGCCTCCAGGCTCCAGGTCCCCAGGCTCCCAGGCCC
>NW_003307571.1:1398563-1399317 GCF_000143455.1 Volvox carteri f. nagariensis | reverse complement strand
ATTGGTACAAGGCCCGCTGCTCCGCGCCCCTTGGTGATTTCGCATGACCCTCGGCGGCGGTGTGACGCCTGGCCTGTTTCCACCACAACGGAAACCCCTGCTGCACCCACTGCTTGGTCCACGAGCTGGAGCAGACCGACAGCCACCAGTTGGCGTTCACATTGATGTTGCCAGACGCGGCAGGCAACCCGGCGCCTTGAACGACGTCACCACCCTCGTGGGACCCGGCCCAATCTGAACGCATGTTACACAAGGGCAACCGGCCGTGAGCCGGGCAAAGTCCGACACTCCCTCCTCGAGGGGGTCTACGTCTCTCCGGGACGTCATAGCACATAGCAGCGGCGCGCGGGCCTGCAACCAGCCCGCCGAAGGGCTACGCCACTCCGGGGCGTTCACACTCAAGTTGTGGCTACATGCCAGTCAGGTCCTACCCCCCGACGGGGCCGCAATCACTCTCACTCACGCGCCCCGACGCGCACAAACCGCACTGCTGGCCCACCGCCATCACCGTGGCGCGGGTGGGTTCGAGCACATGTTCGCAAAATGCCCAAACTGCTTGCACCTATGGCACTGATCCGTCGGCTTCGGGGCCCGCGGCGGCTTGCCGCCGCCCTGACTCATCGGGGCCATGCCCCCAAACTGCAGCCCCGGTGTGAAGGGCAGCGCCTGGTGCGGTAGCATTGCGCCCTGCACGGACCCGAACCCGACCTGGGCCTGGCCGAAGCCGGGCGAGGGCGCCACGAACTGGCGCTGA
>NW_003307571.1:1393378-1398213 GCF_000143455.1 Volvox carteri f. nagariensis | reverse complement strand
TGCCCGACTTGTGACCCAGCCATCGTTGACGTAGTCCAGGTCCTTCAATGGGCGCTCCATGACGCGACCAGACTTGTCGGAGACGAGAACCTTCATAGCTGGCTGCTCCATGGTCATCTCCAGTTGAGCAATGTGCGCGCTGACACTCGCCATTTGACTCTTCAATGCGACGTAGGTATCCCAAGCGTGGCCCATCGCGGTAGAAAATTTTTTCTTGTTTAAACGTGCTAGAGGGTCAGAGGCCAGCATGGAGGCGGCCTTCTGATAGTCGTCGGCTTGTTCTATTGCGGTCAACTGCGCGTGTAAGTCTGCAAGCACCTTCTGTAGCTCTACCACTTGGTCACCGACTCTACGTTTAGCTGGCATCATAACGATGCCCGCGAACATTGCCACTAGGGCGACCTCTAAACCCAGGAACGGGAACATGGTTACCGACTGCGTTATCTGCCTCGGGGCGGTGTAATTGGCAGACGACGCAGTGGAAACCTGTCAGTACTGACTAAATTAACTCGCGAAATTGCTCTTTCCGTCGCGCTCTCCGCGACTTGCCCTACTTTCTCACCAGTACGGCCCCGCCGTACCACCAACGAACTGCCGAGTACGCTCTCGGCAAATACACAGAAAACCTTGGTTTTCTTTCGTTACTCTCAGAAAACCTACAGTTTTTTTGGATTTTGTGTCAAATTACCTCTTGCTGCATATGTTCTGTATGGAGTCTCCTATACAGGGTTTGGCGTATTTAACTTCTGATGGGCATGTTTGTCTGTCTACAGGGCCCACCCAGCAACCTGCAGCTGCTGTGGACAACACCACATGCTTTCCCCACCACACATCAGCACGCAGAGTCAGTGGAAGATTAAAGCAGTAGTAAGGTGTGTGGCAAAAAACTGCATTCTAAGTTCCACATCACAGTCATTGCAGTTCATGATGGTCTGACAAAGGTGCTACTGTATGCCCCTGCCTGATCTTTGCTGCATACAGGCTCACAAGCTGCTTGTGGAGGACTGCTGCTGCAGCAATGTCTTGTAGTGTTAACTAACGGCGATAGAGGACTAATACTAGGCATGACTACCAGAAGGTGTTAGGGTGGATAGTGCATGTGACCTATGATGTAGCATGTTTTGAGGCAAATTTTATTGAGAGATGGATGAGCTGCAGCTGGGTGCACCCAATATGAAACTGTTTGGAGCTGTTTCGAAGCTTCTGCTGCAGCAGCTGCTGCATACAGGCTCACAAGCCGCTTGTGGAGAAGCTACTGCTAGCAGCAGCGCTGCTGCACTGTACAGTCACTGTACAGACTTGTCTTGGAGTGTTAACTGACGGTGATGGAGGACTTCTTCTAGGCATGAATACCAGAAAGTGTAAGGGTGGATAGAGCGCTTCTGAGCTATAATGTAGCATGTTTTGAGGCAAATTGTTGACAGATCGATGAGCTGCAGCTGCAGCAGCCGCTGTTGTGGAAATGCTTGGTGCTGTTTGGAAGCTGCAGATTGTTTGGAAGCTGCAGCTGCAGCAGCTGCTTCAGCTGAAGCAGGCAATGCATATGGCTTGATGTTGTTACATAGCAGGACTTGGGAATTTCGTATGCATGTAGCTGCTGCTAGGCGACGTGTATATGTAAAAGTATGAATCCACACGTACATCCCTACCCCTATGGCAGCCAAACGACATGTTATGGCCCCCCCCCCTAGCAACTGGACTAGTTACTCAGGAGACGGGTTGCGACCCAGTAGCGACCCAGTAGCGGGGCAGTAGCGGCCCAGTGGCGGGGCAGTAGCTCGTGTGGGAGCACTGGGCCGCTACTGCCCCGCTACTGCCCCGCTACGGGGTCGCTACGGGGTCGCTACGGGGTCGCTATGGGGTCGCTACGGGGTCGCTACGGGGTCGCTACGGGGTCGCTATGGGGTCGCTACGGGGTCGCTACGGGGTCGCTACGGGGTCGCTACGGGGTCGCTACGGGGCTCAGGAGTAACTAGTCCAGTTGCTAAGGGGGGGGGCCGTAACACGCCGTTTGGCTGCCATAGGGAATCACCCACACTTGTAGCCCGCTCACCCCCTGTGCCCCTTCTCCTCCCTATGTCTCAAGAGCAACCCATGCTCTGGGTGCCACAGCACCCAGATGTCAGCCCGTGGGTGGCCTACTGTTGTCCGAGCTGGGTTTGGAGGAATCTACAGAGCTGAAACGGGAGGGCGGGTGGGGAAGTAGCAGCTATAGAAGCTGAAGCTCTACTGAGTGAAAGGCAGGATTCACAACCAGACTAGTGCTACAGTAGCAACCTACCCATAATGCACATAAATCCTAGGGGCATCTCCCCTTCCTCAAAACCGAGAGCAAGATACTTCAAGAGGGACAGGTAATTTCTTTAGTACACTATATTCACATGTGTCTAAGCCCGATAGCGAGCAGCACTATAGTATACACGGGCCCATCATCACCATCTTTGCAGAAGATAGAAATTCGTAATTACGAATTGATGATTTATAAATCGTCAAACGCATACTCAAGAGGCTTGAAAAGCAGCAGTCCATTGCGTGGGTTATTGATTTCACAAGGTTTCAGACCCAGCAATGTCTTAATGTGTCCACACCTGGTGGAGAAAATGGAAAAAGAGAAAGTTGAAGATAAACACATACTAATTCACCCTTACCTGCAAGTGCAGAGCAGCCACAACATGGCCTTCTGGCAACAACACCGGGACGCATGGGGGAGTTGCTCAACATTGTGGACATGTTCTGTGACGATTTTGGGATGCGCCCAAATGTGTCGAAATGTGAACGCCTCGTTTTTGCAAGCGACAGCGATACTAGAAGTGCTGTCCAAGCATCGTGTGATGAGCTCAGGCTGGCTGGAGAGGCCATACCGGCTAAGGATAGTGCACGATGTCTGGGGTTAGTGTATGGGCCGGAACGGCAGTTCTGGGCCTGCCGTCAGCAGTTGTATGACACAGCTAGAGCAGCTATGTTCGCGTTGAGTGCAAAATTAGATAAGCTAAAGTTGTTCGCCCCAGATTGAGGATGAGGTGTTTCGATACGCAGGTGCGAGCAATACTGTTGTATGGTTGTCAAGCGTGGGGGCCGTTTATGCTAGCTGAGGTCTCGGACAGGCTCAGGAAGCGGAGTGATGCGAATAACCTTGCAGAGGGGCCCTTCGAGGCATGCCTAAAGGACAGGGCAGTGCAGCTTCAGATATCTTTCATGTGGCAAATTGTAGGAGCTGCCAGACCAACACACCGCCTCCTGTTCGCAGAGCTATCGCAGCTACCCCTACACTACCACGTTCTCAAGCAGGTTGTGAGGTTTTGGAACCATGTCCGTTTACAGCGTGGGTCTGTGGCATATCAAGTTTTGCGACAGGTGGTCGCAGAATCCCTCTCCAACCCCGAATAGCCCGGATGGGGGACACTACTCCTCCATTTTCTATGTTTTTTGGGGCACGATGTATGGAAAGAGGCCCCGCAAGGGCTACACGAGGTAGACGAATGAGTGGAGTGGCTGATGAACAAGCCAATGCCAGAAGGTGTGATTTTGGAGTTCAAGGACCCATTTAATGGGTGGTTGGAAGCATACGCGTTTAGATGTCCAGCCTGACGTGTACCCGTCAGACGGCAAGCAACCAGGAATCCACATGGCGAAGTATAAGCATAGGATGGGGCTGGCGGCCGAGCAAGTGGGTAGGAAGGAGGTGCTCCCGCACATCACAATGCTTATCCCACGTTCGGTGAATCGCAAGCTTATGCAGTTTAGGCTTTGCTGTTGGGCACTGGCGGCTAACAGAGCGTGTGTAGCAAGCTACATTTCCCTTAGAATATTTTAACGATTACTTTTAACAATAATTGTTAATTTGTTAAACGTTCTGACTCAAGTTTCGTACATGTTCCGAGTTTCGTCACATGTCACGAACTGGGTAGCTGTTAGTAAGCGAATCTAACGGGATGGGGCCCCGGGCCCCACCAACATTATCCTAGTACGGCAAGGTCCGTAGTAGAGATTATCCGGCAGGTAGGCCGAGATAACCCCGGGCGGGGTGTTCTGGCCAGACACTGACGTATCACATTACTAGGTGTTCGGAGTTCAAGACTCCGCTGCCGCCGTCTCTAACCGTTACGTACACATCTTATGTACGCTAGTGCCTGCCGCTTGGTTGGACTTCTTCCTACGTCGACGAGGACTAATAACTCCACGCTTCCGCTTTGCCAGTCCTCCCGTCAGGTGAGCGACTGCTACAGCGTGTAAGGGACGGCGTTATATACCTAGGGAGGAGCGAGTATGCCCTTACTGTGGCACTGATAGCCACATCGAGGATGAGAAACACATTTTGCTGGACTGTCCGGTTTACGACGAAATCAGATCTGATATGGGCTTTCCACGCTTCGAACATATGAAGGACACTATGAAGTAGGAGCCTGAACACCTGGCAAGGATGCTGGAACGTATATGGTCTCACCGCAACTCTATCGTTCCCTTTGGTTGTTAGTATACTTCATCACTTGTCTCGTTGGAAGTGTGAGGTAGGATGGTGCTTATAGGCGATTTGGCAGCCCTTGAGCCCTCAGCTCGTACTAGGGTGGTTTGCAGGTACGGGAACGCACCCACGACCATGTAACAACAACTACATGGCCTAATTACATAAAAAAATATTTTCCCAATCTACTCACCAGGAGTACTTGAACAGGTGCACACCTGGAAATGACAGCACCCTTGTTTAGGGTAGTCACAGGTGACAGGATGGTCAAGCCTTTCCTGTAACCAGGGTCTTGGGCAGCTTGATATTCAACAGCATGCAGTGCAGCCTCATCTCCTCATCTGGAGTGTTGTCATAGAACACCTCAAGCTGC
>NW_003307571.1:1348891-1393328 GCF_000143455.1 Volvox carteri f. nagariensis | reverse complement strand
TTACCGATAAGGCTTGCACCCTGTCACCCTGTGGAGTAGACATGCATCTGTGACTACCCTAAACAACACGGGTGCATTCTTTTCCAGGTGCGCACCTCTTCAAGTCTTGCTGGTGAGTCGACTGGGGAGATACTTTTTATGTTTAGGCCATGTTGTGGCTGCTCTTGCACTTGCAGGGAAGGGTGAATTAGTATGTGTTTATCTTTTAACTTTCTCTTTTTTCATTTTTTCCACCAGGTGTGGACACATAAACATGTTGCTGGGTCTCAAGCCTTGTGAAATCAACAACCCACGAAACGGACTGTTGCTCTTCAAGCCTCTTTGAGTATGCGTTTGATGATTCACGAATTTCTATCAGCTGCAAAGATGGTGATGATGGGCCCCTGTTTTTTATGGTGCTGCTCGCCATGGGGCTTAAACACGTCAAGGTCTGAATTTAGTGTACTAAAAGATTACTTGTTGGAAATAGCTTACTCTCGGTTTTGAGGCAGGGGAGATGATTCAAACTTACCATGCAAGCTGCTCCTTTGTACAATAACCATTTTAATCCAAGTGGAAGCACCCCCTTAGTTGCTTGTAACAGGAACTGCAGACCATAGCGTGGTCTTAACGCGTTAAGCTGCTGGAGATGAAGGTGCGCTCACAGGTCATTCACGTTGAGACAAAACACCCATGCTAGCTTCATACAATAAATGCACCGTTCCAAAGGGGAGCGGCTGTGACTTTACATATCTTCACCATTGAAGCAGATCATACGTCACGGCAAGACCTCGGTATGCGTATCTTGCTTACGATACCAGGTATAGGACAGAAGCCATCCCTTATGCAAAAAACTTCTCCGACACGCTATTTGACAGGTTGCTTAAGTTGGTTTTGTCTTCAACTTGAGAGCGACCAACCAATAGTAGCCGGAGTACACGCAACGCGGACTCTTCGGCAAAGTATGAATTGCGGAGAAATCGCGCTTAGGATTTACCTATGATAGCATCCACCACGCCAGGCGAAAGACGCGCGTCGACGAGGCCTTCCCGTCCTTTCAGTCTGCAAACGCTCAGCGGTGTTGTACTTCGCTGCCCAGAGCTTATCCAAGTCATCTTCGTCTAGTCCAACAGAAACTAGGCAGCGTCTGCAACAGCAGCACGCATTAGCTGCCACGGATCTGGCGTCATAGCGTCTCGCAGGTTCTGCTTTATCTGCGTCGAGCCCCAGTACAAGGTGAACGCGAAATAGCACAGCTACAGGTCGACGTCCGTGTTTTGCTCGTTGCAATTCACAGCTCTGATCAGTAAGAGATTTCGGGGGTCAAGCCGGAAATTTTTTCTGACCCTGGAGCTGACCGTTAGTACCGCCTTCCATTTGACAGCACAAAACAGCTTTTCCTTTGGACTTTCAAACATATCGGACAATGACAGTGAATTTCTTCGTTCTATTGACACCGACGACTTCTTGAATTTAATTGAATTCTTACAGAGTGGGGGGCTTCTGGGCCACTTGGACACATTGTCAATTCTACGATTTATCACACCATACAGCACCATCCACCATTACCACACTGTACTACGCCATACGGACTGGAAGGATCCCTCCTCATCCGTTCACCCGAACATCCGTAGAGACAGAGGGTGCAGCAATCGCCACCTATCCAGCGTGCGAATCTCGATCCATCAACTGTGACCTCAACTCCACATCTCAGCGGCTAGCCATAATTTCACGTTCACGGCAATGTCGGGAGTCTCCCCAGGAATCGAACTTAGGAATTTAAACTGTATAAGACAGTAGTGTCAACCAGGCCTGACGACTTCTCGCTTGGCGAAATGTTTGGCGCCAACAAAACAGACCAGTGTCAGCGACGTGACAGCGATGCCGAAGCGGTTCATCTGATGCGGAACCATCGGCACTCTGGAGCCCTACAGAGATTACTTAGGGTTTTAGGGTTTGACTCCCTGGACCGTATCCTGGAGCACATCAAGGGCCGACCCGCGGGTCAGTGGTCCATGGGCTCGCGGTTGTAGGGTTTTAGCTACATGGGTTGCGGTTTTAGGGTTTGCGGGAGCCCCACTGCTTGTTGGCAATGGCCTTATTGGGCGAGGGGCGGTTCCGGGAGGGCCAGGCGGGCTAGTATGACGTGGCCCGCTCTGGAACCCCCTCCTGCCCGTCAGGACTGACCGGCGTCTGACATTAAAATGCCTTGAAATAGGAGACTATACATAATTTACATGAAGACGCTCAAGATACAAAGAAACACAGTCGGCATATGTAAGTCGGCATGTGGCCCGGTGAGCCAAGGGCTGCCTTAGCGGCGTTACAGCATGGCCAAGACGCCAATGCGCGTCTTGGCTGAGGCTGCAGCGCGCAAGTGGAGACTGTGTTGCTAGACTAATTTGCTGGCGTCAAGTACGTCCAAAATGGTACTGGAAGTCAATGTAGGATATCGAATACAGCGAGAAATATAATATATGCGTATGGAAAGGAAGGATACTTTCTTCTGCTTATTCGTCCCTTTCCAATCACAATATATCAACGCGCGCGTTGCGGCGAAATACAGACGACAGAAGTCCAGCGTGGATGTTGCTTCTACCTACTTAAGCTTGCTTTTTCCATAATTAGAGCTCAAAAACCTTTACAAAAACTGCAACCCAAAATCCGGACAAGCCAGCTTACCTATAACCAACTTTCAGTGTTGCATAACTACAATTTATACATCTTACATTATACTGGACCTCTCGATTAACTGCGGCGGGCTTCCATGCCCTAGCCGTACCGGGAAGCGAAAGCTGCATTGACTTGTTACCAGGAAGAGCATCAAGTAAACAGGCACAAGTGGATAATGTTTATGATAAGGTTTAGACTAACATTCTATTATCACCTGCTACGGCTCTCCAGTTGGGTCCAGTAGCCATACGGAACAGTTTGCGATACGGCCATTGCGACAACTATTTCTTAGAATTGGCGTACATCCCTTGGTTCATAAGTCGCGAACTTTGATTGAGAGCGTACATAATAGTTTACCGTCACTACCTTTATAGTATTTCAGCGTCCCTATCCTTAAGCTAACAAAGATGGCGTACGCCGATAGTGGTGATGGCTGCATTGACTTCATGATCCCCAAGGACGCCCAGCAGGCGGTCAAGGACTCCTTTGAGTTTTGCAAGACTAACCTGTTTAACAACACAGAGGACGGCAGCAAGGACTGGGACTACGGTAAGGCGGCTCACTGCCTGTGTTAGAAACTCACAATCAACAGAATGGCTGTGCGCTGCCAAAAAAGTGTTATTGTTTCTCTGTGTGGCTTGCGTCAGCTAGTTGCTCCGGCCTATCCATCGAGGTGGCCGCTGTTGCCGTTGCCAGCTGGACATTCACACGGCAAAACTTAAAAGCTTTTACAGCGCGCACTATCTATCGCCGAGGTCACACACTTGCTATGGCTTCTCAACTATGCAGGCACCTTTTCATGCCTCGGCAACGTCCCATTGACCCTGGCGGTTATCTGCTGCCCTTGCTGGGGCAGCTGCATCCGCTACCGCAACATGGAGTACATGAGCGGTAAGCACTTGTTAACGTTTGGTGGTCGAACCCACCACACTGAACAAAGCAACTGCCTGCGGCCGCTGCACCTACACCTTTGGTACTCCCCTTTGCCCCAATTTAAGGCTTTGCTGGGTTGGAGAATGTTGTGACTACCCTACTTCATTAGGGCCCAAAATAGCAAACTCAATCCATCTGACCGGGTCGGTCATTTCCTTTCTCCTTTTGCGGCTAACCGCAAATCACTCCCCATACCTGATACATGCTATTCTCAGAGCAATCATTTTATCTTGCGTGTCAATTCGATTGCTTCAATCCTCCTTTTCGCGGATTTGACCAAGTCCATCCGCCGACTTGACCAAAAGTACACTTTTACTTTCTGGTTAATTCGCGCCTTGTTGTAGCCATCCACGAGGTAAACCAGGAACGCGTTATGCCACCCACACACAGGCAAATCTTGTGAGACGGCCTTTGTCAACGGGATGGTGACGGGGGCGGTCTGCCTTGGACCATGCTATTACGCCGTAGTGCGCGGTGAGTACGCATGTATCACTCCTTGCGCATCACTATCACTATCGCTCCTTGCGCATATGCATAACTTACCCGCTGCACACACCTTTCTTACCTTAATCGTGCGCTATTGTACGTGCAGGCCAGTTCCGTAAGAAGTACGGTCTCAAGGGCTCCCCGTGCCAAGATTGGCTGTGCGGCTGCTGCCTGGGCCCATGTGTGTTGTGCTCCGAAACGAACCAGCTTATGGTCAGCCAGGGCATTAAGGTGAGAAAAAGTGGCAGTTAGCAATTATGCTTAGGTGAATAGATTGGTAGACGCACAGATATTTTGCTTCCATGATAGGTACGGGCCATAGGCTGCATCCATGTGACTGACTCGGCCATGCGGTCGAGCCTTAGCTGTTTGGGCGAAGAGCTGGATTTCGCGTTTCTTCTTCTTCTTGGGCTTATTATTGGGCTTATTATTGGGCTAGCTTGGAACACATGACTGTTCAGCCATCCCCGTCTGGCGAGATTGTATAAGGATGATTCTGTTCCATGAGTAGCATACGCAGATCAGGATGTGATGTTTATTCGTTAGCAGTCGCAATAGCCATTAAAAATTCTTCGATTAGCAACCTTCTTCGTCTCTACTTCAGTTCCTCCTTCCCCTCTATTTTAATATTTTGATATTCCGCTACTTTATATATCCGTGTACTCCTACGAATCCGGCGCGCACAGGTTCCCTACCTCAACCTCAAGGGCGGCGCAAACGCAAGCTAACGTCTTCTGCCTGCTGTCGTCATGTCGTATGTGTCGTACTGCTTGGCCGGACGCAGGTCCCATACCTCAACCTGAACAGCGGTTCCTCTGGCAAGGTCACGCCCGCATAAGTAACGAAAAAATGTTTAAAATGTCATAAGGTCATTACTTTATTAGCCACAACTGTGCATGTTTTTGAACACGTAGTATGTGATGTGATCGGCGGTATGTTCGTGTGTCGAGTGTCCTCTCTGAAACCGCCATTCAGCGTTCATGCACACCGGTGCGCGAGAGCGGCGGGCTATGCTTCATTTCCATTGTCACACGGCTACACCACCTTGGCCCGAGTGCCCGTGCCGCATCGCATCAGTCTTGGGAGCGCAGGAGGGACTGAGAGTGCGGAGTGCGGTTCAGTGCCTCTTGCACTCCCGGCCGCCCGGCGGCCCCCGCTGGCTGGCTGGTCCCTGCGGTCACCTTCACCACGCATCCGTGTGCGCGTGTTACTCATCGATTTGCCCCCGAGCTTGCGCCTCGCTCCGCATCCCCCTTGAAATGGAGCGATGCTCTGTCCGCGAGGCAGCATTCGGTAACTGTGCGTGTTTTTGTTTACGATGCTACGACAAGGAATCCACACTTGACGCTTGACGTGGTTGCATTCTAAGAGCGCGCGTGTAAGAACTTGTGTTGTGTATGTGTTTATAGCTCCTGCAAGCACCGTATCTGACCGCATGTCTCGACGCCTGTACGGGTGGCACTTAACGATGTACTTGTCGTTCACATGCAGCACGCGGTGATTGTTAATGTTGGGGTTAAGCTTCCGTAGGTGCGTCTAGAATATCACTTGCCTGGGGGAAAGCGGCTCCATGGTCTTGGGTATTTTTGCGCTGCTCCGTACACTTTCATGTTCCAAGTATATTGCATGCACATAAGTACGCGTGGCTGGATTTATCGTCAGAATCATTGAGTTCACGGGTACACTGTGTGTGCTTTTGCCGTATATGCTCTTGCTCTTGTCGCGGCGACGCATGATGTCGCTTGAGACGGGGCGTGGGCCGTGGCTTGGTGGTCACGTGAAGAGGGGGGCATCTTTGAAAGTGTAGGAGTGGCGCCCAGGAAAAAGGAAGAGCATATTGACGCCGGAAACGGATTCATTCATGGCCTTGTTTCAATCGATTCATGCGCCTGAGAACAAGGCCGCTTTGCTGTCGAAGCCTAGCAATGAAAAGCGGCCTCTTTTCCCCCCTCCCCAAACCATTGCTGCCTGAGGCAGATCGCGTTTCTTCACCATCCAACTTGTGAAGCATTTGAAATGTCCCAGACACCGTTGCCAGTCAGTTGGTCAACGTGTACGTGTGTGTATGTTTGTGTGCTTTAAGTTAATTTAGTTACAGCCGTTGCAGGCAAGGACTGCAAAGGGGGCGGTGGTAGGAAGGGTGAAGTGCAAGAAACGCGTAAGTATGACACTGCGGGCCACCGGCCGCGGATCTTTGCTTGTGCTACTGACCTAATGCATTTCCATTGGAGACGCGGCGAGCTCGGTTACGGCGTGTGATCTTTTCGGCCTGCATGCAAAACACGTGCTTCTGAAACACACATCACCGTTCTTGTGCAGCGTCTTGAAGGTCTGTGTTTCAAGCAAACGCTTGCTCCCCTGGTTACCTGACCAGCGTATTGCTCTATTTATGTGTTGCTGCTGTGCAACGCGTTTATGCCGGCGGAATAGCAGGGAGCTGTTGTTGGTTATTGGTAATGTTGGCGGTCGGCGGGCAGGGATGTGGGCGTACCGGCGGGCTGTGTAGCATGTGCGTGCGCGCGTGCTGGCTGCGGCTGCTGCTGTGTGGAAAAGCTCGGGGGGGTGAATAAGTCCTACCGTGGGGGCGAGGCTTTGGTTCCGCGCAATCCCGACCTCGTTTGCGACCCATTGCGATCCATCACCAGGAGTATTATTAAGATGATGATGGGTGATGCGTGGACTGTCGGTAACCAGAGTTTTTGGCTTGCTCCACATTGAGGAGGTTTACGCAATAAATCTGCTCGTGCGGGTCCAAATGCTGGGGGAGGGGTGTTTCATGGCCAGTCATGCCCCGTAAGCTCTTGACTTTCCTAGTACTTGTTTTTTAAGTATTGGCAAGCGTGAAGGAAGGATTTTGCAGGGGGAACTGTTTTGCGTGGGTTGTGTGATGTGACTTGGGCGTGACGACATCCAGTACGACAATACTGTAACTTGGCAGAATACTTTTTAAGATGCAGTAAAAAAATGGTTGACATGGCAAAATCGACACACACACACACACACACACACGCAAAATCGAGACACACACACACACACGGCACATGATGGCGCAACAGAAAAGGGTATTTGTATAATTAAAATCACTTGCAACGACAGGAGCACAAAGTTGTAGGCTGGAAGGAAAGGCGCATCAAATGAAAACAGCAGAAGGCAAGGTCATACAGTTGTAACAGTTTAAGAAGCAGTCGAAAGAGAATGCTGGGCCTTTCATTTCCCGCGTTTACCTGCGGAGCAACCATCAACCGCCATGAAAATATGTTTCGAAAACGACCTCAATGCTTTCTCTATGTTCTCTATTTTTTCGTTTCATGTTGCCAGCGTATGTGTGGCTTGCTGCCGCCCATTGACTCAACGAGCTGAAACATGGCATCGTCGGCGAAAACGCTTTCCGGTACCGCGATCAAACGAGTCCACGGGGCTCTGCAAATGTTTCCATATACCTCTTGCTACTGCGAAGAAAACGTTTATCTATTGGTTTCTGAGCTCGTTCGGCTCGGCTATGCGTCTTCCTTGGACGAGCTTTTTGTGGTGTTTATTAGCAATCCAGCCAAACAGGTTAGTGGGAAAACAGCACCATTTTGGAGAGCCTGTTATGATTGCCACTGGATTATGGCAACTGTTCTCAACGTGCCTTCGACTTTATTATCGCCGCTAACTTCCGTGCAAGTCACTAACTGCGCATGTTCCTCCCACCTCCTGGGGGCCTATGTCACCCCTCGCGTCGGAGAAACGCCATTTCCCTCAAAAGTTACAATATACGGCCTCTCAAGCACTTTAACCTATGCGTGTGCTCGCGACCTCCCAAGGGTGCTGCGATCTGCCCTGTTTCTCACCTGCCGTCCTTGTCATCCATTTCAGGAGCCCTTAACTTCCATCGCTCCAGCTCCCGCCGTGCATACATGTTTCTCTAACCCTGCCACGCACACACACACACACACACACACACACACACACCACCGCCACATACTCCAGGGATCCCCAATCCGTCTCCCCCGCCTCACCCCTCAGGTGCCCTTGTGGACACAACGGGCTGGTTTCGGAGCGAGTCACACTTCGGATGGCGATGGCAGGGGCGTCCATTGTGACGGCAGCGGCGGCGCCCATGACGATGACGGCGACGGTGGCAAAGTAGACAGTGACGGCCATGGAAGCAGGAAGGATGGCGTGAAGGAGGAAGAGGAGGAGGAAGAGGAGGAGGAAGAGGAGGAGGAAGAGGAGGAGGACGGGGAGGAGGACGGGGAGGAGGAAGGGGAGGGGGACGGGAGCGATGCGGACAGCCGCGGAGGAAGCGGTGAAGAAGGGCTGGTGGTGTGGGATTACCACGTCGTACTCCTACAGGCACTACCGCCATCCGGGCCACCGCGGCCGACAGCAGTAGCGGCAGTAGCAGCCCTGGCGGCGGGCTCCGAGGTCGCAGCAGCGGACCGCCCGCCTAGGGATGGCAAGGGTGGGCAAACCGTGCCGCTTCTATCCTGTCCGATGCCGCTGCCGCCACCGCTGCCGCCACCGCCGCCGCCGGCAGCGGCAGTGGTTCCATTTCGCGGCGGTGGTGAAGTTGGCAAAGATAGCGGCGTCAATGGACGCGATGGAAGCGGCGGTGGCAGTAGCGGGTTCACCGACATACATGTTGCCAGCGGAGGCGCCTTGGCCGCTGCTGCTGACACTACTGCTAGTGCAGCAGTAGCAGCAGCTGCTGCCGCTGCAGCCAAAGGGGCTTCGGGAAGCGCGACCCTTGTCTGGGACCTGGACTCGGTCCTGCCGTTCCCCTGCAGGTAGCTCCCCAGTCTGTCTATCAGTCTGTCTGTCTTCTGTCTGTCTGTCTGTCTTCTGTCTGTCTGTCTGTCTGTCTGTCTCACTGTCTGTCTGTCTGTCTGTCTCACTGTCTGTCTGTCTGTCTGTCTGTCTGTCTAACTGTCTGTCAGCCTGTCTGTGAAGACATTCAGTTTTTGCTGGTGTAGGGGTTGTGCTCCAACCCAGGAGTGAGTGAGTGAAGGAAGGAAGACCCTGACTCCCCCCTTACCGCCCGCCCGGTAGCCCCCTCCGGTAATTAGTCCCCTGTTGCCCGAACCGTTCTGGACACATACATGCATACAGACAGACAGACAGACAGACATATAGACATATAGACATACGGACATACATATCCCCGTGCCCTTCCCCTTTTGCCGTTCATGCAAATCTTAAACCGCACGCCGTACATCCTTCTACCCGTACATCTACAGTCTTGAGCTGTACGCGCGACGAGCGTTGAAGGTAGGTTCGCTGCATCGGAGTTGTTGTGTGTACGGCAGCAGGCAGAATGTGACAATAGCCATATAAGAGTTTTCTTGTGAAGACGGTTCCTGCGGCCACAGCAGGGGGACATCAGGGCTGGGGGGGGAGTGGGGTGGGGGGTGGGGGGGAGAAAGGCCAAACAGATTGGGTGCTGGCTGCCACGTCACATGGCTGTGACAGCATCGACAAAGCACGTGTGTATGTGCGCGTGTGTATGTGTGTGTAATCATCATCACACACACGACGGGCCCGGTGGCAACACAGGGGAAGAAATCAGTCGGGAGGCGTTGAGACGTCTTTCTTGCTGCTCCTGCTCCCGCTGCTGTTGTAGATGGTGGTGGTGGTGGTGGTGTTGGTCGGAGGAGGAGGAGGAGTCGGTTGTTCAGCCCTGATCGCGGCTGTTGGTGCTGGGGGCGGTTGATGGGAGAGTTGGTTTCGGAGAGGAATTAAAAAGGTTGTGGGTAGCAGCCTTAGGAGTAAACACATGCACACATGCCCTCCCCTCCCCTCCTCGTCGTTCCCCCTACTTCCTCACCTACTTCCTCACCTTCCCTCCATCTTCCCCCCTCCACCTTTCCCCCCCTCTACCGTCCTGTTCACCCTCCTAACGCGGCCGTTACGGTCCCCGGAAGCCTCACTGCCACTTCGCTGAGAGACACCGCCGGTGTGTGTGTGTGTGTGTGTGTGTGTGTGTGTGTGTTTTGGGGGGGAAGAGGGGGGCCCTGCTGGATCCTAGGTTGGGGCTGGTGGGGGCGGGTCTTAGCGGGCCGTTGGCGGGTCGGAGGGAGGGCGACGAGAGGAGCATTGCTGTCATCCCCGTGTTGACGAAGTTTAAACAGGATCTCGAGGGGGAGAGGAGGGGGGAGCTTGAGGGGGAGGTGGAAGGGGGAAAGGGGAGGGGAGGGGACTCGGGGGGTTTTCTGATTCCCTCTTCCACAAGGGGGCTTCCCCATATCCATGCACGCTAGGCCCACCTCCCTAGACACCTTCCTTTTGCGGTCAACAACAGTTGCCAACAACGGATCTTCTTACCTGACCTTCCCTGGATTGTTCGTACGTGTGTGTATATGTGTGTATGTGCGTGCGTGCATGTATGTATGTGCTATCTAACGACTTAACCGCGAGGAGGAGGTATTGAGAATGGGTGCGTATGTGCTTGGTCGTGTGTGTGTTTGTGCCTGTAGATTGGGTGCGTGCGCTTGTATTTGCGATACCATAACAGAGATATCGTACCTGAAAATCCCGTACGGCAGATATACTGTGAAATAACGGAATCCGGTGCTTGCCCGCCCTCCTCACTAGCCCTTTCCACGAAGTAACGAATTCCAACTAACCAACCAACCAACTACCTACAACAGATTCTTCCGGACCATACCGGCGAGGTGCTATCTCCGGCACTTTGCCAGCGACCGCAGCCACATGCGGCGGCCAGGCGGCGGCTGGAACGCGCCACCGCCGCCGTACCCGCCCCTCGTTGCCCCGGACGGTACGAGAAACAACATCCAGCGCTACTGGGATATGACCGTACAGCCCGCACACGCCGTAACAGCGACGGAGGAGGCTCCGGAAAGGCCGGGGCCGCTGCCGGGGCCTGGAGACGGCGGCGGTGGCGGTGGCGGCGGTCAATGTGGGAGCAGTCGATGTCACAGCGGCGGTGGTGGTGGTGGCGGCGGTGGCGGTGGTGCTGGTGGTGCTGAAGGCGGAGAAGAGGGCCCTCAGGACAGCGGTCTGAGGGTACCGACAGCCCGCCGCTTGGGCAGTGAGAGGGGTGGCGCTGTGTTGACGGCCACCGCCTCCGCCACCCCCACCCCGCCGTCACAGCTGCCGCAGTCCGCGGGGCTGCCGGTGGCACCATCAATGAGCCTGCTGTCGATGACGGCGGGGCTGTACGGCATCGTACTGGACGAGCAACAGTTCTTGGCCATGTTTGGTGTGCATGGAGCCGCCGCCGCCGCCGCCGGTGGTGGTGGTGGTGGTGGTGGTGGTTCATGAGGGCTTGCAGGCTAGGGCAGGTGTCCCTTCTCTTCGGATAGCGACAGGAGATGACATCACTTTCTTTTATGTCATCATAGGGTGCAAGTAGTAGCGAACATCGATAACCTACCCTGCCGTATTGTCGTGTAATTGTCGTACAGCCGGATCTAATGTAACGAGACAGAGAACGTGTATAAGAGAGGGGCGGCACGGGGCATCCAGATGCCGCATCATCAGACGCGCGGCCGCAAAAACGATTTGTGGCTTTCCCCAAGTCTTTGTTTATCTTTCATCTCGGCATGTATATGTCGTATCGATGCTATCCACACATCATAAATACGGCTACGGCTGGGGGGGAGGCAGTCCTGGACCCCTCAACAACCCCTCTTGGACTGCACGCGATATCAGGTGATGGCAGCTTTGTGTACGCTCTTTCAGTTTCTGCATCTTGACAAAGGAATACTGTACGGATGCGTACGACGAATTGTACGAACAATACAATCGCCGCTTTGAATGGATGAGACGACGCTGCCACAGGCGGGAAGATGCAACCAAATTAACTTCCCAGTACTTTAGGATCTGAATCTTTCGCATGAACTGTTAAAGCAGCATTTGCTTTATTGCTCCGGGTGTCGGTAGCTGGTGTGCTTCATCCGGTAGATGACGTCTGAGGTTTTGCACACACACACACCATTTGCAGCAAGTCCCTACCTGGCCATCAGCCGTCTCCGTCACCATGTCTCCAGTCGCCATGTCTTCCTGTCACTCATACACACAAGGTGAGAACCTGCACCCTCCACATCCACTACGCATTCCCTTCCCTTCGCGCCCGGAAGTGGCTCCGGAACCAAATGTTTGTTTTCCTAAAACTCAAAACCATGAGACCTACACAGGTATAGACATACATACATACATACGCACTTTCGCACATACGCCTGCAGAACCCTTCAACGAATATCGTTAGGACCCGAAGATAAAGAAAAAAGGAAGTATCGAACAGGATTTACCTGTCCGGAGAGAAAGGCGAGGAAAGGACCTAGAGGGAGGAAAACGAAACGCGCAATACCGTAATAGGTAAGAAGTTGCGAATTACTTTGTGCCCGGGCGGCCATTCCGACCTCGACCCCCTGCTGCTGCGGCGGCGGTGGCGGCGGCGGCGGCGGCGGCTGCCCTTGGCGGCTTCGATTCGCCCCTTGGCGGCAGCAACGTCGCCCCGCCCATAAAGCTCAACCCCACTGCCGGCGGCGACCCGGCAACCCTCCTGCTCCCCGCCGCCTTGCCACTCGACGTCAGAGAGGAAGCGGCGGCAGCGGCGGCAGCAGCCAGTTGCTCGTCCAGCTCTACTCGTACAAAGCCATCCAGCAACGGCGACCTTGGTGCCGCCTCCGCCGCCGACCGTTTTACTTCCGGCTCTCCGGCGGCCGCCTCGCCCGTTGGCTGAGATGGTGGCGGTGATGGCGGCGGCGGCGGTGAAGGGAACACCGGGTCAACCACCTTCTGTACGACCTCCTCTATCAGGCGAGGTAGCAGGTCGCTCAGATAGGCACCCGCACGGAAGGGAGCTGGGGAGGTGTTCACCTGGGGTCCGGGGAAGCGGGGAAGGGGAAAGGGGAAGTGTGTCTGTGTCTGTGTATGTGTATGTGCGTGTGTATGTGTATGTGTGCGTTGGAGGTTTAGAGGGGGGAAATGTACTTGTACGGAAACAGCGAAAACACTGTAAACTTTGGCACGAGATTCCTTTTGATTCCTTGAGTTTGCCAGGGATTGGGACTGTTTTCTCCTTCCTTCACATTCCCGCTCCTTTCTTTTCCGACAATTAACACAAACTACAATCACAATTGAATCCTCACTACTACTCACGTACGCCCACCTTCCTCTCCCTGTTTCATTCCCCCCTAGCCCAGCCACCGCCAACCACCGCCAACCACCGCCAACCACCCACCTCAATCAAGTAAAGTTTCCCTTCGTCGTCCAGCATGAAGTCAAGGCCCAGCAACTCGTAGCAGTGGACCAGACACCGGGGGTTCAGGCGGGGGCCGGCCACTGAGAACAAGGCGGCCACACAGCGCCGCATAGCGCCCCAAAGACCCGACTCGCACCCGGGGCGAGTGTCCAGTGCCACTGAGCTTGCGGTTGCGGTTGCGGTTGCTGTGGGGCCCGCTGCTGGTTCCGACGTCAATGGTGATGTTATTGCTGTTGCTGAAGTTGTCGTCGTCATCGTCGTTTCTGGTGCTGCTGGTGTCTGTGAAGCAGATGCAGGTGCAGGTGCAGGTGCAGGTGCAGGTGCACCTCCTCTCAAAGCGGGCCCCAGATCCTCCAGCGATAGCTTGCAGTGGTCCTCAAACGCGTGGTAGGTGTCCAGATGCTTCTGCAGGCCATGGGTTTTTGGTTTTAAGGTTTTGGTTTAAGGGTTTTGGGTTTAGTGTTTTGGTTTTAGGGTTTTCGGTTTAAGGATTTTGTGTGGCGGGAGCGTTAAAACCCATGAGGAGAGGCCCTGGCGCCCGCCGACATACATACATACATACAAACCCTAAGGGAAGCACCCATGGAAGGCAAGGTGGGACTCACACAACCTCAGGGCGCCGCCATACACGCGCCCCATGGCCCCCGTTTTCTACACTGACCACACACCTGTACAGCATCGTTGGTGAGATGTGCGGAGCGATTGCTCAGGTCGGAGCTGTCGTACGGTGTCGATGATGTACGGACGTACGCCTCCCTGTGAAACCACACGCTGCCATCGGGCCCAACTAGGACGTAGGCTCGAATGTCAAATTTGCGGCCCCCGAGCAGCATGGGGCTGTGTGAGGGGTACGGAGGGACCATCCGCATGTGTGTGTGGGGGGGAGGGGATGGGAAGGGAAGAAGGGAGCAGGCGCGCGGCACGTGTGTATGGTATGGCCGTGCGGTTCGAATATGTTCGGCTTGGTTGTGGGTGTGGGAGTTCCCCCGGTGTCCAATTGCGAACGTGTTTACTTCCGACCGCAACTACGACCGCAGCTGCAACCAGAGGAATGTGATGAATGCGGGCTGCTGGCGGGCGGGTGGGTGGGTGGGCGGGTGGGTTGTCCCGCGGCGGAGTACAAGGTGGCCTTGCTTCACACAAGCACAGAGGCCGAGAGCCGCAGCGGGCGGCGGCGGAGCACCAACACAATCCACCCAAGGAAGAACCAAACGGAAGAGCCAAAGGCCCCCCAGTCCCTGTGCGACACATCTCAACAAGCTGGAAACAGGCTGGAAAAGCAACACGGCCGGAGTGCCATACGTACCGTTCGATGTACTTCTGCAGAATGAGGCTGCTGCCTGTGTGGGATAAAAAAGCGAAGGAAGCGCAGATATGGAGGAAGGAAGCGGACATGGCGCGGACGGGAACAGGAAATTGGGTCACAGCTGGAAAAAGCGGCAGGGCGCGTGGTGTGTGTGTGTGTGTGTGTAAAGAGAGAGAGAGGTGTTTGACTGCTTGCGTGGTTCCGGATCCCGGCGGGTGGCAGGTGGGTAGGTGCGGGTTGGAAAGGAGTGGCGGTGCGAGCTACTGTGGATGAAATAACCCAGCGGAAGCACCGACCCTTCCCCCCAGGGAGAGGGACGCACACGTCGTGTTTTCCTTCCTGCTTATTCCGAGCAGCAGCAGTTCAGGAAAGAGTTAGTCCTGACGGGCAGGAGGGGGTTCCAGAGCGGGCCACGTCATACTAGCCCGCCTGGCCCTCCCGGAACCGCCCCTCGCCTAATCAGGCCATTGCCCAAACAAGCAGTGGGGCTCCCGCCAACCCTAAAACCGCGAGCCCATGGACCACTGACCCGCGGGTCGGCCCTTGATGTGCTCCAGGATACGGTCCAGGGAGTCAAATACCTCGATGCCGTTCCCCCGGTTTAAGCACGTGGGCTTGGCAATCCACACTCGCCGACCAGCAGCTGCATGGCGAGAGAACGCGGCTTTGAAAAGCGCCAACGAACTCCCTCCCGTTGCCACCGCCTTCGGACCCGCCGGTACGACGTAAGTCTCCGGAATCCAACTTGTATCCAACCCAGATCCGGATCCAGTTTTGGATCTGATTTCGCTGGACTCTATCGCGCTGGCGGCGGAGGCGGCAGTAGCAGTAGTAGCAACGGCAGCAGCTTGTATTGCCGCCAGCACTGACGCTAGGCCGCTCTTGGTGCAGATGACTTTGTGTTCTTGGAGCCGATTGACCAGGCGGCGTGAGGTGGGTTCTGATGATGGTGGGTGCAACAGCCGGGGAAGGTGGGGTCAGCCCGGGCGGCGTGCGGCGTGAGAGAGCTGCGAACTAGAGCAGTAGCAGCAGCGAAAGAGAGAGGAAGGGGGGCCAGAGAGAAAGAGAAAGCGAAAGAGAGAGAGAGAGGACTTGAACATATCAGCACGCCAGCGCCTGCAAGGTCTCTCGCCGCTTTCCCCCCTTCCTTGCCACGTCCCCAAAGACACCTAAATCCCCGCCATACACAAGCAATGCCGGTACCCGCACTGCTGCATGGTTCATCCACCCCGCCACCTGTCCCCCCATTCGCTAAACCCCTCCCAATGATCACCTCCTAATGCGCACCTGTGTTTCCCCCACTCCCACTCCCACACTGCCGCATCACATCCCACTGCGTGAAGCGCTGTCCGTTTAGGCCCGCCCACAAATTCCAGTTAGACGTATTATCACTTGCTCGCTGTTGGTGCTGCTGATGCTGTGGGTGCTGCTGTTGGTTGGGGCCCTGTTGGGCAGTCGAGGAGGACGCGGGTTCCCACCAAGGTCGCCTTTCAAGGGCCTCCCGTAGCAGTACGGATTCGTTACCCGGTAGGACGAGATAGCGGTACAAGGCACCGCTGCGCGGGCGACCGCGCACTGCGCCGGATGATGTGGGGGTAATGGTGCTGATGGGTGCGTTGGTGGTTGTGGAGGAGGCATTCGTGGTGGTGGGAGTGGTTGCGTTGGTGCGGTTGTAAGGGCTGGGTGTTGTGGCTGTGGCGGCGGCGGGGCGCCTGGGCCCAGGGGATTTGCGACCTGAGTTATTGCTGGTGGTCTTCTGTAAAATAATACGAGCGGGCCAGAAGTTTGGGGCGGGGGAGGGGAGTGTATTTCGCGCGGGAATAAAGAACTTTTGGTGGCATGGGGAGATCAATAAGATGGTTGTGCTGGTGGAAGAGGACGTGCCTGACCGTGATCGACTTCATAATGGATATTATGCGCTTAGCTCAAGCTGTTGGGGGTTAAACTTTTGAAGCGCAGAGTGTTAGGCTGGGCTTCGGCCAGCCATCCCATTATGCCTTGTTGCTCGCACTACGGATACGTGTATTCCAAAATCTTTTTAAGCTTCATAATCTTAATTTCATGCATAGGTTGCGTAATAATGCGAATTCCTCACGACCGCGCACCTGTACGGCCATGGCAGGTCTCCAAGCATAATCGATTGCCTGCTTGCCGTTTATGGATCTTGTTGAGCTAAATAAAACTGACAATATTCCCAAAAAAGGTATCACATTTTGTAACCTGCATGCCGCTCAAACCCCCTTTACAAGATGTCTTAAAGCGACAGTTAAGAGAGGTAAAATGGCCTGACATGAAGACGAAATACATAGATAATCATCGAAAGTAAACGCGCTACCTTGCAGGCCAACTGCTTAGAAGTCAACAGCTTTCCGTACGGGTACGAATCGGGACGAATACCATCAAGAACGTGGACTCTTACTTCCTGCTTATGTATTCACATTCTGCGGTCCTTATTGTATTATGCCTAATTGCTACTGCTGACGATGACCTTGGGATTGATGCCGGTATCTGATTCGGGGCGTTGTAAGTTGCCCCCGGACTGCGCACACAACGCATAACGCACAACTTGCAGGCGGAATGTAAACATGCGATAATCACCAAGTGCGCACTACGTATGTCTGTAAAGGCCTTCTTAGTCGTAATCGCGGCCATCAAAGATCGAACCGGAGTACTATGGCACCCATGCATCCAAGTGTAACAGCTACCGCAAAAACAACGCCGCCGGAGATGTGTGCCGCGGGCAAAATATCCAAATGCATCATAAGTAAGAAGTTCTTATTTTCGAGCCCGTGAAATCCTCTTTGACCGACATGCGGTCTTTTGGCGAGCACGATGCTGGCTTTCCGTGCTCCTCTCCTCGCCCCAAATTCTTCTTCTCGCGCATGCACACCTTCCTCATCACCGCACCTCTGCTGCTGAACAATAAGACCCACCGCTTACGATGCTTTAGATGCAATCACGGGCAGGCGCCAGTGTGCGGTCCTCACTCTCTCCCCATATGCACATGCGGTTCGCCCGAGTCGCATCCATCACAGACTGAGATTCACAGCCGTCCCAACATATTCAGATCACAGATCAATCACTCGCAAAATTCATACCCAACTTGCGCAACCTAACCAGTAACCAAATTTCCTCTCTGTGTGTTGCGGTTCCGGGCTTTCCCCCCACACTCACATTACCTCCCCCTTCTCATCGCTCTTCAACCCCATCATGGGCATCCTACGGTCTTCTCTCTCTCCACTCCTCCTCCTCCTCCTCCTCCTCCACCTCCTCCTCGTCCTCAGGTTTACAGCAGGGAACGACCTTCCTCCAACGACCTGGATTAAACCACTTCCCTTGTCGTCACCCAAGTCCCCTTCATTTCCCCAATTTCCCCCTCTCCCTCCACCCCAAGCGCGCGCGCACATACACACACACACACATACACACCACACACACACACACACACACACACACACACGCATGCACGCCCTCTTCAGTCCTTGGTACTCAGCTCGCCGTACTCCGCCGTTAGTTCCACCGCCGCCTCCGAGCCCAGGTTCGTCAGTATGTCGGGATGCCGCTGCAGCAGCCCCACGGGGTCCTGCCCCGGGAACGTGGCGGCCAGGTTCGCCAGGCAGCGCGACAGGGAGAGGGGGTCCACCAGGTCGGGGGTGGACTCCAGGATGGCGCAGGGGTTGGGGGCGGAGGAGAGCAGACGCATAATCTATGGAGGTGGAGGTGGAGGTGGATGGGGAGGTGGAGGTGGATGGGGAGGTGGAGGTGGATGGGGAGGAGGTGGAGGAGGATGGGGAGGAGGTGGAGAAGGTGGAGGAGGAAAAAGGATTTCGGAGTGTGGGGAAGGGGGAAAAGGGGAGGAAGGGGGTTGAGCGGGGTGTAAGGAGGGGAAACATAACGGGGGGTTCCAGGGTTTCACGAGCCATGTTCCCCATCGGAGGGGAGAAAGAGGTCGTCTGTCAACCCCCCGGTAGTGCTATCGGTGTTAGCCACCTTCACCGACAGAGCCGCTAGCTGCCTGCCCATTGCCACCTTGTCAACTCTCCCCTCTCCTCTCTTCATTTACCGACTGACTGACAGACTGACTAATTGACTGACTGACTTACAGATTGACTGACTGACTTCTAATCCCCACTCGCCAGTACGCATACCAGACGCCTCAGCAAGTGGGAGGGCCCCCTCCACACCTCCGAATAGAGGCGCCCGGAAAACCCAATTAGCTCCCCCCGCTCCCTCCGTCTTTGGGCATTTCCCCGCCTACTGGGCCCCCTACTTTCCCCCTTTCCCACCACCCCCCTCGTTTCCCTCCTTAAATACACACACGCACGCACACACACACATACACACGCGCACCTGTGCGGCGTCCTGCTCCAGCCTCTTGGTGGTTAGCAGCAGCAGCTTGGGCTTCTTAAATACGATTTTAAAGATATCGGCAGTTGGATACAATGACTTGAGCCTGACAGTGAGGGAGGGGGTGAGGGAAATAAACAGACAGTCAAACAAACGAACACTGGATACTGCACAGCAGGGGCTCCCACCACCATTACCACCACCATTACCGCCACCTAGCACGTTCTATGTCTTCCCCCCCTTCCCCCCCTTCTCCCCTCGGTGACTTACAAGATGACCTTCTCGGCTACGCCGTTGACATCGGAGGCAACTGTTGCCTGGGGACGGGACAGGGAGGGGCAGGGAGGGGAGGGGAGGGGAGGAGAGGAGGAGGGGGATGGAAAAGGGGAAACAGGGGAGGGGGGCTGCCTGCCTGAAGATAGCACCAGCAGACACACGCATACACACACGCACACACACGCACGCGCACAGGGGCGCGCTTCATACCTACCCAACATCCGCCTTCCTCCTCTTACCCAATGTCCCCCATAACACCACACACACACACACACCACAGACGTACACACATACACCTTCCGAACCCGGCCCATCACCCACGTGACACCTCCACCTTAATCCCCTTCCCCGTACGGCACTGACCCACCGACCCACCCAGTCGGAGGGCTTCATTCTGTGCAGGCTCAGCACTCCAGGTAGCAGGGCGTCCATCTGGGTCAGGCCGCTGCGGATGACGTCCTCCTGGAGCCCCTTACGACGACCCGCCTGCGTGTGTGTGCATGTATGTATGTGTGTGTATGAGCAGGTTGGGACGGGGGGGAATTGGAGGAGGGAGGAGGGAAAGAGGGGGAGTTGGAGGAGGGAGATCAGGCGAGTATACATGGTCAGGCGTGAACGCGAATGTGGAGTTCGGGTGTGTATTTGAGCGAGTGTGGGCTTGCGGGGATGGAGGCGGGGGAGGCGGGAAGGGGATGTGGAAGGATAGGAGGTCAGGAGGGAGGGAAGGAAGGAGGGGGAGGAGCTGCAGACGTGCTCGAGGTGGTTGCGCGGGGAGCGGATTTGGTTGGGAGCTGAATGGCAGGGAGAGGTACGGGGAGGGGGAAAGGAGGGGACCGGCACGCGCCACGGTGGGAGTTCCAGGAGCCAGGGATTTGAAAAGCAGGCTGCCACGTAGGATTTAGGCCTACTTCACTACATAGATGATAAGTGTAACCCACTTCATGAAGTGGGCAGAGTGAGGAGTTTCAATATTATTCTTTCCAAAAAATAAACTCTTGTAAACGCCGTAGGGCGGTTGCTTACATCGACGACTTCTTGGATGTCCTTTACGCGGCGACGACGCTCATGCTCGCTGGGCGGAATTGGAGGGGGCCGTTCGGCCGCATAAAGCTGGCTCATGCTGTAAGCCTGTTCATAGCGAGACTGCATGTTGGCGCGTAGCGCAGAAGAGTCAGTCGCCGGTGGAGGAGGGGCGTTGACATCCGCTGAGGCCGGCTCTAGGGTTCTCGCCGCCTCCTGCTCGCGCGCCGAAATCTCAACGGTTGTCAGAGCATTTTGGGACGCGCTGTTGTTGCATGTTATGTTCGTGCGCCAGGATCTCCGCGACGAAGGAGCCCCAGCAGAATTGAAGCAGCCGTTTGGGGCCGTGACAGGCCCTCGAACGAGATTGCTGATAGGACACAAATGATCAACAGTGAAATGTCCTATGGGTATCGAAGAGCTGGTACCTCTGGAGGTTGTTTTAGAGCATCCTCTGCAAGCTTGAGCGAGCGACATTTTGCTGCGCTATGACCTCCACCAGCGTGGTATCCTAAATTTATTTGCCAACTTGTAACAAAGTCGCCATGAATCGACTCATGTCGTGGCCCTTGCAAATTTGGAGTTGTAGGCTTGCAGAGTTGCAGCGGCCTAAAGTTGTTGGCCGTTATACAGGTAACCGTTGATGTTTGGCAGCCTTCTAAACTCTTCAGTCGTTCGCATGTCAGTTTTCATCACACCATCCTTTCAAGCATGCACGACCCAAACGCTTTAACTCTGTCCAAAAGCAAGACCCGCTGTTGGTACCTGTGGAACGGATATGGATTTCGATGCATGCGGGGTACATGTGTGCATTGCGATCACATGCTTCACAAAAGGCCATTGCAGTATGGGCACCAATACAAGAGATCAAGCTACGCCAGCTGCTCACCGGTTGTGGATATACAAAAGCCCCAAACTTCTGATGTCCCGGCTTAACTACATATGGGTGAACCAGAGCCGGAAGTTGTGTCTTGGGGTGAGAAGGATACGTGGCAAAGGAGACACTGTTTTCAACTGCGGCCGTTGATCACGCTGCTCTACGGCCTTAGCCGGACGTCGTCTTGTGTTTGCGGTGTCCCGGGTTTAGCAGGTCCAGACAGGTACTGTACGGCATGGTGGACACACCACCGATAACAGACACTAGAAGCCGGTGCACATTAGAAGCCGGTGCAGGTGGCATTGCATTCATGGTTTTGTGCTTACGATATATAACGGGCGCGGTGTCCGAAAGCATAAATCTGCTCCGTCTGTGTTCGTACGACGGTTGTACTGGTAAAATGTAATCGGCTTCGAGTCACTGTCCCGACATTTGGTAGCACCTCATCAACTCTTAGACTTGTGCGCTAAAGCATAGAAGTATCAGAGTCTCAATGGATTGGAGTCATTCCCGGCCCTTCTGCGGTTCCCTGACTCAGCCTTTGAGCAAGTTGTGCGCGATGCACCCTTTGCCAAACAATTGTATACACGACGGTGGAATGATGGAATTCAAAGTAGATACCGGCAACATGAATGAACCCGTTGAAAAACGCCGACATGTACGGAAGGGTGCACCGGTGCAGTAGTTAGGGCATGGATGGCGTCGTTGCGTTGTCCCAAGTGGATCACTGCCACATGGTTGATAGTACCTGTTTCTCTATAGACCGACAGCCATCGTAAGCAGGCACCTCTTTTATCGTAAACTGCTTACTCAACGCGATTATCGAGTCTAGACGCTTCAAGTTTGAGCTGATTTGAACATAATACATTTGTTAATATTAGCTCGTTGAGCGTTAGCTGCCGGCAAAAAATCTCCAACCCGCGCCAATCAAGCGCTCTCGGGGCTGGGCTTTCCAACGCAACAAATGTGTGCAGCCCCTCGCGAGATTGCAAGGCACACGGCTGAGCATTCTGGACGGCTTCTTGGATCGCGGGCGACGCATACAGCCGTGCAGGAGACAACCGTAGAGTCGAGGCAGTGGTCCAGTGGGGCCGTCGCAGCTGCGGCAGCGTCCGCTGTTGCTATTGCTTCAGCGGCTGGAGTAGCGACACTTGGATTACAAAGTATGGCAACGGAGGAGCCGCCGCCCACTACATCAATCGGCGCGACAAGCGCTGAAAGCTACGACGGGCTCTCTTTCGTCTCGGTAAGTATTGATTTTTTGAAAATAATTGGCCAATTCGACACCTCGTCACATATGGTTACGTAATTGGCCTTCTTTCTCGCACGAACGCTCTCACGTTGTGCGCCCATGACTCAATCCACGCTCTCCCGTGTCTCGCAAAACCTTTTAGGCAAAGCTCTTCACGCGTAAAACGTTTTGGCAAACATAAACACACCTACAGCTTAACTATCTCGTTTCGTTAGGCCTTCCCGGCATGGGTCTGTTGCTTGCCCTGCTCTGCAGCCATGCCTAGGCGACAGAAACCCTTCTTTCCCTTTCCTCTTTTCAGCACATGATAGCTGGGTCCGTTGCGGGGACAATCGAACACACGGCGATGCACCCCGTTGACACCATCAAGACGAGGATGCAGGCGATACATCCTCCAGGCCACGCAGGGTCCATGGTAAGGAGGGCCGTGCGGGCGGGCCCTATGCCACTAAAAATGACGTGTCACCCTTTAGCAAAACAAGCCATCTCAACAAAGTTGACACATGTGCTATGGGAACCCCCGGGCATATGCTGATGTCCCGGTTTTTGACGTACACCTCTGTCAGCGGCTTCTGGCGCTCATAGGGTCGGGGAAGGATGTGTTTTGTCTGGAAGGGGAAAACCCATAGAGACCTTCTTTCCCCTCATCCCGTCCCACATCTCACCCCAGGAGTTGCAACGGGCGATTGGCGTCAATGAACTGTGGGGGCGGGTGGGGTGGGGCGGGGGAGCTGATGTACGATCTGCTGTCCCCAAGGATGTTGTGGTCGTAACTCTTCCCTCCCGTCATCACCCCCCTTTTAATGGTGGTGCCCGTGTCCCCGTGATGACACGCACACACACGTGCCTTTCACGTCATAAAACACACGTGTCTTTCCCCTCTGTGCCGACCCTAACTCTCCCCCCCATAATCCCTCCCCCAGATATCCAGATCTTCGTTGCGGGAGGTTCTCCGTACTGTCGTACAAAAGGACGGAGTACGGGGGCTGTACCGCGGGGTGGGAGCGGTGGCGGCGGGAGCCGGGTGAGCGGGTTGTGGGCGTGTGTGTGTGTGTGTGTGTATAGGGGTGATTGGACGGGGCCAGTACCCAACAGCTCCCCCCCCTGGTAACGCAACTGCATGTATAAAATACCGCCACTATCACTACTGCTGCTGCTGCTGCTGTTACTACTACTTCTAATGCTAATACTGCTAATACTGCTGCTGCTAGGACGACGCAGCTATTGCACCCACTTAAAACTATTATGATGAACATTGATGTAAGCCGCGACAGAAATAAACAACACCAGCAGCAGCAGCAGCGAACGGTGTGTCCGAACAGGATTTGTTGTTTCGTTGGAGCAGATGGCAAGACAGCGAGGAGGGCAGATGGTCGAGGGCAGGCGGGCCGGCAGGGGTGACCCTGCACAGCCCTGTGTTGCCTCGCTAGTGCAGGAGCCCCAGTGCCGTACTACTGGTTTCACTAGCCCAGTGGGGGTATTGCCTGACGCCCTCCCTCTCCCCCCTGCCCGACCCCCCACCCCCCACCACCACGCCTTGCCATCAGACCTCCCAACCCTCCACCTTTCCTTGATATCGATATTGCATATAATCCCGACCCCCCAACCACCCCCCAACCAACCTATACACGCACACATTCGGACGTTACAGTTATTTTCTGAGTTCATTGCATTACATGATTACCCCTCCCCTCCCCCTTCCCTCCCCCCTTCCGTCATCCTGCGCTACCAGACCTGCACACGCGCTTCATTTCGCCATCTACGAGTGGGCCAAGCAGTCCCTGGGCGGTCACCGCGAGGGGCTGCACCCGCTGGAGACGGCGGCAGCGGGCTGCGTGGCCACCGTGGTGAACGACGCGCTCATGACGCCGGTGGACTCGGTGAAGCAGCGGTGCCAGGTGGGGGGGACTTGGAAGGTTGGGTGGAGGGGGGGGGGAAAGGGGGGGAAAGGGGGGGGGAGCGGGGGGAGTTGGAGGTGTGAATGTGAATTGGATGCAGCACAGAGAGAAGAGCACCGAGGGGGGCCTAGGGGGGCGAGGTGGAGGGAAAGAGGCGAGTCAGGAAACGTTTCGAGAGGGGTGGGAGAGGTGGGGTGGGTGGGTGGGTGGTGTTTGGATGCGGCGTGGCGAATGACGTGGAGTGCAGGTGAGGGGGTGGGGTGTTGTTGGGTTTGTGTGGTGTGTGTGTGTTGATCGGTTAGAAACTGTGTTGCGCGTGTATATGTATGTACGTATGTACGTATAGGCAGGGAGGGAGGGAGGGAGGGAGCGTGACTGAATGTCACAACATATACTAGCTGCAAGTGAGGAAGGAGGGAGGGGCATGAGGGGGGTACGAGCAACAAGTAAATAGACGTGTTACTCTACGGCAGATGGGGGTATGCGCATCCAACATTTGGCGTTGAGAAGTTCTGGGAGGACAGTTCCTTCCTGCGTGTTGTGGTTGCTTGTGTTACTTTGCTCTCCTCCTCTTTTACACAGCTCACTTCTCACTTCTGTACTGCAGTTGGAGGGGTCGCCGTACCGTGGCGTACTGGACGCCGCACGGCAGATGTTACGACACGAGGGGATAGGCGCTTTTTTTAAGTCGTACCGTACGACGCTCGTCATGAACGTACCATTTACCGCGATGCATTTCTCGGTGTACGAGACGGCCAAGAGGCTCGCTTGTCACGGTATGTGTCATGTGCTGTGTCACGTGCTGTTGGTGTGGTGGATATCGCTGAGCTCAAAGAAGGGCTCTGTTCCCCTTTTTCACACCGCGAGCACCCCCTTGGCGGTATGCCCGGCGGCGGAAATTAGCGTTGCTTTCATCATCAACCTTGGGCCTTCTTTACAACTTGGTTTGGTAGGGGGTGAAGGACTTAGGGTTAGCTTCCTCTTGTTGTAACAGAAATGTCTCTCTCTCTCCTCCCTGCTTTGCCTGCACCCCTGTCCTGTTCTGAGTTGTTGTTCTTGCTGCCGCTGATGCTAATGTTGATTTGCTGATGCTACTGCGACACCAGATCTGGACGACGAGACGTTGCGGGTGCAGCTGGTGGCCGGCGGGCTGGCGGGGGGCTGCGCGGCGGCGGTTACCAACCCGCTCGACGTGGTGAAGACACGGCTGCAAACCAGCGGGGCCACAGACCCCGCCAAGTACGAACAAACGGCCGTGGTGAGTTTTGGGACGGTTGGGGGTTTTCGGTTGAGTTCGGTTGGTGGGGTTCTTTTTAGGGCCTTTGGAAAGAAGCATGGTTTGTATGTGGTAAGTGGGATAAGGGTTGGGAGAAGCGCGGTTGTTTTTGAAGATTGAATGATCATCATTATCATCGTCATCATCATCATCATCATCATCATGATTTGGTACTTGTCACCTCGACACCATCTCTCCTCGTCCTACTTTCCAGCCACCAAACACCCACACAGTCCGCGCCGCTCCTATTCGCGCTCATCTGCGCCCCTTCCTCCTGCCCCCCTCCCCCTTCTCCCACCACCACCACCACCACCACCACCTCCCAGCTGCCCACGCTTCGTCAGATAGTCCGAGAGGAGGGCTTGCAGGCGCTGTGGCAGGGTATCAAGCCGCGAGTGCTATTCCACGTGCCGGCGGCGGCTGTGTGCTGGGGAACGTACGAGAGCATGAAGACCCTGTTACGAGGGCAGTGAGGGGAGGAGGGTTTTAGGGTTGCGGACGGTCTCCAGGAGGCAGGAGGGGGAGGAGGGGGAAGAGGGGGATGAGAGCGCCATGAGCTATGTGCGGGTGGGTGTCGGGCCATCTCTCTTTGTCCCGCAGGTGTAGGTAGAGGGTAGGGTGGGGTGGAGGAAGGAGAACTTGGGAAGGGGGTCAGGAAGGAGCGTGGTTTAGGAAGTGTGGTTTATAGCGGGTGTGCAAACCTATGTTAAGAAAATGATTGCCGAGGGCGGGAAGTGAAGACGCGATTCCCAAGGGGGGAGGGCGCTGCGCGGATGAGGAGGGGCAATGAGGGGGAGGGGGGGGAGGAGGGGGTTTAGACTTGAGAGGGGTGGTGTACTTTGGGGTTGCTTTGGGAAGAGGCGGCGCAACGCATTGGCGGTCGAACGCCGGTCTCCTCCGCCCGTGCACGCACACACATACAGAAACATGCAGAGATAGAGACACATGCATCATACCGGATAGGATGGGGGGGAGCAGGTCAAGAGAAGGCCAATGCGGGTTTTGGGTCGTACAGTCTTGCCGAGGTGAAGGAGGGAGGGAGGGAGCAGGCGATAATTGCGGTCGCTACGGGGAAGCCGTGGGATTGGGGCTGTACACCGTCATCAAGCGGTAAATTAAGAAGCCACCATCCCGCTACCTTGGAAAGCACGTATTGTTTTGCAGTGTGGGTGGTAATGACGATGTTTATGATGTTCTTTTACGCTCGCGCATCGGTGCTTTGCTCGCTCGCTAACAGCAGGGCGGATGGCCCCTGCTGGAACGCCAACAAAATCTGTACCACAACTGCATCAACTTGTCCTGATCCTCCTCGCCAAAATTGCATGGCACCAAAAACTTCCCGGTAGAATTTTCAAGCCCTTGCGAACAACTGAAGCAAGCACCAATATATCGCGCCAGTATGGTAATTTAAAACATTTTTTCTGTAACTCGTACAAGTGCAGAGGTCGCTGGCCTGGTAAATAATTAAGACATAACATCTTCTTTTTTCCGCAGGGAGATTGCTGAAAGGCCATCAGTGGAGATGGTCCTGCATGTTAGATGCTGCTGATGACGGATTAGCTCGTCAACGCAAGCGTAGCCATTACAGTAGCTAGGTTTAAGTACAATACAGGTGAAAGTGCACAGTGCATATGTGGGGGGGAAAATTCGTGTGGTCATATGCGACTACGCTAGAAGGTGCCGACCTTCAAGGGTCGTCCCACCTGTTGGCTGCGGGACTTGCACTCTGCTGGTGTATTTAAACGCACAACAGCGGGGAACAACCAAACGTATTGGCAACGGAAACAAACGGCTTACAACACGAGCAAACGTGAATAAGGGACGAGCCGATACTTCGTGCACGCCTAAAAATCGGATGTTTGTAGTTCCTCCGTCTCAAGAGATCGTGACCCGCGATTGAACATTCGTGGAACGGTATACTCTGTAACAATACAGAGGTTGTCCAGTGTAATTTTAGTTTGCTAAAATTTAATAATTTGGTTATTAATGGTGAGGTCGGATTTTAGTGTTTGTGTGTGTGTATGTGTGTGTGTGTATGTGTGTGTGTATGTGTGTGTGTATGTGTGTGTGAAGACGTTTTCCTTGATGCAGTCGTTCCTATGAGGATTGTGGCTCAATGTTGGGGGGAGCTGTAAGCGCATTTTGGCCTGTGTTTGGCGGTTGATGGCGACTGCCGAGCGTGCAGGAGATGCAGTACGTTTTTTCCAACACCAAGGAAACCGATTTGCCAGGCGATATATTGCAGCACATGCTCTACTCCGCTCCTGCCGCTGCAGGTAATCGATTTCCGTGGCGACAGGATATAGTGAAGTACGGATACGGAGACTGTGTACGGCACATGCGATCTAAATTTTTTATATGGCAACATATGGGCATATATTCCTGGTTTGGCTTTAAACTCTTTGTTCGGTTACCTTTTCTCCTCTCACGTCCAGAGCAGAGGGCAGGGGGCCCCCAGTGCCGTCAAGACATGCATCAACATTCTCGTACACACTCTACACATCTTGTTCAAAATTCAAAATAGAAACGAACGCGTCACGTCTGAAGTCCACCGCAGCCCCCTCTTAAATGCAGCTGCTTACCGATTTGACAGTACGACGTTTTTCAGTGCAGGGAAATCCGAGACAGCTTTCTGAGGTCAAAGTTGCCGCACCCTGTACGACAATTTTTTCATGATTGGCATGCAATCATACACATTAACACAACAGCGGGGACGCTCGTCGCCCCCTCTGACGCTATCGCTCTCCTTCACAAAACTCTCTGCCTTCACAGACTTAAGAAATCTTTTCTCAGACATCGCGCGCACACAAACCAGCGGCCCCCACCCGACGTCCCGTGTCAGAACGAAACTCCCCACCGGGGCCCCCCCCGCCGAGACCCCCAAGCTTTAAAAAAAACCCGGCCGTCCGTAATCTCTCAGACCAGCCGTACAAGAAAATCCTTAGCTGCGAGATGCGTTTGGGTCCTCGAAGTGTATTGTCCTCCGTCCGGCCTCCCCCCCCCATGAGGAGGCGCTGTTTCTGCGGCCCCTCCCTCCCTCCCTACTCCCTCCCTCGCTCGACACGCAAGACGACAAACACACATACAACAACTCTACAGACAGACAGCAGCCTTCATCGCCATCCCCCTCGTCCACATGCATACACACATACGTACATACATACACACACCCCGAAGAAAGAGCATTAGGCCTCGCTTTCCCCCCTCCCCTCCCCTCCCCTCCCCATGCCCTTTGCACTAAAAAAGGGCCGTCCCTCGCATCGGATGAGACGGTAGGTGTGCATGTTACGACACACAACTCCGTCCACACATGTCCACACATGTCCACACCTGCACAGGCATGCACACACCTGCAGCAGCAACAGCAGTGCACTCCGGTTCATCACCAAAGATTTATTGTTTAAAAATGCCCACCGCCCGCCTGGGAACGCGGCCCCAGGCGGCCCCTAACCCTGAACATGTGTACCCCCACGCCCCGCCAATCACTTCATGATGGTGGTGAAGTTAGCCCATCAGAAGCTTCTGATAAACACCCCGCGCAGAGTGTACCGTCCAGGTAGACAACGCTCTCCACGAGCACACTATTCCCACTGCCCTTCCATGCGAAGTGGACCTCCTTTTCCTACAGGCTGCTCCCGCCCCGTCATCCTGCCATCGCCAGACATCGTGCCAGATGGCCACTTTTTGAAAAGATCAAAAGCTTTTGCGCAGAATTATACTCCTCCCCCTCCTTCTCCTCCTCCTGCTCCGGCATATCCAGCTACCGATCCCCAGACCTACTTCCCCTCCTTCACCCGTCACTCGATGGAAACAGGCGGGAGGCCGTGCTGCCCTGCTGCCCCCGTCGCGTGCGCTAACGAGAGGTGGCTAGCGCGAGTTTCTTGAGAGCCCTAACCCCCCCCGCTGCTCCCCCGCTGCCCCCCGCAACGGAGAATCGGATGAGAGACCGGGTGAGCTTTCTAATAGGACCTCGTGCCTTAGTTGGGAGGGGTTTAGGGTATGTGCAGGGTTTCCGAGTTTCCGCTGCCTTAGTGTCTTAGGGTTTTAGGCCCCGAAACACGCACAGCCAGAAAATGCAACAGCACGCCGCGTTGAGTATGTATGCATGTATGTATGCATGTATGTATGCATGTATGTATGAATGTGTGTTTCGTTGAGTGGTAGGCAAGGACGAGAAGGAGAGAGAGAGCACACAAGGTAGGGAGCCACGTGGGAAGGAAGCCGCGCGGGATTGCGGACTGGCAACCGTACGACCTCATCATGCTTTATATTTGTACAAATGTACTTCGTCCGTGTCGTACGCCACCACTGCCACGTCATCCGAATTCGCGCCGCAAAAGGCCACCCCAGTCAGCATGGCATGCATCCAGCACACGCTCAGCAAACACTCGGCCTGCGGGGGATTGTGTTTTTGGGGGGGCGCCCCCGCGGACAAGAGAGAGGAAGGCGGATTTATATAATGGAGCAGGCGGGGTTCCGGTACGGAAAGAAAACACACGGGCCACGCATGCGCCCTACATTGCGAATAAAGGCTGTGTGTTGTTACTCGTTATTTCCCCCCTCGCCGTCCGTCCTTCCTGCGACCCCTACAGCTGCATGTGCTCCTCCCCCCTCTTTTCCCCCTCCTCCTCCTCCTCCCCCTCCCCCTTCCCCTCCTCCCCCTTCCCCTCCCTCCGCACCTTCGCTCCCCCAATGGGCAGGCCCCACACCCCCAGAGAGCAATCCTCCGAAACCGTGGCAATGATGTCCTTCGTGGGGTGGATGTCCATCGCGGATATGAACCGGGAGTGGGCGCCAAGGTCGGCACGCAGCTTGCCGTCACGCTGCATCACAAGGTGAGGGGGAGGAGGGGATGTGAAGAGGTTTAATTCAGTTGCTGGCTAGATCGGTGGTTAGGGATGCCGTACAAAAGGGATCCTAGATGAGCTGAGCCTTCTATCCCTTCAATTAAACCCTCCCCACGCACCCTCCTGAGCCCATGCGTCTACACCTCTCCCTGCCGTACTCACCAGGCCGTACAGCTGTACGGCACCGTCGAGCCTTGCCGCCACGACTAGGTCCCTCCGTACTGCCACGGACACCGCGGGCTGACCAGTGGGTGGTACGGCGGTCACCAGAGAGAAACCCTGCTTGCCGATCCTCTCAGCCAGCCACACGGCGATACCGCCCGCCTCATCACAGGTAACCAAATGGCACCCTAGGTCCTCAGTCCACTTGCCCTGGCGGCACAGGAGAGTGTGTGGGTGTGTGTTAGAGGGGGGAAGATGAGCGGGGGGGGAGAGGAAGGGGGGGGAAAAGGGGGAGAAACGTGTGAGAGGTAGGCATTCAGCGAGGGCCGACTTCCGCCTAACAGAAGCAGCAGCGCGACAGCATCCACGGATACGGGATTATCCAACTGCCACGCCATACATCTGAGAGCCATTCGCGGCAAAAATGGCTCGTAACAGCACAACACCACCGCCACCACTGCTTTCCAACCTCCGCAGGAGTTAGGTGCGAAAATCGACGGGAGGGCGGGAGGGAGAGGGGGAGAGAGAGTGCAGGAACTTCCCTTCCAACCACCAACCACCAACCACCTCGCAACCACTCACCTGCCGTGACTGATACGCCGACCCCACCGCCGTGATAGCCGTCTTGTGGTGCTTTGGCAGCGGCACCAGCGCGCTCTTGAACTTGCCATCCGCCTCGGAGAGCTCCAGGGCGAATACGGCACCCGCGGATGTACCGAAGCAGATGTGCGGGGTGCCGTCATTGGCCACGTTAATGGCCACACCCCGGGCGAAGTAGGCGGTGTTGCGAGCAACTTCGGACGCACCCGCGGGGGGCAGCGGGCAGACGTGGGTTAGGTGGGTGATGGTGTTGTCCCAGATCTGTAGGGTCCCACAGATAGGGGGGTGGGGGAAAGACAGGGTAAGCGCGGGGGCCGGGGTGGGGTGGGGGTGGGGTGGGGGGGGAAGTGAGCGTGTGGGGCGGGGCGTGGGGGAGGTGGGGTGGGGGGGGTGCGTTATGGGTACATGAGTACACGAGTGGAGGGGGGTGTTGAAGGGAGCTGCTGAAAGGGGTCACGAGTCGGCCTGGATCGCTGGGAAAAGGTTCTGGATTGCGACTCAAGACGAGCTGTGCCCCCGTCAGCCCCCAACCTCAAAACCCACCCGCGGCGCCATGGCTTATTCCATTACCCACCTCCACCTCCACCTCAAATTATCACACACCCCATCACTACCCCCAACTCCACCGCTACTTCTGGCGTATCAGTCTATCAATCCTCCGCATCAGCTTCACTCGCTCGTGGTTCGTCTTTCCCCCCCCCACACACACACGCACATCATTACCTGCAGCACCCCATCCTACACCCTATCCGACTCTTACCTGCAGCCCTGCGTCCGTCGCCAGCACTAGAAAGGTGGCTCCGTTGTGGGAGCAGGACACCACGGAGTGAATCACGTCCGCGTGAGGGGAGTCGAGCTGGGTGGAAGGGGGTAATGAACGCGCCCGTGTGTGTATTGTTTTGGTGGTTGGGGTGGGGATGTGGAGGATGTGGTTGGGGTGGGGATGTGGAGGACAGGGCAAAGTTGCACATGATGCGGGTATTGATGTGTGCGTGGAGGGGATGGGATGAACGCGGCATACAAAGACGTTAAAGGCTAGCCCCATGTTTTCCATGCGGTGCAGGATTTTAGTCACCGAGCCAAAGAACTGGGCGAGGGCTGAATGGCCCGGGGTTTGGAAGTACAGAAGGTTTATTGCCTGTGTTTCCCTGGCTTCAAATCCTCAGTTGTGCCAATATTCATACCTTGCGAACCGCAACGGGAGGGCTTGCCACCCCGGAAACGGGAAACGCGCAGGCCTGCAGTTGGCATTTGAAGGCCGGAAGTGTTTGAGCGCATGTTGGGGTTAATGCGAAAGACTTGGACAATGCTGCCCAGCCTAAACATATTTTAACGAACAGAAGCTCCTAAAAGCCATGACCGTGCATCTTGCGCAGGATCATGTAGGACCTACCTGCCGAATGTGTGCGTAGATAAGAGTTTCTCCGCAAGCAGTTAAGTTATTATAAATCAGCGAGGGTGAAGGTTTCATTGGGGCCTGCACTCAACGTAAAATGAAGGTTATGAGGGCCGTAAGCCCTCTCCTACCGACAAAGGACTTTCCACTCCTGGCGCACCTTCAACATTTGACTTTCCGAGTACGACATTTTATTGTATCTGTTACAAAGTTATACAGGGAGGTCTGAGGTTGGAGCGTCACAGAGGCACAAGAGCGTCACAATGGCGGGTCACAAAGTGCGTTGATGTAAGGGATACGGCGGAATTAGCCAAAATCAGTTCCCTATCGTCTCGTATGACACCACGAAAGCTTTCAGCGCTTCATGCTTTCATCCTTTCCCTTTCCATGGAGTTTGTACGGCCTAACGGTTTTCTTCCATCCGTCGTTCAGTGATTACAGCAGTAGCTTTATGTTCCTTTGTGCAATGGCCTGGGAAGGTGTAGTCATTAGCGACCTTTGAATTTGCTTCAAGGTAGTAACATTGCATTAAGAAACGGTTGCTGGCGATATTCTCTTTCTCGCTAACTGAATTTCCTTGTGCATAGATCTTGTCCTAAGGCTTTAAATTTAGTTAGTAGACACGTATATACCACGAGATCGCTGGGCGGCTTGGAACGGGGGATTATAGGCCAGCATGCTGCGCTCTCCAGCGCAAGCGCCGCAGGGCAAGGCTGGCGTTCATGGAACCCGAAATCTGCCATCCACCAAATGGGCGACGCGAAGCTGCATGGTCTTACCGCAGCGCCGGCCTATCAGGACGGCGGTGCTACGATGCCGCGCCAGTGCCGCGCCCGAAAACTCGGACCCAAGCAAAGCTGCGCGCCCAAGCTTCCTCGCCTCTATCTTCAAGTGAGCAAATCATACCTCCGCCGGGTTTCTATGCACGTCTCCACCTTCCACCCTTTCCCCTGCCACCCATCGGGTCCGGGCCAGCTAGTCAACCCTCGCTCTCACCTAATTGACAAATGTGGCAAGAACACATTATTCAGGATAATTACGGTCCCCAGCTCTCCCTGCGCCATGTTAAGGTTTTCCTGTCCCTACAGTCCTGCCGCCCGCACAACCCTTCCAAAACCCTCCCTTCCCCCGCGTCGCTCTTCCAACCCCTCCCCTTCTCCCTCCCCCCTCCTTCCTCAAGCGTGTGTCAGCTGTCGGCAAACGCCCGGATTCGACTGTCAATTTCTCTCTCTCTCCCTCACACTCTCTCCCTCACACCATCTCTCTCCCTCACACTCCCTCACTCCCTCACTCTCTCTCCCTCACTCCCTCCCGCACACTCTCTCTCCCTCTCATGTGTACTTCCCGCGCCGCTCTGCCCCCCTTGAGGTCGCTGTCCGACTACGGCATAGGGCGCAAGAGCATCTGGGAGGGCAGTGTGGGGCTCTTCCTGCTGGCAGGCTCGGCAGCGGCAGTGGCGCTGGTGGCATGGGCTCGCGGCAATGCCATGCGTACGGGAACGCCGTACAAGGCAACCATTGAGTTCCCGCTCGCTTGCGGCATCACGGTGCGTGTGCGGCGCGTGTTTGTGTGTGTGTGTTTGTGTTTGTGTGTGTGTGTAAGGTGGTGGTGGTGAATGTTGGGTAAGCCATGCGCGGATCATGGCGGCCTGTTTCCCCCCTTCCCGTCCATCGCTCTTGCCATCCCCGACTTTTCAGGCTCCGACCTCTTTATATATTGTTGGCAACCCCCCTCCCGCCCGCTGGATTTCCTCCCCCCCGCCCCCCAAGTCGGTCAGTTCTACGTCTGGTACACTCTTGCCCTGGCAGCAGCTTCACTCGTTCGTGGTTCGTCTTTCCCCCCCTCTCCCCCCCCTCTCCCCCACTGTTCACTTCCTCTCGTATAATTCCCCCTCCCCCTCCCCCGACCCAGATCGGGACACCAGTTCGCGTTCGCGGCGTCCAGGTGGGGCAGGTGCTGGCGGTGAAGCCCTCCCTGGAGCGCGTGGATGTGCTGGTGGAGGTGAGAGGGGGGTGGAGGAGGGCGCCTCTGAGGCCACGTGGAGGGGTAGGACGAGCCACCGACGAGTGAAACAGATACCAGAGATAGAAGGATACTCGAGGAATAGACAGATACAGAGGGAAGGGGGAGGGGGGGTTCTGGGGAAGGGTTGGGCAAGGGGGGGGACACGGAGCAAGGAGGGCTTGGGAGCGGGAAACCACATGATGATGAAAGATGCAGAAGAACCACTTGACAGTCCAAGTTTAAAGGGAGAGGTGAGGGGGGTGAAGTATCCGCTTCCGAAGGGGGTCGAAGGGGGAAGGGGAGGTTGCGGAGCTGCTGGGCGAAAAGGGCCGGGAGAAGGGGTGGGGGTTAGGTGGGTTAGTGGCAAATGGAACGACAGAGGAGGATGGGAGGGGGTAGGTGGGTGCTGGGGGAGGTGTGTCTGTGCTTATGTGGGGCGGGGATCTGGTCGGGGGGATGTGGGTCGAAATGGGTTTCCTTCCGTTCACCACATTTGTGCATTCGGACATACGTACATACGTACATACAGTCAGTCAGGGTCGAAAATCCTTCCCATGGTGGAAGGTAAAAGCGCCCTAGTCGATGGACGGTAGTGACCTGGGATAAAGTTGACTCTCGAGCCAACCAGGAATGGAGTCGAGCCGCCGTCGATCCGGCAGATTCCGTTGGATGCTGGTGGTGGGTGCGGAACCTGAGCGATCCACTGAGAAGTTGACTAGGGTGACTGGTTGAGGGTGCCCCGAAACACCGAGGAAGGCAGGGTTTCGCCGGGTAGTGGCTGCAGGGTGAAGATGTGGCCCCCCCCTGTCCCACACATCATACATACGTACGTGCGTATGTACGTACGTGTTTTCCCCCTTACCACGAACCCCCCCGACCCCAACCCCAACCACTCGTGGCTACTCTCGGCCCCCACCCACATCCCCCACCCCCCTCCTAAAACCCATTCCCCCCCCTTCCACTCCCGGTTGTCAGGTGAACGATGTGAGTACGGTCATTCCCCGTAACTCGGTTATAGAGGCCAACCAGTCGGGCCTTATTGCGGAGCCCCTGGTGGACATAACACCGCAGGTAGCTGTGGGTGTGTTTGTGGGTGTATGTGTTTGTGGGGGGGGGAAGAAATGTCCGGTTGTATACGGGTGCTTGGGGGAGTGGGGGGGAACAGAAGGGGGTGTGGGGGGGAGGTTGGGTAGATGTGGGCATGTTCGTCTTCCTTTCCATCTCCTGCATCCGTTCCTTGCGGCCCTCCCTGCCCCTCCCTCCCTCAGTTCCCAGTTCCCAGCTACACGGCTCTCCCCCACGAGCCCCAATGCGCGGAGGAGGGCGTGTTGGTGTGTGATAACGGGCACATCCCCGGGCGGCAGGGGGTGGCTCTGGACGACCTGGTGTATATCATGACTCGGTAGGAGGGTGTGTGTGTGTGTCTCTTCGAGTATGGGGCTGGTAGAGGGTGTTCATGTGTGTGTATATGTATGTATGTTGTTACAGGGTGGTATATAGCTTCACCAGCGGCCCCCTTTCCCTTGGAGGCAGTTCCCTGCTCTCCCCGTCGAGAGGGGCACCCTAATCCGTCACCCCATCCGACTTCAGAATGTATTCGTTGGGTTCAGCAACTCACCACCAGCATCCAACGAAATTTAGCGGATCAACGGCGCCACAACTTACTATGTATGTATGTATGTATGTATATATGTATGTATGTATGTCCCCAATACCCCCCTCCTCCTCTCCATCCGCCAGACTCGCCCGTCAGGCCGAATCAGACGGTGTGGACAAGGTGTTTGCGGCGGCTGAGTCCGCCACCGCCCTCATGGCGGAGGCAAGGCCGCTGGTGGCCACCGCCGCGGACCTGGTGGCGGAGCTGACACCGCTGCTGGTGGAGCTGCGGAGCGGGGGACTGGTGGGTTGGGTACAGCTGGAGTGGGTGTATTTGGGGGGGGGAGAGGGGGACGGGAGGTGCAGGGAGATGGTGTGTGTGTGGATGGTTGGGGGTGTGTGTGGTGAGCTGGGGTCCTCGGCGTCCTGTCGAGAATGGGGTTCGGGAGGAACAGTACGAGTTTGGGTTTTAGGGTGGGGGGGATGGTGTGGGGGGGAGTTACGACGAAGCACAGACAATTGTCGATAAGGAAAAGACATAGAGGGATGTGTGGGGGGGAGAGGCGAGGTGGAGGTGCTGTGAGAGAGCTGTTGTGTGCCGCGCTAGAGCTCGTCGTTTTTTCTACTTGACGTACGACTACTTGACTTGACGTGCGCGTGAGGGTGATATTATGTTGTTGTTCTTTCTCTAAAGCAGATTTGGATAAAACAACAACACGGAGACATACACACACATCTCACATCTCACATGCACGCGAATGAATAGAGGTGTATTTATTCTTTTTCTTATGGTCTTGCCGGGTCCTCACCCACTCCTTTGCCGTCAACCGCCAACCGTCAACCACCTCTCCCTCCCTCTCCCTCCTGTCGCAGGTGGGCAACATTGAGGCGCTCACACGTACTGCGGCTGATGCCGCAGCCGACATCCGGCGGCTGCAATCTGCCGTGCTGACGGAGGACAATGTACGGGCGCTACGACAGGCGGTGCTGACGCTGTGCAAGTAAGTGTCAGTCCGAGGGGGGAGAGGGGAGGGGGATGAGTCCGCCCGCCGTTGATACCCCCCCCCCCAGTGTTGGGGCCCATATATCGTTAAATCATGACAATTGAAATTTTTTATTGAGTACACTACGGCAGATTTGAGTCCATTTCGTTGGTGCTCTGGGACTTCGGCACTGGAGATTTGATCCTCTGCCCTTTGGTTTTGCTGATCCCCACATCCCCTGAAACCCCTAAACCCCCACACCCACGCGGCTCCCCGGGCCCCCGTCCACATACCTCCACCTAATGACCCTTCCCGTGCACTCAATCCCCCCCCCCCCCCTTCCTCCCAACCCGGTCCCCGCCACCCGTCCACAGGACTCTCGACCACGTGGAGAGCATTAGCAGCGACGTGTCCCTGTTGGCGCGGGACTCCGGAGTGCAGAGGAACCTCAAGACGCTGGTACAGGCGCTGTCAAGGCTGCTTGACGAGTAGGTAGAGGAAGCAAGCAGACAGCGCAGGAGAGGCAGGGGAAGGGGAGGGAGAGGGGGGTTACGAGGGAAATGGAGGGCCTTGAGGGCGGCGGGGAGCAGCGAAATCAGGCGGGGGGAGCCGCGGACGGAAGGGCTGTCCAGCTCCGAAGGGGGGTTGGGAGCGGGAAGGAAAGAAGGTTTTTGAAAGGGGGGGAGGAAATGTGTGCTGGGGGTTGGTGGGAGCGCGGGTAGCGATGGGCACTGATTGGGGGTTCGTGAGAGTTTGGACCGTGCCGTAGTGGCAGCGTGCGGGTGGGGGGTTAGGGGATCGGGTGGGGGGGTTAGGGGATCGGGTGGGGGGGGTAGGGGATCGGGTGGGGGGGTAGGCGGAGAGGACCACCGCCCCATAGAGAGAGCTGCTGGCAGCGGGCTGCGGACTGCTGGAAGGTGGTAACGGAAAACTGTGGGAAACGAGGGGGATGTTGGCGATGTCCGAGTGGCGATGGTAAGGGGTAGGGGGTAGTTTGGACTGGGGTCTTCGGACGGACCGGATGCGGGCATCCAATGTGTTTTTGTTTGTGTGTACGTGTGTCTGTGTGTGGGGGGTGGGTGGGAAGGGGAGACCCTTGGGGATGAGGATGAGGATGGGTGGGGGTGCGGATGTGGGTGTCGGGATGCAGGTCGGCGGAGGGGAGGGCACCACAGTCTGGATCCGGACTCGTTGAAGCAGGGCGCAGGAGTTGTGCGTGTGGGTGTGTGTGTTTGCCTGTGTGCCTGTTGTGTGCGTGTTGTGGAGGAATGGTGGAAGGGAACACATACACTTGCGTTGTGTGACATTTCCCGCGGCGTCGCGGCTCAGACCATTAAAAAAAACACTTGCGTTGGCCTTGCCGTGCGGCATCGTGTGAGGTAAGTGTCGAGCGCTGGGTGTTTCACGTGCTGGACGTTTGGGAGCCGCAGCAAATGGCAGCTGATAACATTTGTTTCTCGAACCCGTTTTTCACAGTCACAGGATATGATAATGATGATGATGATGAGGAGGAGGAGGATGAGGCCAGTAGTGGTGGTGGTGAAGACTGTGTTGTTCGTGGCGGGTATATGCATGCGTGCTTGCGTGCGCGTGTCTGTGTCTGTGTGTGTGTATGTGTTCATATAATCGGCCGGTGTCCCCGTCTTCATGTGCCTATGTATGCAAGAGTGTCTGTCTGGAGTACGCGGTTGCACTTGGGGGTTGATTTATAAACCCCCGCATTCTTAACAGGATCCAAATCCGAAACCCAACTCCGCATTCAAATCCTGATCCAAAGCAGCGCCTTAATGGGTGCTTACAAAAGTTGTTTTCCAGTTCGTTCCAAGTGGCGTACGAACACTCCTGTGTGAGGTGTACGTCTGTGCGGCCGAAACCGTCTGCCGGACAGCACACAGCCGCAGTGGCAGTGGCAGCAGCAGCAATGGCAATTGCAACAAGGGCCCTCTAAAATCGCTGGATGTCAAATGCCAAAGTCCAACATTGTTGAGGAGCGAGAAACCATCGCTATGAAGAGTCTTTTTGAGTAGCTGCCAAGTAATCAAAAGGGCCTTCCCGTCGAGGAAGCGGAGAATCCACCCTTGACAAGGGGCTGTTCTCTCTCTGTGTATGTGTGCGTGTGTGTATATGTGTGTTTGGGATCATCTGTATCTGTGCGCGCGCGCGCGTGTGTGTGTGTGTGTGTGTGTGTTTCAATTTTTTACTGAAGATGAATTGACCAACCAAAGAGAGCCATGCAGCATGTGCGCACGCGCACAGCCGCCTGCTGCGACGAGCGCAGCGACCGCAACTACGGTATCCGGCGTGTAGGCCGCCGCCGCAGCAATCAATCACCTCCATCACCACCGGTTCACCTTCCCACCTGCCGCAAGGTATGGCCGAGTGTAAAGACCCCCCACCCCCCAATAGAACGCCGCCTTCGACATGCTCGAGGTCTATCTCGTCCTTACGTCCGCCTCACCCCCCCCCCAGCAAGCCACCTAGACACCCCGCAGGGAGGCGATATTACATGCCTTCAACCATCAGGGTTTGTGCCTTTCACTCCTGGCGGTATGAGAGGCCACTAAGCTGATGGGCCAGGAGGTTTCCTCCCCCCCTCTACACACACACACACACACAAACAGGCATCCGTGCAGCCGGACAGCACAAGCATACCGGGCCATCCGGCATGCAGCTGCAGACCCACCTTACCAGCGAGTTAAGCAGTACTAAACTATACTTAGAACTAACAGCTAAACATAGCCAACTCTACCAATAAGCTTTCCAAGATGTTGTCGAAGGTTGCCATGTGTATGTTTATGGTACCTATGTAAGGCAAGGCACATATACAGCATCTGTTCGCATGAAAGCAAAAGCAGTCGCGTATGCCGTGTACATATGTCCTTTTTTGTTGTCATTGTTGTTGCCGTACAACTGTACTACGGCTTATGTACTGCGGCTGCATCAGCAAACCCATGTGGTTATGACGAGCACGACAGCATGCATACACCCGGGCGACGAACCATCTCCTCGGGCGGCAATCCTGAATACTTGGCCGCCGTGTCAGGCTGATCGTCGTACGGCCTGCACGTGCGGGGAACACGGCGGAAACACGGCGGAAACACGGCGGAAACACGGAGACATATGACATCCGGGAGCGCCCCCCCCCAGAGGCACATGGGGTCCGCAGCCTAGTGCACGTAGCAATGACATGTAGCATCACATCATCCCATGTGGGTGCATGTTGCGTGGATGGATGGGTACGTAGTGGATAGGTACGTAGTGGATGGGTACGTAGTGGATGGGTACGTAGTGGATGGGTACGTGGCGGAAATTCCTCATGCAACCAGCGCCAGGCCCGCTGGCCGAATCCCCGGTCCTTGCGTCTTTTACCCCCATCACCCCCATCCCCCGCGGCCACCGCCAGGATCGCCGCGGACTGTAAAACCAACACACGGGCCACGAGACGCACACGCATCCACCCATACGCATAATTCAGCGATCACATCTACTACTTCATTACCAGACCGCTACAGGAGCTACTACAGGAGGATAAGGCCTCATACGTCGGTGACGTCCTCCTAAGGCATCACGCGTGAGACTTCCTTCCGCAACCTGTATGTATGTACTTCGCCAGGCTCGCAGTTGTGATTAAACACATAGCTATCCACCACCACCACCACCACCACCACCACCAACAACAACAACAACAACAACAAGCACCACCAACAACAACTCTTACCACCTTCCCAGTCTTCTGTAGTTGTCTCTCAGACTTACGCGCATCCCCACATTCCCGCTCTACCCTCTCCTCTTCCCCCCACAAGAACTCCGTCTCCAGCCATAGGCCCAGCCCCATAAAAACCATAACCCTGCACACCTCCTCTCCCCCCAACTCCATCCCCCAACTCCATCCCCCAACTCCATCCCCCGACTCCATCCCCCAACTCCATCCCCCAACTCCATTCCCCCACTCCATCCCCCCACCCCACCCCATCCCCACCCCACACACGCGCGTGGCACTCACCTCTCCAGCACCTCCAGCAGCGTCTCCAGCTCGCTGTAGTCGCCCCCCTCAGCCGCCTCAATGGCCCACTGCAGCAGGTGCTGGCGGGGGATGAACTTCGGGTTCACTGACCGCTGAGCGGACTGCCGCTCCGCCTCAGGCACTCCCTCGGCCCGGAGTCTGCACGCCCAAGGAAGCAAAAGAAATGGGGTTTTAGGGTTTTAGGGTTCACCTTCTGGCCCCCGAAATCATAAACATCAAGCAGGTGGACAGGTGGACAGACAGGTCCCGACGGCGCTGCCGGGGGGTGGCGAGGTGAGGGACCCAGACTACCGAGCGGGAGCGGGAGCCCGGCAGGTAGCGGTGCGGAGGGGAGAGTTGGCCAACGAAGTAGCGGGAGGGCCCCAACAAACTAACTGTCAACGACCCAATGACATTTTTCAATTTCGCTCCACCGCCGCTGGCCCCCCTCCCCAGCAGCCCTACCCTCAGGAGCCCATTCCCAACCCCCCAACCCGCGCACAACCACAACCACAAACCCGAGTGGCCGTACACCCGTACACCCCCCAACACATGCATCCTGTCGGCGTGTACATGCACCCCCCTATAGAACACAGACCGCGACCCAAGCACAGGGTCGTGGGCCCCTTACCGTGCACGATAGGCCTGCAGCCACTGCCGCCAAGCAGCTACACGCTCCTCGCTCAGGGGCTGACCGCCGTTGAGGGCGGCCGCCAGCGCCGCCGGGAGATCGTGATGGTGACCCGTGGGTCGGAGTCCGGATCCAGATTCCGATCCGGAATCACTAGAGGCGCACTCCGGTGGCTCGTCTTCCGTACAGGAGATGCTGCATAACGCCCGGAAGGTGTTGGTGAAGTCCGCGTCATCGTCGTACATTAGCCGCATCAGCTCGTGCGTAAGTGTCATGTCGTACTCGCGGAGGCCCAGCTTGGCTGCCATACGGGCGTTGTACGACTCGCTCAGGACCTGTCGTGCAGCGGTTAGTTAAGTTGTTGGTAACCGATGTGAGATTACATCGCAACCGTCACGGCATGTGTTCGTGTCTCGCTGTCCTCCACGCGACCGTTATAGCTGTCTGTGTGTCTGTCTGTGTGTCTGTCTGTGTGTCTGTCTGTGGTAATTTTCCAGTAGTGCCTTTCCGCGGCACTGAGCAGCACTCGTACTTCCGCAAACCCGTCGTGACTCGCCGCCGCCCCCGCCGCCGCTGGTGAGCAATGAGAACAAAACCCAACGCACCGTAGTCACCCATATTGACGACAAACAGACAGACCGACAGACCGACAGACCGACAGACACACAAGTCAGACATCACAGACGGGCAGGGCAGAGATATAGCCGGTCAGATATCCACAAATTCCGCTGCAGCACTGTACTACAGCTGCCGTACTGCTGTACCTTGCTGTACTCCCTCAACACCTCCTCTGCGCCCTCCCTGGGCACCAGGTCGGCCGCCAGCAGCGCATTTCCCAACATGACTAAATTGAACTGCACCGCCTCGGGCTGGTTGCGGTAGCTGTACCTGCAGGCGCACGAGGGGGGGGAGACAGAGAGCGCTTGAGGGAGAGAGAAGAGAGTGAGGGTGGATGCCGAGTGTATGTATGTATGTACGTATGCATGTGTATAATGCCGTATGTCTGTCTGTTACCTGACGCCAGCACCGCCAGGGGGCCCATGACATCCCCCCGGTGTAGGTACGGCCATTCAGCCCGTTCACCCCTTTCCCCCTAATCATTCTCCCGTCCCACACACATACACATACACATACACATACACATACACATACACATACACATACACATACACATACACATACACATACACATACACATACACATACACATACACATACACATACACATACACATACACATACACATACACATACACATACACATACACATACACATACACATACACATACACATACACATACACATACACATACACATACACATACACATACACATACACATACACATACACGCAACATCCCCCCCAATTTGACACGCCTACCCCCTTACTCCCCCCCCTTCACACACACAACTTCCCCGTCCCCCCCCACCTGCGCCCGCCGGCGTCGGTCAGGTTAGGCGTCCAGTCCGGATCGAACTTGTCCAAAAACCCAAACGGACCTACGGGTTCGTTAGAAGTAGTTAGGTAGTTAGGTAGTTAAATCGAGTACCGCCCGGTGGTGTGTCGAGTATGGGGCCCATTGATAGAAATGATGGTGCTTCCCGGCCCCCGGCCCCCTCCTCCTCCTCCTCCTCCTCCTCCTCCTCCGCGCCCCGCCTCACCCCAGCTCACCGTAGTCGATGGTGAGTCCCAGTATGCTCATGTTGTCAGTGTTCAGTACGCCGTGTACGAAACCCAGTGACTGCCAGGCAGCTACCAGGGTCGCTGTACGGCAGGTCACCTCGCGGAGGAGGTCCAGGTAGGGCTGGGGGGAGTCTGAGGGGGGGGGCGGCGGCGGCGGCGGCGGCGGGAGGGGGGGACAGATAGTTAGGTATGGCAGGCAGACAGAAAGGCTGACAGACAGACAGATAGATAGACAGACAGATAGATACAGAAAGATGATTGGCGAGAGCATAAGGACAGCAGATGTGAGAGGACGGGGGGAAAGGGGAGGATGATGGTGTGGTGTACGGGGGCCGGGGTTAAGGCAGGTGGAGTTTAGGCGTACACATACACACATACACACTCACTCACTCGCCAGATGGGGGTTGTGGTACTTGATCACCCAGTCGGCTGCCATCTTCACCAGCCCAACCTGGGGGGGATTGCGGGAGACACCTCGTTGCAAAGTCAAAAGGGGAATGCGGGAAAGTGGGAGCGTCTACCGCCCCAAGGGCTAGCAATAATAATTAGTATAATAGTTACCAAATATTTTAAAATAATTTAAATTTAAACGAAGAAGTAATGTTGGTAATATTTAGTAACATTTAATAGAAAAATATTATTACCTGAAGGAGCACGTTGGAGAACAAACCCCCAGCCCTGACCCAAACAACGCAATCAGAGAACACATTTCTCGAACACTCCCCCTCCACCTCCCCCTCCCCTTCCACCCCACCACCTCATCTCACGGAAACCACCAACCCGACACGACCTCCTCCCCCCTCCTCCCCCCCCCCACACACACATATCCTACCCCAACAGGAACAACCCTAACACCGCACTCCCCCTGCCCCCCAGCCCGCACCTCACCTCCCCCAAGCCCCTGCTGACGGGCAGCTGGAAGGTACCGAACCTCATGAAGCTGGGGGCCACTCGACACACCACCGCCCCGGGCTCCCACCGCGCATTGCCGTTGTA
>NW_003307571.1:1330380-1348841 GCF_000143455.1 Volvox carteri f. nagariensis | reverse complement strand
TGGAGAGAGGGCGGGAGAGGGGAGAGAGGGCGGGAGAGGAGAAAGTTTGGCATTGCCATTGGGACGGACTGAGATTTGGTCACCTCTCCCCACCTCCCCCGATACTGGTGACCCCGATACTTCCAATACACACACGCACACACTCCTGGCCCGGTTCGCTCACTCGCGCGACTCGATCGCGTCATGAAAAGGTTTCCCTTTCTTTCCCTTCCTTTGAAACGACGAAGCATATCTCCACCCGAGGTCCATGTTCAAACCGCTAACTGCCAACCGCTAACTGCCAACCCCACCTGTCCCCACCAAGCTCAACGCCCGAGTGGTTGGCACTCCCAGAGCCGCCATTGCCTCACTGCACACAAACTCCCGTAGAGACGAACGAAGCACGGCACGTCCGTCAGCACGACGGCTGTACGGCGTCTTGCCGGCTCCTTTAAGCTGTAGCTCCCAGCGCTGGCCGTCGACCGGGTTGACTACCTGATGGCGGGACCCCCCGGGGGGAGTTAGAGGGGGTTTCCGTGCGGTGTTTGTGTGGGTTTTGGTTTCGGGGGGGACATACACACGCACGTGGCACACACTCACATCCCAATCTCTCCCGGCACCCGCCATTGGAGAATGTTCTAGGGTTTGGCCTTTCCGTTAGGTCGGGTGTCTGCCCGACACAATGTAAACCACACTGGCACTCCTTCCCCCCCCCCCAACCCTATACACACACGATGCACACACGCACACTAAGGTTTACACATACACACATACAGACACGCAGCACATGCACATACATACATACATACATACACACGCAAACACACCTCCCCCAGCGTGATCGCCCGGCCGTCCCCCAGCTGTCCCGCCCACTGCCCGAACTGGTGACCGCCGTACACCGCCGCGTACGGCAGCGACCCGGGCAGTGGCGCCGCCCCCGACATCACCAGGGGGAACTCGGCCCTCTCGCAGTCAGTGGGATCCAAACCCACGAGGCGGGCCACCTACGGAGGATGTTACGGCGGGTGCTTTTCGGGTTTTAGGACTATTTCTTCGGATTTTAGGTTTTTCTCATGCATTTCAAGGATCTTTAAGGATCTTTAAGACCCGAATTCGGGTTTCGGGTATTGGTGGGCTTTCAATAGCTCTTCGCAACGTCGCATTTGTTTCCCTCCCTCCTCCGCCTCCCCCCAGCAGTCCCCCAAACCTCCCTCTCTTCGCCTTCTGACCTGCCGGGAGTACGTCACGGTGTACGGCACCCCGGAGGGGGGAGTCGGGCTTACGAAGGAGAACAGAGCGCCCTCGACCTTTCGGGAGGGGTACGGCAGAGGAAGGGGAGTTCGTTAGTTAGCCGGGACGCCAGGTAGGTGGTTAGTTGGTTGGTTATTCTACGCGGGTATAGGGCGCCGAGGGGAGGGTCCATGCCAACGATAACCTCTTTTATCGTACGGCACAACCTCTTTTTGCCGTAAAAATATTAAAGATACTTCTCATTTTTAACCTCATCACTCGCCCCTCAAGCGAATCCCCTCTGTATTATTAATGTAAACATCTACCTCTACCTCCAGCTTACTTTTTTTCATTACCTATACCAACTATTTTTCCTCGGGAAATTCAGAGCTGATGTCCTTTACCAATCATTACCGAGTTGTTTTTTGCAATCTTTTGCAAAAACAACTCGCTTGTTCCCCTCGCTCCTCCACCACCGGGATCGTCCTGAGAGGGCCCACGCCCTGAGGACCTCATCCTGCCACCAAATATGTACGGCATGTGACCGTACCTGTCGTACGACATTTCGGCTGTCAGGATCTGCAGGCAGTTCCTTCACGAAGGTGTGGTCCCAGGGCAGATTCTTATACGACGTGGAGGTGATGGAGGTTAAGGGGGAGGAACGGAGGGAGGGGGAAAGAGGGGGTGGGGAGGGGGGGAAAGCGGAGGAAGGGAAAGGCGGGAAATGAAGATGGGGGATTCGGGGTTTTGAATTTCGCATATTTTCTTTATCCTATAGCCGGTGGCGCTGTGGCTCCTGTGCGATATGATGCCCTCCTCCCCTTGCCAGGAGGGCCTTACCTCAAGACGCACTCCAGGGTGCCCGCTGGTCGGGGGGCTCAGGGGGGTGTTGACCGCGGGTCCAGCATCGTTGACCGTCGTGGCCGTGGAGCGCAAAGATGGAAATGATGTGAGCCCGCGGCGGGGACTCAAGCTTGGGGAAAATGTACTGGATGTACTGAATTTGCCGGTCCTGGTTCTGTTTCTAGAGATTCTTACAATGCTAACCTCGCTGGAGGCGGTAATGGGCCATGGCAGGTTATGAGGTAGCGCCCAGGGCATGGATGTTGCGGTGAACATCGACCGCCGTGCTAGCGCGCTTGTGCACGCTGCCACAGCGGGCAACATGATTTGGGACTTCTTGATATGCCTGAACTTAGGAGACCGTGATGAGGTTTGGGACTCGAACGTTAGCGTTGTCATCCGGTCCTTCCGCTCACCAAACTGCAACATGTATCGCACATAAAATTTTTATGTTTTTCCACGCTTTAAATCTAAACAACAGCAGTCAAGGAAATAGAAGGACTGTCATAAGAGCTGTCCTGCGCTTCTTGCCTTTGCTTGGTTCCCATCGCGCGATGAGTCACGCAGTTTCATAATCGCAACATAGTGCAAAGCTTCATCATAAATACAATAAGAAGTATTTCCGGTGCGGAACCAAGCCACATTGACGCTTGCAGCTTGAGGACTATTCAGCCCATACCATCCAGCGAGCCCCACGCTACCTCACCCATGATCCCAGCGCGGGTGCTGCGCTGCCACGGATATTATAAGCGACATATTCAGGTGATGCGGCTGTCGTGCGTGGATTCCTCGGTCGCTGCTGCTGCTGTCGCAGCTGACGCAGCTTGGAACTCACGCAGTTACGCGCAGCAACAGCGTACAGCAGCGCAATTATTCCAGTATCTTCATCCTACTTTCCTGGGGGATGGGGGGATGGGGGAATTTTAGTGGGGGAAAGCATTAGACAACGGAACGAGGGTGGCAGGGAAGCAAAGCCTGACCTTCATACACCTCTGCACGCTCCTCAGTCCTATACACTCCGATACATCGCACTGTTTGGTGACCCCGCAGGCGACGGCAGTAGCACCAGCACCAGCACCATCGGTAGCAGTAGCACTGACAACAGCAACAAGGATAGCAGTGACCACCCATTGTGGGCGGGTGGCAACAACCCAGCGCTTCGCATCTCGGGGCTACGCGCGCGGAAGCAGCAGTAGCCGGTATAGCACCAGCACCGGCGGGGGCTGTAGCGGCCGGGGCGGTTGTAGCGGCGGCGTCTCTCTAATCGCCCAGCGCCGCCGCCACGCCGACGCCATCACCATCTCGACTGTTCCGCGCGCTATGTCCATCCCCTCCTCCTCCTCCTCCTCCGCCGCCGCCGCCGCTGCCGCCTTAACAACGGTGGCAACAGCAGTCACCACCACTGCTGCTCCCGCCACCGCCACCACTACCGCTGCTACTGACAGCGCGTCTCTATGGGACGAGATCGTGACGGTGTACGACAAGGCTCAGGCCAGCGGGGCCTGCAGCAAGACTGAAACCCAGGTACGTACCTACCTACATACGTACATACATACGTACATACGTACGGCAAGCGACATGCTGACCGCATATATGCGTACCTCCCGGTTCTTCACACTGTCCACGTGGCCCCTCTTGTCGCGAGGGCAGCTAACATCCACCCCGCTAACCCGCAGCGCGTGTCGGCCTCCCGTGTGCGGATGGTTTTGGATCCCCCCGCGCGGCCCGAGCTAGTGGCTGTGAAGCCGCTCGACTCCTCCTGGACGTCCCCCGACACCCCTAAGGGGGGGGCCCCTCCCGTTACATGATGAGCGCGTTTAGCGGCCCGTGGGGACCGTGTGGTATCCCGTGTCCCCTCATTTCGGAAGGGGGGGTTTCCTCTCTCTCTGTGTGTGTGTGTAGTATCCTCCTGGGTATCACGGGATCTGACATCCGCCGATCGGTTCTTTTTTGAAAAAGACGTGGTACAACAGTGTGTGTGCTTGTGTGTGTGCTTGTGTGTGTGCTTGTGTGGTGATGGTGACGCAGGTGGAGGTGCTCCGGGAGACCTCCCTGGACGTCAGCTTCCTGGTGCGAGTGGCCGCTGCGCTCAAGGTGAAGCCGCAGGGGCCGACACCAGCCGGACAACCCCCGCAACCCCCGCCGCAGGTGGCAGGTGTGGGGGGCCCCGGGGGCGGCTGGGTGGGGCCCGGGGTGGGTGGGTGAGTAGGTGTGCTAAGAATGCTCGTTTATGGAGGCTCTAGGCTCTGGGCCCTATGCGCTCTGGGCCCTATGCGCCCTAGGCCAGGCGCGGCCACATGAGAAGGAAGGAGCAGGGGGAAAGGGGGAGCGGGGGGAAATCAACACGGCCCCGCGGCTTGGCTGAACGCGCGGCTTGAACCTGGTCGGTCTCAACTCGGCATGTACCCTACCAGTATGTAATGTAGTAACCAATGGCCAATAATATATGCAAATTGCACATGTACGGCAGGTACGGCGGCGGCGCCGCCACCGTCAATGCCGCAGCAGCCAGCCTGGCGGAACCCCTTCCTGCCGCCGGAACCGGAGCTCTTCGTACGGCACCTGGGTCCGGAGCACAGCCTCGTACTGAACAAGTTCAATGTCGTACACCACCACGTGCTTGTGATCACACGCGAGTTCCGGAGCCAGGCGGAGCCATTGTACGGCAGTGACTTGGCGGCAACGCTGGATGTCGTACGGGTGTGTATACGGGTATATACATAACATTGTGCGATCGAAATATGTTCGCGTGTGTATTTTTCAACTTTAGTGTTTTGCGTTCTCGAGGGGCCCTTGAGGGGCCCTGAGGTAATACGACCATCTGAAGGCTGCCCGAAATGAACACATATCGCACGAAGCGCGAGGAGGAATTTAAAAGAATTATTATATCCTATTACACAGATATTATGCCGGACTATCCCCATTTTGTGATCGAGATGTAATGAGTTGGATCACCCCTGTTGGGTGGATGGATCGACCGATTGAGGGGAACAGGGGGGGCGGCCATGTGACGTCTTCCTGTGGACTTCTTTGATAATGTGCTTTCCCGCCGTACATTCCCGCCGTACACGAGCAGTACGACTGCGATCCCACCAACCAACGTATTCCAGCTCCCCTCTCGCGCACGGCCTCCCTCCGCCTTGTCGGCCAGCCAGCCAGCCGGCGATGTTGCAATGATCGTCGGTGCATATGTCCTTCATGGCAACTGCCAACTAACCGCCCCAACCACCCCAACTAACAGGCGATGCCGGCGGGCGGCGTGGCCTTTTACAATTGCGGCCCTAACTCTGGTCGCAGTCAGCCTCACAAGCACATGCAGGTGTGGGCGCGGATTGGGGCGGGGTTGGGTGTGTGTGTATGTGTGTATGTGTGTGTGTGTATGGATGGGGGCTGTGTGTGTGTGCGTGTGTGTGTGAGAGAGAGAGAGAGGTCTGTCGCGGAGGCTTTACGGCGGCTGGCGCACCGGGCGAGGGTCAACCCGGTGTGTTTCGTGTATCGTAGTGAAGGGGCCAAATACGAACATTCGGACGCCGTTCGGGTACTGGCATGGAAAACGGGTTGGTTTTCACTGCTGTCATGTATAGCTGTGTTCCTGTCTGTCTGTACGTATGTATGTATGTGCTTATGCCCATTAAACGGCGGTACGAACTCTAGCACGAGTGCGGGGCCACCGCATACAAGTTCTGCAAAGAGCCGCTGGAAGAGCTTTTTTCCATTGTTGTACGGATGTACGGTATTGGCAGGTTGTTCCGCTGCCGTTCGCGGACGGTCAGCCGCCGGTGCCCCCCGTACACCCCGTGGTGCTGGCGGAGGCGGCGGAGGCGGCGCCGCTACAGCCGCTGGAGCTCCGACGTTTGCCGTACAGGTGTTACGTCGCTCTATTGCCGGACAGGTATATGTCGATATATTTAGGGTACCAGTGTGCAGTTCCTGTTGCTGCTTTACCCCCCGGTATTTATGTATGTATGTATGTACGTGCGAGGAGGGGGGGACCGAGGGAAAGGACGCCGCGATTTGACCACTCACTTCCCGGGTCATTACTGGTCCTAGGTCACTTCTTACAACTTCCCTCTGCAACTTCCCTCTGCAGCATCCTATATACCTACACATATATTATAATACATAATTCATATGTAGATGGAAGTTGCAGAGGGAAGTTGTAGGAAGTCTCTGGTATCAGCATCCCACGCCTGCGGTTCGTCGTACCCCCCCCTACCCCATTATTGGTCTTGTCTTATGTTGGAGTATCTGTCTACTGTTTTTTTCTGTTCGTCACTCGTTTGTGGTTCGTCTTATCCCCCTCCCCCCCCCAACCCTACCCCCGCCACCGCCCCCAACAGGCCAACCCCGCAGCAGCTGGAGGTGGCCTTCCACACGTTGCTACAGACCTGCTTTCCGGGCTACAACTACGAGCCATCGCCGCTACTGCAGGAGGGCAGCACCCCGCGCGACGCGGCCACAGCCGTCGCCGTCGCGGCTGGATCCGTGTCGTACAATGTACTGCTGACGTCATCTTGGATGATGCTGGTGCCGCGCGGCAGGGAACGCTGCGGCCCGCTGGCGCTCAACAGCCTGGCGTTCGCGGGTACGATGCTCGTACGGTCGGAGGACGATCTGGAATTTGTACGGCAGATGGGTCCATTGGAAATATTACGTCGCATCGGGGAGCCGTGGTGAAGCCTTGGTGTTCCCCCCCGGACCCCTCTTCGTCTGGGGCCCCTTGAAGGATCACAATTTGAGTTATGTGAGCCGCGTTTGCGTACGTGTGTGTATATGGGTGTGTGTATGTGTGTGAGGGGGGGGATGACAGGGGGTTGTATCTTCGCCCGTGGCAGCTACCCTGCGAAACCCTGCCTTCCCCGGTATTTCGGGGCACCGTCATCCAGCCGCACCCTAGTCAACTTCTCAGTGGACTCTGTGTGTATGTGTGTCCTGTTGTGTGTTTTGTTGTGTTTACGTGTCTGTTTACGTGTTGGGTATCTGAGTGGGACTAAGGAAAGGGCGGAGCGAAAGCCCCAACGGCGGCTGAATGCCAGAGGAAGGGGAATGGTTACTGGGAGAAGGGGCCTTATGCATGCCAAGGGGTCAGAACGTCAGAACGATTTGCACGGAACGTCGCAACGGATTTCTAAGAGGGGAAAAGCGCCGTACAAGTCGCACCCGCGCCCGCGCGCGAAAGAGGGTTTTTGTATGTTTTTTGGGGGGGAGGAGGTAACGAGCTTACAGGAGTGTAGGAGGGTGGAAGGCAGAGAGGTGTGGATTGGCAAGGCCATGTCCGTGTAGATGAGGCAGACTTCCTGGCATCAGGGGGCCTGGGCTCGCGCAGAGGGCTTTTACTGCTGGCGGAAAATTGGAGGACATGGCGACCAGGTTCCGAAGGGTCTGAAAAGAACGCGACTATTTCAACGCCTTGGGTTTATCTTCGGTGTGGCAAGTATGTGAGTGAAGACTTGTATGGAAATTGGCGAGACCACGGGATCCTGAACACCGTGCAGGATGTTATTTCGGCTTGGCTTGGCTTGGTTGAAGGGAACCGATGGAAAACCAGTAGATTCAGGACGTGCTGTCCTCAAGGATCTTTGCATAGCATGGGACGGCAGAGGTTGATGCTGTGCACGGCTGCATTTCGTAGTTTGGAGCTTGAAACTTAGGATGCTTTGGAAATCCGTTGTTGTTGTTGCCCCAACCGAAGAAGCAGTTGGGGCAAGTGCGCAAGGCGCAACGCATACGCTGCAGTGTCACTTTTATAGATACGCACGCTACAACTTGGGATCCTCCGATGTAGTCGTTTGAAAAATTGTCGTTTGCTTTGGAAAAGCCATTTTTCAGGCGCGTAAAGTAAGATAGCTGTCTTGGTATTTCCTAGAATACCTGGAAAGTAATATGGAACCTACGCAAGTAAATGCTGCTGGTCCCTCAACAACAGGGCCTTCAATTATGCCAAATGATCCTCGGTTAGCACGTTGCGGCTTCGCAAAGCTGCAGGGCGAGGGTATTGAGTTCTTCATCCGTAAATATGAGATTACTATGGGCCGCACAAGCAAAAACAGCACTTTAGACCTCATCCTGGGTGATAGTACCACGATCAGCCGGCAGCACGCCACCATCCGCTACAACTTTGACGCCAAATGCTTTGAGCTGGCCGTCCTTGGGAAGAACGGCGTGACGGTAGAGAGCACTAGCAACGGCACCACTCACCTGTATACGCCGGAATCGCCGCCCACGCCGCTGCGGTCCCGGGACCTGCTCATCATGGGCGAGAAGCGCTTTTACTTCCTTCTCCCTCGAGCCATGGGTGGGCAGTCACGTAAGCGCCCCCGGACGGAGCCCTCGCCCGCTCCCGGCCCCCTGGGAGCGCATCCCAGGTCGGCTCCAGCTGCTCCCCCGGTGCAGCTCCACCATCCTGCTCAGCCGCCTTCAGCCGCCGGGGCCACCCCTGGAGCCCCCACCCAACAGCCCCCACAGGCAGCTGCAGCACCCATAGAGATTCCTGCAGCGGCTCCCGTACCGGCTCTAGGCTCTTCCGGAGGGCCGACGACAGCGTCTGGCCCCGCGCACCTCCCCTCCCACCAGCCCCAAGACTCCCCGCAACCCCAAGCGTCCCCACATGCGCAAGAGCCTCCTCCCCTCTACGTTCACGCGCAAGAGCAAGGCGCCGCCGTCGCGGATCCAGGCGGCCTTGCCGTACACCAGCACCCGCAGTACCAAGCAGCGCACCGCGATGAAGAAGATGCGCTTATCAATAGCGGCCTGCCGTATGACAACGGGTCGTCGTACGGGTACGGCGATGCAAACAGCACCTTCCCCAGGGGCTTCTAATCGCCATGGCGCCACGAGCGCAGCTGAGTGCAGCGGACAGTGCATTTGTACGGCTGCTGCTGCTTGGTGCCCAATCCCCGGGGTGGGGTAGGGTAGGGCTCCCCCTGGTGAGCGTCAGCTGCTCGGGGCTGTGCGCGACTGGTGGGGCTATTGCTGCTTCTACATCTGAAGAGCGGGGAGGGCAGGACGTTGGAGGAGCCTTTCCACGAATGATAGACTGGGTGGTATCGGATCCTCGTCGTTATGTGTGTGTGTGTTACAGAGTGGATGGCTTCTGGGCCATGCATACATGGTTCTGGCACCGGAGACCGGACTGGGAGTGTCCTGTGGTAAATGGGTGTGCAGAAGAGGGGGGAAGAGGTAAAGGAATGATGCGAACAGCTCTTGATGCAAACACCACGTCGGGCTTTGATCTGGGAAGCACCGGACGTGTGTGTATGTATGTGTGTATAGAGATCCTGAGCGAGATATGAGAGTTATGGAGTACACTCGAGACAAGGCACGGGAGGGCCATGTCAAGGGGAATGTTCCGGCCTGGTAAGCGCCTTGAGAACTGTTTGAACCACTCCTGAAGAAGCTTTCCAACTTCCGGTGAGGAGGACTCTTTGCAGGGACTGGATGGTTCTCAAGGGCAGGCGAACTGTTTCATATAGGGGCGATGTTCCAGATCCTCCACGTGTTCCCTCATTCATGGTTTCGGAGCCGCCTCGTCAGGGCAGCCTCTGTATCTCTGTATGTCAGCTTGGTTTTGGTGCACGGGAAAAAGCAAAGTAGGATGGGACAGGAGTGCAGGACATGAAGGGGCGAACGGCCGATATGTGTTCTTGGGCGGCGTGGTGCGATGTTAACGCGATATGTTATGTGGCGCGATATGTTATGCGGATGTGGGTTTGCACCACACCTGCCGCGATCCGGCCCGTGTACCCGTCAGGTCGGAGCGGGTCGGCGTGAGGTGGGTCACAAACCTGTCGCCATCAGGTGTTGCTGCACCTGCCGCCTCTTGCTCCCTCTTTCTCCCTCGCCCGGCCTGGGGTGGGGCGGATGGGTGCAGGGTGGTATATCCGCGGCCCTGCCGCTGTGTATCACTTGCTCCCATGCAGACAGACGTTGCAGGAAGGGTAATACGAACCAGTGGCTGTTTTGCTGGAGGGGGAACCTCCTGCCTTCTTGCCGCCATATTTATGAAATATCGCCGTCTTTGTACTACGCCTATTCCTTATTCGTCTCCGTCTCCCCTATTTTGTGGACAGATGATGGGTGCTGGCATGGAGGATGTGGATGTTTTATCCTTCGGATGACGTATGTAGGTGTGTATGTATGTCGTACCCACGGGTTAAGCGCCGAGGACAGCTACCAGAATATGCAGTTATATTACGCACCAGTTTCATTCCGCTGTGGTAAAGGAATCGCCAGCTTCTTACCACCTTCCTTCTGCTTCTCTTTATGCTCCATTATGGCTGCCAGCAAGAAAGAAAATCAGTAGTAAAAACACTTGGATAGGCGTTAAGCGTTTTAAAAGACGAGCAGGATTTTCTAGCTAGAATGCGCAGTCGTTATACACCGAAGCTTCATACTCGGGCAGTAGTGAGCGCAGTTGATCAAGCCCACGCAAGACTGAGGATGGCGGACCTACAGTAAGTCCCTGCCGCTTTACCCACATGCCCTGCAGCGACTGTGGAGTACATAATAAATGAAATACCGCCATAACGGGGACCCCTGTCGCCCCCGCCTCCCCGGCCCTCAGCTGGGTGGAGCAGCAGAAACCCCTCAGGAGGGAAAGAGGAGGAAGACTCGATCACCCAAAACTACAATGCTACATTAAAGACATTTTACATTTTGGTCGAGGAGTTCCCGGCACGCAAGTTCAGGGCAGTCCACGAGGAATGTTCTGTAATGCGCAGTTTGCAAAGTAAGTAGCAAAAAAAAATTCTAGATCCTCAGTCTGCAAACCTATTATAAAAAGGGTTTTATCTCCGGCACAACCGTCCCATAACCACCACCACCACCACCACCGCTGTTACCACCCCAGCCGCCACAACCTAAGCTCCTAGACAAGGGAGGAATCCTCGCAGTGCGGGTCATCAAAAGCAAAAGGCAAAACACGTGCTCGCGTGTTAGGGCCCCGTGGCATACATACCAAGGAAAGATGAAAAATAGGTAAAAGGCGTATGCACCCCCCCCCTTTCCTACATATTATGCCCTAAGTGCGATTACAGTACGGCGGGGGCATCTGAATCGATTGCGACACCTGAGCATGGCCCGAGACTAAAAAAGTGATACGGAACAGCAGCGCCAAGCAACAGCAAACCCGAAGCAAAGACGGACTGTTCACGATATCGTCTACCTTGAGCGCCGCAACACGCGTCTCACAAAACACGGCCAGCCTGCTAGAGCTGCCTGCTAGGGCTATAGCCGGCAGCTCTAGCAGCCTTTACGGAGAGACCGTGTATGCGCCTTGACCCTGCCCTTGCACGACAGTATCAACATTCACGGGGCTTCGGGTTCCGGCTTTCTCCTCTCCTTTTCCTTTATCGCTCCGAAACCACAGCCTAATCGTTGCTGCAATCAACGAGCCAATCAATGTGCAGCGGCGGCGGCGGCGGCGGCATTCGATGCGCCTCTCTTTAGCACCCACTGCCCCATCGCCACCATTCATCTCGTCATCGCTTCATATCGTCCTCTTCTTCCTCCTCCTCCCCTCACCACCATTCTCTCCCCATCCTCCCGCCTCATGACAACATTAATATTTTATTATCTGCAGCATCTGAACGAAGCACACCATAGAGGTGGTCCTCTGCACGGTCGGGTCTCGTCACACCGTGCAGGTGACCCCCCTCCTCCCACCCTGAGGGGGACACCGCACTGCCCTCGTCGGCGGTGACTTGAGTTGCCTCCCGCCGGAGGCCCCGCGTCCCCCCCCCCTCCGGTGTGTGCGGTGAGCAGCACACAGGAACACCCGGGACGGTGTGTGAGTTGAAACGCCCTGAGGCCGCGCCGCCCCCGGGAATCCCAACCCCACCACCCAAAACAAAGTGCCCCAGCCGCAAAAGCTGGCGACATGTTCTCGCCCCCATATGCATATCCACCACCACCACCACATCTGCATTTCCGCCATCTCGCGGAAGTCGCCGCCCAGAGCTAAAACGCGACGGCTTCGGCTTCATCAGCACACATCCACACAGCTAGACATGGGTTCGACAGGACGCTCCCCGCCCCACATCCCGCGCAGAGGTGTCGTGTCATGTGCCGCGCGGTGCAGTCCTTTGTCCTTCCTCTGGCGCGCAGGTCGGTCGCGTAAAATCAGGTGGGCGGTTCGGTGGGAAGCCTTTTCCGCTGGACCCGCCCTCCCACTGTTCAAAACAAGCGAAAAAAACCCTTTAGTTGCCCATCGCAGACAGACTCCAAACCCCCAAAGCCGCCGCCACTCACCTCAAGCCCCCGCCTCTGCACTTAACATGGCAGGTGATAGACGCCCCGCGTGGGATTCCGGCTACAGACTTGCACTCGCAACAACAAGGAGCTGGCTTTGTGGACCACATCGCTATGTAGGGAAAGAAAACACAAAGGCATCAAAAAGCACGTTGTCTTCACGGAGCCAAACCGCATGTGTGTGAGTGAGCATGAGAAACAGAACAACAGATCGCAAAATCCTGCCGTCCTATTCCCCACCCGTGCTTTTTGTCTTTCTTTTACACCCTGCCATCCACGACCTGAGCATGCCTCTCTTTTTTTGCGACATGTAGAGCATCTGCCAAGCCCGCATTGACATGCAGGTTTGCACAGAACGGCGCGCCCTCCACCACGCCGCGTCTCTGGAAATGAAGACCACAAACTGGATCTGGGCGCTCTCTCTTGGCCAGCTTCCCCAAACGCCCGCTTGAGTTCTTAGCGCCAAGTTCTTGCCCTCAAGTCCGACTCCTACCCAAAAACCTTTCTTTCCGCCTCGGCCATTCCAATTTCCCCACTTCACTTCACAACCTGCAAAACTAGATCCGAAACCTGAATTCCAAATGGAACCCGAAACTCACGCGCGCGTTCTCCCCCCCCGCACCTGGAGAACCTCGACTAGTCACCGCCCTAATTCAACACGCACAATTGGAACGGGACTTTCACCGCACCCGGGCAAACTCGCCGGGTTGTGGCCCCCCCCTCCAACTGCTGTAAGGGAGGTGGGGGGGGAAGGAACAAGACTCGCGCTCATCCGCCCTCATCAGCCGCCTGGAGGACATCATAATACTGCAGCAGCAGCAGCAGCAGGTGATGCTACGGCACCTGCTCTGTACCCATTGCGTCGTTCCGCGATCCGTACGGCTACACGAGGTAACAGCAAGATGGACGAAAAGGAAGGAAAAGGAGAAAAGAAAAAACAGAAAAAGAAACATAGGCCAGGCGCCGACAATGCCGCCAAAGTAGTGAAAAGACAGACGGACAAACGAACAGAAGCATAACAATACATTACCGAGGACGCGGCGGACGACGAGAACCCAACAGTGACGGGAATATGAAGAAGAAAAAGCAGTTATGATGCATGCATGCGGGGGAGCTCTCCTCTCCCACCATCCCGAAGCGTACATGCTACAGCCTGCGCGCGGGTCCCCATCCTCAATCGGCCGCTCGTTTAAAAGACCCCCCCTCCCCCTCTCCCTCCCACCTTCAACAAATCACCCACACCAGCAAATGTCGGTGGACCCCCCCGGGGTAATCTCACCACCACAAGCAAGAACCGAGCCCATGGAAGGCGGTGGCGGAGAGGAGGCGGAGCAGACCAACATAAGGCTGCAGCAGCAGCAACAACAGCAGCAAAGCTGCTGCTGCTCGTTGATGAGCGACAAAGCGCTCCGCGCGACCTGGCTCGTCCCGAACCATGCGACGAAGCCTTATCCGAGATATCCACATCAACAGCTTCCGTCCGGCGGTGACCTACTACCAACCTGTTGGCAAACCGACTCAAGCGGTACGGCAAATGACGTGGCACAAATACACAAATACGTGGTACCCCCACGGCGCCCCTCACAGCCCACACGTCAGCGCTCGATACATGTCGATCATAGAGCATCACCATGGCCATCGCCTCTATCTCAATGCCATCATCACCACCAAAGTCATCACTACCATTTCGCTATTTTGATACTTCTATTATTACAACGTTAATATTACTGCTGCTATTACTGGAAACCCTAACTTGTTGTTGGTGCTAACAGCTGAAACCCAGAAGAAAGAAACACAAGAGAAATCATGTCAAAAAGATCAATTCGATCCGAGATCTAACGCATGCATCCGAACTTCCAGCGAAAACCAACAGCAACTTCAACATCAGCAACAATCAAACAGACCACGGGTTCCGTACAGCGACCGCTGAAGTGCAGGGTTGATCGGCGGGCGCGCAGCATCGCTCCCCGCGGCTGCCCTCCCCCAGCGGTCGGCTGCCAAGCCCTCTTCGACTGCTGGCTCACATCAGCTCTCATGACATCGAGCACCATTTGGAATATAATCCACGCACGATATCCCGAAATTCGAAGAAGAAGAAGACGAAGGAGAAGAAGAAGAGAAGTAGGAGAAGAAGAAAATAAAGGAGAAGAAGAAGGAAGGAGCCGACGACGGCCGGCCTTCACGACTTCCTTTTCATCCATACACCTAAACAGGCCGCTGTGCCATTGTGGGGTGATTTTTTTTGAAAATTCTCAAACTGTCTCTCTGGAGAGTTGAGAAAACGCATGTCTCCATCTAACGGAACCGCGTACGACTTCTTCAAGACTGTCGTACGAGCGAGGAGCTTACGGCCGTCCGTACACCGTAAAAGGCAGGTTCACCTGAAACAAACTACAACTACTGCTACTACATAGAAAGAAATGGAACCCTCATCATCATCATCATCATCATCATCATCATCGCTGAGGACGGAAACACAGAAGGAACGAATGGGAAGGACGGGGATGCCGGGTGCTGGGAGGTGTCCAGCCCTCATCTCAAGAGTACTGACCAAGAGACAAAACACATACAGACACACACACACGTAACATACGACGCAAGTTGGAGCACACAAGCCGATTAATGCCTAAGAAAAGATGTCACCATTCTGTCTGCACACACATACCGAAACAATACTTGAAAATTATATCTTACGAGTCACCCCCCCACACACACGCTATAAGTTTTGTTGTACAAAGGCTGCCGCTACTGCCTCTACTGCCACTACTGTATTCACTTTGGCGCCTATAGCCGCCGAGGACATATATCGCTTAGGATTCAGGCATCTGGACCTTGCTTCTCTCGCCTTCACCTGCAGCTCTGAAAAGAAGCTTCGACTATATTCGTCGCGCTCTCCCTCTCCCTCTCTCTCTCTTTCTCCCTCTTTTGCTAGTACACTAACGACTCAACAGCCCTGAAAAAAACGATCTCCCTTTTTTAACCCAAAGAACTCTTTTTTTACCTTCGCTCCTTCCATTTCCCTCTTCCTGCTGACCAACCCTTCGCGTGGAATAGCTCAACCTATACCTTCCCGTTCGACTTCTCCCTTTCGCCCTCTCTCTGTCGCTCCCTTGATTGCATAGTCGCCGCTTTCTTAGAGAGCATTATCACGCCCACACACAAACAGACATACACACAGACAGACACGCTCTCTCTGTCCCTCTCCCTCCCCTCTGAAATACGCCCACGCACAAAGCCAGGCAAGAGCACAAAAGCAATACACGCACATGCCTCTAGATTTTTTTGTTATAGCTTTGACAAACCCTGACAAACACCGCATCCTGGGCGACGACGTGCGACGAGGTTGGAGGTTGTTGGCAACCACCGGAATATCCAACAGCATCTCTCCTGTTGCCGCGTGTCTGTGTGCGAAGGCCGGACGACGACGACGACGACGACAAGGGCCTTACCAGGCTGTGTACTTACCAAGCCGAACTGCCCAGGCTGAACCCCCCTACACACGCACAGATCCAGATGAGCCAGACGACAACCAGATACCGTATGTATGTATTTATGTTAGCATGTGTGTGTTTCGAAAAACGTTTGCATGCTTGCGCCCCATCTAAACATGTGCTGCCAGACCTCGTCCCCGTTAACACAATACCTTCAGGATTAAACCAATCCGGCCATGTTCATCAGACCTTCCCATCTGCAGCGGGGATTACACACAACCAAGCAAAAACCCAAATCTCTATCTGCAAAAACCAAAACTTTACCAAACCTGACTCAACTCAAATCCAGACCGACCGACCGACCGACCAACAATGCAAAAAACACATCCAAAACAGACCGACGCGTACGCGCATTTGCGCGGGACACACAACGTCGATCCGCTTTCCTTCAGGTCCCCCAACTAAAAGAGAGAGAAAAAGTCAAGAATTTCATGACAAGAGGAAAAAAAGTACACCGTACGGCGTTGTATACGACAAGCCACGTGTGGACCGATGTAAGGAACGCGGTGTCCAAAGGACAGGAGCCAGAGCTCTCAGAGCTCTCAGCCACGGCGGCACTCTTTCGGAAAGCTCAGCTCTCCCTCCCCCTCGGAGGTTGAGAACCCCGGCAGGATCCCGGACCGCAATGGACCGCACGGCCTCTTTCCCCTCCCCCCGGGGGAACACGTCAAAGTCATGTCATGTCGCGCGGATGAGCAGCGGAGTAGGTGGGCGAGTGGGGTAATGATGCTGGCGAGTAGTGGAAAGTGCGACTGGGGGCGATGGAGGTGAAGGTGGCGGGGGGCGGGTGTATACATATCGTTTTGCGCTGGACTTTCCCCCTGGATGATGGTGACCGATATGGAGGTGAAAACCCGCCGGAACTGCCCCTCCAGGTCCGCAGCCGCCGCACCTCCTCCCCCCTTCTTTCCTTCCGTACACTACTCGGGTATCGGGAATGGAGCTACCGCCACGTCGGCGACGAGCTCCTTACCCGCGGACGTGGACGTGGACGGAAGCGATATGCGGATAGGCGGGGCTATGGACGTATACGATGTGGGTCGTTTTGTAATGGGCGGGATGGGGCGTGGTGTGGGGATAGCCGCCGTGGTAGCCTGCTGATGAGGTGAGACGTGCTGTAGGAACTGAACCGCTCCAGGCAGGGAGACCTGTCGAGCTGACGAGGTGGAGATTTGGAGGGTGAGGGCTGAGGGTCTGACCTGACCCGCTGACGGCGGGGGGCGCTCTGTTGGCTGGCTGGCCGGTTTCGGGGCCCGACCCGGAGGACCCGAAACGGTGGCGACAGGCGCCGCCGCCACCACCACACCCCTCCTGCCCTGCCAGCTCCTCCGAGCGCAGCACACCAGAACGGCCAGCCCCCGCTCATCCTATCCCTAAGCGCCAGGAGGCATACGTTGGGGCCTTCCGGAGCACCACCAACCGACCGAGGGTGGGGGGAAGGGCGTGCGGGGGTGTATCGTCCATCGCCCTCCAGCCGACCGCAGCTGCAAGGATGTCCCCAACCACACCCACGTTGCTTGTGCACGAGCCTCAAGTCCCTCAGGCCCTGAATCGCCCTAAGCGCAGGTCGGTTAGCTCCAGGCGCAGCGCGAGGTCGTTGGAGCCCACAGCCCTGGCAGCAAAGCTCCATTCTGTCATCCATTCACGGCCTCAAGAGCTCAAGAGCCGCCCAAGACCTCTGTGAGGAACCGCGCTTCTCTCCAATTTTCATCACCATCACCGTCTTGAGCTACCATCACCACTATCATCACCATCACCACCACGATCACAATTCACGTGCGTGCATGGCAAAGGCGACATTCCCTAATTGTTACCTTTCAATGGCCGTGATGGTGATGGTGGCGATGGTGTGGGGCGCAAGAGCAAATCAGCACGGCGCTCTGGAGCGCAGGTTCGCCGTTCGCGTCACTGGATTTCAGTTAAGATAGGCAGGGCCGCCGGAGCCTCTCCTTACCCCTGCGCGCCCGCCGGGCCTTGCAGGTGGCGGTACTGCGGCTGCTGCTGCTGCAGCGGCGGCAGCTGCTGCTGCTGTGGGTAAGGAACCCGCCCCGCCCCGTGCATCTGCCCCATACCCTGGAGAGCTGCCAGAAAGGACAGACAGCTCAAATCCTCTCCAAACACGCCGCCACCTCCGACACCGCCGGCGGCGGCGGCGGCAGCTCCCACAGCCGTGGCGTGCTGCTCCCACGGAGGACCCGGTGCCTGACCGACCAGCGGCGGCGACCGCGCCTCCACGCCGCTGCTGCACCGCAGCCGCTGGTGATACTCGCCCAGACGCTCCGGAAGCGCCGCCGGAACTACACCCCAGGACCCAAAGCCCTCCAGGTTCTTCAACGGAGGCGCCTGGATTTCGCACAGCCCTGTCGTGGCCCCGGTCCAGGCGCCGAGTGTAGCAGGGCCGTCACCGTCGCAGGAGATCCTAGCGCGGCCCGTCGCGGCGGCGGCGATGGCGGCAGCGGCGGCGCCGCTGCCGCCGGCGAAGCCGGCCCCGCTACCGCTACCGCTGCTACGGCACGCTGGCCTGCAGTAGCCGGGTGTTGTGGGGCCGCCACCAGAGTGCGTGCTACTGCCGTTGGCGTGCGCAGCCACAAAAAGCGCATCGGAGCCGGCGCTACGCTCCCGGGCCACGGGAGACACGCCGCAAGGGAATCGGAGGGCGGCGGCGGCGGC
>NW_003307571.1:1326129-1330323 GCF_000143455.1 Volvox carteri f. nagariensis | reverse complement strand
TGAAGCGTTCAGCATCTATAAAGTCATCTAAGCCTGGGCTGCCGCCGGCGCCGCCGCCGTACGAGGCGAAGCCGCCACCATTGCCGCCGCCCCCGCCGTTCCGACCCGCGGCGCCGAGTTCATCCTCATCCATAGCCTGGAGGACATGACACGGACAGAAATCCTTGCTTGAGAAGTGTTATATTATAATAAAGGCCATAATAAAGGCTATTGAAGTTAGCATTCAAGGGAAAGAGCTGATTAGCGAATGAGCGATCAGCTGCATGAGAAGTGCACCCTATAAATTATTCCTTGAAGCAGGAAAAAGGTGGAAACTTTCTGGAGGCGTTTGGCTGGGCCGATCTGCCAAGGGGATGTAAAATCAAAGTTCCGGAATTCTTGTTCTAGCTTTTTCCTGCCAAAAATTTTGCCATTTTTCCACTTTCGTCGAACTCAAGAGCAAGCAGCAGCGCAAGGTGAATCAACGCAGCAGCGACGACAGCAGCAGTACCAGCAGCAGCGCATGTTATGTAAAAAAACATAACAGTGGGGGATGGATGCTGAATTGCATGTGGTTGTGCTGGCGGTTTGGAGGTTTGGCGTGACGGCAAATGGAGCCCAAGCCCCGAGGATGGCCCTGCGGATGGCTGTAGACGACGGCAACACACTCACTACTAAGGAATCACTGGATTGCCAGGCTTGGGCCGCCTCGTCTGTTAATGCCCGTGTAATATCCTACACGAAGGGCAGCTTTATTGCACACACAGACACACCTGCAACAATTCGTCCGCTATGGCCACCGCTGTCGCCTCCGCTGTCGCCTCTGCAAGTGCAGCTGCCTGGTAATTGCCAGCTGCAACGTTGAAGTACGACGACACGTCCAGACCGCCTCCGATGCCGCTCCCGCCGCCAGCGGGCCAACACAGCTGGCCCTGTGCCGCGGTCGTGGTGACGGCGCCGCTAGGCGAATGTTGAGCACCGAGCGGCACAGGCAGCCCGGAGAACGTGGCGGCGGCGGCGGCGGCGCTGGTGGTGGTGCCGCCGCCAGCGCTCCTGTTGCCGCCAGGCACACCGCCGAAATGCATGGCCCCCTGTGGCTGTGTAAACGCGTCGTACGGCAGCTCCAACGGCCCTGTAATCCCCTGCCCTGGACCGGGGCCCCGGCCCAGCCCCAAGCCCACCGCCGCGGCCGCGGCTGAAGGCCGTGGCGGCGGCTGCCCTTCCGCCGTCAGCAGCAACATCCCAGAAACACCCCCCTGGCCATGACCCAGAAAACCATACTGGTGCTGCTGCTGCTGTTGTTGTTGAGCGCGTTGCTGAAGGGACGCGGGCAGTCCGGCAAAGGGCGCGGAAACCGTAGGTATCCCTGTCGTCGACGTCGTCAACGTTGACGGCAGTGATGGCTCGTGCCCCTGCTGCAGTAGCAGCTGTTGCTGCTGCTGCAGCGGCGGCGGCGGCGAATGGTCGAGCTGGAGAACTTGCGTAGGATGTGGGAGCAAGCCCGGCGTCGCCGTCGTCGCGGCGGCGGGACCTGCCGCTACCGCCGGTGCAGCAGCAGCAGCAGAAGCGGGCCGCTGCAAAGCGGCGCCGGCAGGCCCGCCCAGCGAAGCAGCGGATGGAAGACGTCGTACGGCATTGCTGCCGCTGCTTGCAGGCCTGCCGCCACCGGCGCCGCCTGCTATGTTGGAGGTATCGGCAGCAAAGCCGGCCGACGGGACGGACGGAACCCCTGGCGTAACGCTGCCGCCGGCGGAGATACGGCGTCCACTTTGCATTTGCGCCGCCGAGTGCGACGCTAAGCCTCCGCCGCCACCACCGTGTAGCAAGTTTTGCAACAGACCAATGGTACCCGCGCCCGGAAGTTCGCCAACCGCCGGCGACGTCGGCCGTGCCAACGATCCTGCCGGAGGGGGCCCCGCCGCCGCCGCCGCCGTGTTTGTTGCAGGTGCCGGCGCCATGCCCGTCCCCGAACCGCCGCCACCCCCTCCCCCGCTGCCCCCCGATGTGAACACATCTCCCCACCCCGGCTGCTCCTGATGGTACGCAGACTGAGATGACCGCTGAAAGGTCGGGTGCGGCAGCAGCAGCTGCTGCTGCACAGGCGGGTGAGCATGAGGATGAGGATTGAGGAATGAGGGTGTCGGTTGGAGCTGCTGATCCTGCGGCGACGGCGGCAGCGTACCTCCGCCGCCGCCGTACCCGGAGGCCGGACTAGCCAAGCCACTGCCGCTGCGGCGGCCCCCGTCGCCGCCGCCGCTGCCGCTCAGGTTTCCTACATTCAAAAGGAGGCCTTGCGGCGGCCACGGCGTAGCTGCCGCCGCCGCCGCCGCCGCCGCGACAGCGCCCGGTGCCGCCGCCGCTGGGGCGCCGCCAGCGTTAGCCAGGTCGCCGGTGCTAAGGACCGAGGGTGAGCGCAGGAAGAGAGAGGAGGAGCCGTCCCTGGAGGCGTCGCGGCTGGGGATGAGGCTGGGCGGTGCGGCGCTGCTGCCACTGGGTTGCTTCGACAGCAAGCCTGCCATCACCGCACATATGTATGTATATATATCATACATATACGCATACATACATACATACATACATACATACATACATACATACATACATACATACATGCGTACGTACGCCACACCACAAACAAGCCAGGGGAGCAAGGAGAGAAGGTTAAAATGCAGAACTTGACAGGTTCCGCTAGAAACGTAAATCAGAACGGCGGGGGGGGGGGGGGGCGGAAGGCGAACCACGAACGAGTGAAGAAGCTGCTGCTGGCGGGGAGGAGGAGGAGAACCCGGCATGCACGAACCATGTCCGGGAAAAGGAGAGAGGGAGGAAAAAAATATTGCCTCTCTGCGCACCGCGCTGGGGTCCGAGGCTTGCTGGGCGCCAACAGCCCTGTAACCAGCCCTACGCACATTCCTTTTGAAAGTCGGCACCTAACTCTTCTTGCACTTAAATTCCATCAAAATCCAGTTTTAAACCCCGACTTGTTTTGTTGTTTTGTTTCGAATTAATTTCAAAATTAATGAAACTCATATTCCGGCGTGGGCATAGTCTCCTGTGTCGTACAGGTGTACGACACGGGAGACTGCACTACTGTGAAACTTGACTTTGGGGTTTAGGTCTCCCCGCCCTCCCCAATAGCCAAGGTGAGCCCAGAACGATCTTACATCGGCCGTCCTGCGAGTGCAGCGCCGTTCCGCCGCCGTCGCCGATGGCAGTGCTGCTGCCGCCGCCGCCGCCGCTACTGCTTCGCCGATGTAGACCATTGCCCACACTCAAGGGACGCGGTAGCGCAGATCCTGGTCGCGGCGGCTGGTACACAATCTCGTCCTCCGCCACGTCATCGTCACCGCCTCTGCCAGCAGCGGCCCTTCCGCCGCCGTGGCCGGTGCTGCCGCCGCCGGTAGCACCCGCTGCCGCCGCCGCCGTCGGAGAATCCCCATTGGAGGTGCGATGGCGTTGAATTGTGGCGGCGGGCTGTCCTGGCCCTGGCCCGGATTGTTGGGCCTTACGCGCGACATTATTGGCACTGGCCATGGTAGTGGCGGCGACGGCGGTTGCGGCAGCGCCGCTGCCGTTCAGCATCCGGGGCAGTGGCGGCGGCGGCGGAGAGGGATGTGGCGAACCGGACAGCTGTTGTTGTTGCTGCTGGTGCTGGTGCTGCTGCTGTAATGATGATGACGTCGTCATGCCTGTGGTACGAACTGCGTCTGTCGCAACGGCTGTAGCCCTTCCGCCGCCACCAGCCGGTTCGGCGCCCACAGCATGCATCACACGTTGATCAGGGTAATGAAAGCCGGTGTTGTGTACCTGCTGTAGCTGTAGCTGCTGCTGCGGCGGCGGCTGCACATCATTCTGCAGTTGTTGTTGTTGTTGATGTTGTAGCTGCTGCTGCTGTCCATGCGCCGGCGGCGCCGGCCGCTGCTGCGAATGATGGTGATCAGCGTTGCCGCCGCCGCCGCCGCTACCGCCAGCAGCAGGTCCATGGGATCCATGCGCCGCCGGGCCGTTGCCGTGAGCTGAAGATACACCCTGGTGTCCATGTCCATGCCCGTGTCCCTGATGTCCGGGCGTGTAGCCGTTATGCTGGCCTTGGTGGCCGCCGTGCGAGGCAGTAGCCTGTGGCCCATACGTGTGTGCGGCGGTGGCCTGCGCCACGGCGTTTCGGAGGCCCCGGGCGGCGCGGAGCAGCTCCTGCGACAGGGAGGAGCCCGGCGG
>NW_003307571.1:1304922-1326029 GCF_000143455.1 Volvox carteri f. nagariensis | reverse complement strand
CAGCGCATCATCCAGGTGCCTAGGGGGACGGAGAGGGAGGGAGGGAGGGGGAGGGGGGGAGGGGGAGGGAAAGACGAACCACACAGGAGAGGGAGGGATGGGGGAGGGGGGAGTGTTTTCCATGGAAAATAGGCTTTGCATAAAAGGGAAAACGCCGCTTCATACCCTTAAAATGAACCTGAAGGAGAGGAAGTATGTCATCATATGTCACAACAACATCTTTTACCCCGTAAACTACAACCATGAGTAAAAGTGAGATTATTCTCAGCTCCGCTCTCATCAAGATATAGAACATTTTTTTCCTGGTAGATAGCCTCCGGTACCTCAACATGCAAAAAGAACAAGAAGAACAAAATTAAGAGGAAGAAGAAGAACAAGAAGAACAAGACGAAAAGTGGGTATTCTTTCCTACCGTCAGTCGTCCAAAGGCACCATCTGAACCCACCCTCCTTCTCCGGAACCCGCAGTGCAGCACTACCACAGAAAGAAGTTGGTGTGAAAGGCATACAAGGCGTACCTTAGGGCCTGCAGCATCCGCGCAACGCGCACCGCCAAGACTGCCGCACCGCCAGACGCCTCGGAAGCCGCAGGCCACGTCGCGGCCACGGTGACTACGGGCATGAGGGGGCCGAAACCCACCAGCTCCGAATCCTCCGGCAGGCTGCGGTGCCGTACAGCGGGGTCCTACACACGAGCGGGCAGAAAACACGGGGAGATCAGTTGGTTGGCAGTTGCACGGCAATCACGTGGCATAGGACCTGCATTCCGACAACACCTATTATTGACACATCATACGGATAAACCGTCCTTTGTTGCGTACCCTGTAAAGTTATGGTTTCTGTTTTCAGTCATGGTTTCGGAGCCCGCGCTCCATGGACTCCGGGTTAACTTAACGCGCTCCATACACTCGTGAGAACTTCGCCGCATGGATACGAAAATGTATTCAGCCTTATCTTAATATACCTCTATATAGCTTTATCAAGCTAAGAGCTTTAGGGCGATGTGCTTCTAAGCAGAGGACACTCGCTTTGGAGACTCCATGCTCGCAGCTCCACTCCTCGCTTTGCCTCTCCATCCCCCCCGACCCGACATGGATAGCACCGCACGTATAAGCACCCCCCCTGTGCACCCCACCAATGGGCCAGTGCACATGGGCCCTACATGCCCCTACAAACGGCACAAACGAACCTGCCAGTCTTGGTCGTGCGCCCGCCGCCGCGTCAGGTCCGACAGGTGGGACGCCAGGCGGGCAGCCGCCACCAGGAACGAGCTGCGTGCCGTCACCTCCGCCACCACCTCCGGCGGAGCCTCGCTGCCGCCGCCGCCAGCAGCGACGGCCGCCGCCGCCGCCGCGCCAGCCATACCTGGCGGCTTCGGACTCAGCACCTCCGGGTTGGAAACCATCCACGCAAGCATTACGTGACAGGCCGTCGACACCGCCCCGAAACCAGTATCCACGTCGCCGACGCCGCCGGCGGCAGCGGCGGCGCCAGCCATGCTTGCAGTGACCGCCGTCACCGCCGCCGCAAACCGCATCGCTACTGCCAGGGCGTAGCAAAGCAGCTCCGCGCGCTTCGCTGCAGCGGCGTAACTGGCGGAGGTGTCACCGCCGCCGGTGACGCCGCCGCCGGTCGTGACGTTGTGTACGGAAAAGATATTCATAATGGCTAGGTGGAAGAGAAGTTGGTCGGCCTCGGGGGCCTTTTGAAGGATGGTACGGCAGCCAGGATGACCTGCATGCACCGAAAATCCGGATCCCAAAACCAGGTCCGGATTCAGTTCGGGAATAGGGTAGATCGAGAAAATGGTTAGGATCAGATTGACAACAGGGTCCAGATGAAAAATAGGGGGTTAGAAGCATATGCGAGGAAAAAGGATTTTACTGGAGATACAAAGCACTTGGGGGATAGAAAAGCTACGGGGATATGCTGGGTGCCTGAAATGGATATGCTAGGATGTGCTGGGTAATATCAACTGCCGAACGTTGGGGCCAGGAAATGTCCCAGCCCTCGGCGGTTGAAGGTTGGGCCCTTAGCTAGCATCAACCCTAGGCAGGTGATATATCGCCTTGCAAGAGTCTCTCACTTCTTCCTCTCACTCTTGCCTCAAACCGAAGGCTCCAACCCCTTTCTCCCGACAACCAATTTCAACACCCAGCCCAATGCACAATGCCCAAACCACAGCCTGTGACTCTCATCCCATCATCCTCACCGAGCAATGCCTCCAAGTCATGCATCGCCGCCGCCAGCACTTCCGGAAACTGGTGCAGGTTAATCTTGTCGAAAAGCATGCCGTGCAGTCGTACAAATCGTACAGATACGTCAGCCACGTGCCCCGCGGCCGCGCGCGAATCACCGCCTTCATGGCCGCCTTGCAGCGCCGCAGCCGCGTGTGAAGCGGCTATGCTGCCGTACCTACACAACAGTACAATGTACGGGAGTGCAGTACAGAGGGCGCGTCAACACCGCGACAATACGGACCGTCACTTAGCGGGGTGGTAAGTAACACAAAACCACGTGGGCATTGCGCTTTTGTACGTACTTGTTGTACATTCATGTCGTACACAGACTTCAATCATCACGCAATCAAATCTCCACAAAGAACAGAACAGTGACAATGGGTTGTTACAGGGCCAGCAAATCGTCCCTTAGCGCGGGTATTTTTATTCCCGGTCGGGACATCATCATTGCTGTCCCTACAAAAATCGTACCTGGCCAACTGTTACCCGTCTCCGTACAACGCCCGAACCCCTTGACGTCGTCAAACCCATCCAGACAGAGCACATGTATTCATCCATCCGCCACCGCACGAACATGATTTGACGGTGTTCGCAGATCGCCCCCGCAACCGCATCAACGGGTCCCATCAGCCATCATATCAGACAGAGAACGACAAACACACATGAAAGACAGAGAGAAAAAACCGGCAGCATGTCAGCGCCGAAGAAACGCAAGCTGCCGAATGGGGCAAGAAAAGATGCATGCACACCGTAAAATCATTTCATTTTATAAGCTAGTTGGCTCGGCGCAGCCCTATAGGTGAAATGCGGGAAGCAGTACAAAACGTATTACCCGGAAAACGTCCGAAAGAGAGGGAAATAAAGTTGTTCAGTTCATCATCCTATAAACGCTTCAACAAAATTCATTCAAACGACTAAAAAAGCGTCGGGGGTGGTTCGCGCAGAAAGCGTTTCGGACATAGTTTTGAAAGCCTGGAAGCCACCTTGAAAGCTAACAACTGAGAACAGCTAACTGGGCTTTGGACGCCGAAACCGATCTGGGCGCGAGACCTAACAGGACGGCACAGGACATGATCAAAAGAAATATTTTTGGCCGCCGATGTTTCTAATCAAGAAATCAGGGTTTTCCTATCGAGTTGTCCATTTCCCGATTAAACCCACATTTTCTGACCACCATTTAGGGGCTCTCTTACTCCCCAGTTTTCCATCTTCGCCTCTTCCTAACCCTACTTTGCATAAATGCTTACCTGTTTCTGTTTTTTTCAAACAGCAGCATCAAATTTTCCCGGGCGGTCGCGAAGGGCATCGCCACCGCCAGGCTGCGGAAATAATAGTACACTGCCCGCAGCTCGTCGTTGGTGTAGTACGACATCACGGCCATCTGGTTGTACGGATTGCCAGACCCCGGCAGGACGCGAGCCGCCTGGCGGTAGTACGACATGGCACGCTCCCACAGCGGCCTCGCCGACGTTGGGCGCTCCTTCAGGGCCATGCTCTGGTACCTGTGCGCGGACGCGAACGCGAGCGCAGCGAGGAGAAAGCGGGAAAAAAGATAAATAACAACAAATAATAACAAATGAAAATGATGATAATGATGCAATAATTATAATAGTAATAGTAATAATAATAGCATTAAACAAACGACATAACGTCACAAGACATTCCATTCTTCCAGGCAGCGCACCCCACTGCACTGAATCACACCGGGCAGGGCCCCCCCCATCACACACACACACACACACATACACACGCACCTGCAAAGGTCGCCCAGATAGATGAGGCAGCGGTGCACAGACTGCCGCACCTCCGGCGCCCGCGGTCCCGTAGCTCGCGGCACGCACTCCTGTATCTCATTTTGCAGCGCCGCGTCTAAATCCACCACCGCGCCCACGCTGCCATGCACCCACTGCAGCTTCCACACAGTCTTGCGGTAAAACGCCAGCGCGTCGTCTAGAAACCGCAAGTAGGCCCCCGTGGTACGTGCCAGCTGCGCGCGGGCCTCCTCCGGCGTGGCCAGCTGTACGGCCGCGGCCGCCGGCGCTGGCGGCGACACGCCGGCGCCGTTCGGCGAGATGGTGGTGGTGGCGGCCGGGGCCGCGGCGGTAGCAGCAGCGGCGGTGCCCTTGGCCAGCGCCTCCAGCGCCCGCGTGCGGCTCCGAAACTCCTCTATGGGCTTGTAAAACACGGCCTTCCACAGGTTAGGTTCCACCTCGTGTGCGCATGAGAACTCGTAGTGACCGAACAGCAGCGCCTCGTAGGTGCCCTGAAGCGCGCCACGCAGGCGGCGGACGTCGTGATCCCAGAAGCTCTTCTTACGAAGCTCGGCACGCAGTCGCTTCTCAAGCTCTAGGGCCTGGTCCCATATCGGCGGCGCGGGGAGGTGGTGGTGGCGTCCGGCGCCGCCTACGGCGGCGGAGCCGCCGCCTGCGGCTGCGATTGCCGCGGCGGCCACGGGGTTGGTGCCGGCGGCGGCGGCGGCGGCGGCGCCGCCATCGCCTAAAGCCGGTAATGCGCCGCGATACGGGGTTAGCGGCAGCGGCTTGGAGATTAGGCCGGCCGGGAGGATGTGGCAGGCCGCTGTTGGTGATGAGGGTTCGTACAGCATGGTGTCTGAATGGCTAGCTTGCTCTCCTTAGCTGCTATTGACAGCTGGCTGCTGAGTGTGCTGTAGATTGAAAGCTCCGCTTCGCAGCGGACGCCGCAAGTGCCGTCTGGAGATGGACGGTGCGCCCTTAGAGCGCGAATTATAGTTTTATACTTGAAAACGCATGCGGACTGGTGTTACGGGCCGGAAGATAGCGCGAAGCCCTGTCCGAGTCCAGCCTTAAGTGCCGCCTCTTCTGCGGCTCCTCACGCCCCTGGAAGGATGCGTTTACCTCTAATTTACGTCTAGCTCTGAGAAGTGCACCTAAGCCGCCTCCACACCGTTGGCCATCGTCTCAGCCAACAAACTGCCGAGTGCCGACGTGTCCTGCGAGATGCCTGTGACACCTCTGGGCTCGATTACGCTCTATTGGAAGTCAAGCAGAGCTAATATTCTACAACTGGCTCCTCGTTTGCGCCGTTTGGCGAAGCCAGGAAACACTTTCCAAGCTGTCCAAGCGCTTTTCCACGAGGTCAGGCTCCAAACCCTATAGTTCTACGTACAATAGCAACCTGCATGGGGTTTGCAACAAGTTTTATCCAAAAGTCAACAAAGGAAACTTGAGCGTCCGTGAGGCTAGGCGAGCCGGACCCGAAGAGCAAGAAACAACCGCAAGTACTGGCATGTTGGCACGACAGGAATAATCATATGCTAACAGAAAAACATGTACCTACCAACCCAAGCGCGTCACGGCTGCTCCGAGTCTTTATAATTGCTTAGCTTTGGTAGAAACCTCTAATTTCAACTTCGTTGCCTTAGAGCGGCACAAAGCTGTGGCCCTTACGGAGCTTTGGTTCGGTATCGTGGCCGAAATTTGCTGTGCGTCTGCTATTACAAAATGAGCAGCTATTGGATAGCCTTTTGGGAATGCATATGCTAAAACAGGCGTGAAAAGATAATTGGTCAGCAGCCGTCGCTGAATGACGCATGGGAAGTGCATAATATGGACGAGCATCCACCAAACTAAAAGGCGCTCTCTCCTTTCACGCAATTTATGGCATGATTCTTTGTCTGCAATCTTAACACAGTTCACTCCTGGGCCGCAAGCGGCCTTATGGATGCCTTGCCTCCCGTAGAGCCAAAAAGGAGCCCTCTTGGCATGGCGGACAACAAAACTGAGCATCGCCCTTCTGGGGGACTTCAGTCGGGCAGCGTGACTGTTACCTTGCAGGTATGCCCGTAACATTCGTGTGCACACTCGTTGCGTGGAATTACTGTCGTGGACTACGGCCTGGCATTTCGCCTCGTTCTCCTCGCCTGGAAAGGAAATCTCTCCTCTGTTCATAAACCATTCGAGCACACAATCCACCCACTTCTCAGGGTGTCATCCTCGTTTTTTCCTATGCGCGTTATACTTGCTCAGCCGGGTCCTCAGGGCTCATAATTTGAACGTGTGGCCGCGCGAGGCCAGCGAAAGGCGACCTACACCCACCAATAAAACAACACCACTCCCAAATCACACTAACCAAAAAATTTCTAAACCCACAAAGAGGCCAACCGCAACTCTCCGCTGCTCATAACTTAACCCAGCCGGTTTCGAACCGTGACGTTGGACCGATCGAAAAAACTTATACCCTGTCCCCTGCCAGGCACCTTTATTGTGGGGGTTGATGCATGTGGCAAGTTTTGTGAACAGCCGCTTTTACTCTCCGTCGGCGTTTTCCCTCACCACGCGCCGCACTCACTCGGCCCCCCTTCCAACTGTCCTTTGGCACTGGTGTCTCTTCTCCCTACTTCCTTTTTTTTCACACACACAAACACATACATACATACGCACGCCGGGACAATTGCCCGTTCTTGAATTGATTGAAGTCCAGGTACGCACACACAGCGACATACATACGCACCGCAGGCGGCCTCCCTGTACGGCATACACTTTGTACGGCATGCACCCGTGCAGGACTTGTCCTTCATCGTGAAGAACAGCAAGAAGGGTCCCGATGGCAAGCACTCCGATCTGGCCCTGGTCAACTGCGTGTCTGCCTGGTTCGAACCCGGCAAGATGAGCGCACTGGTGGGCCCTATGGCTGGGGGGCCCCTGGAAGGGTCCTCTGTGTGTGACGGCGTGACGGCGTGTGTGTGTGACGGCGTGTGTGTGTGTGACGGCATGTGTGTGTGACGGCGTGACGGTGTGTGTGTGTGTGACGGCGTGTGTGTGTATGTGTGTCTCGGGGGACGTATTTACATACAGACATACAGGCGTGCATGCAGACAGACGTATAGTATAGGAGGGCGTTGACAGGAGCGCATTTACCCCAGGATGGGGCTCTCCATCAGGAGGCCATCAGCAGCGGTAACTCAACATCAGGTAGCTCACACGCCCCATTCCCACCACTGCGTGACCCGCCTTTCCGCTGCATTTCGCTACGTCTGCTCGCTTGCGCCCCTCCTGTAAATATTTCTCCCTCCTTCCTTCCTTTCCTCCTTTCCCCCCAATCGTCTGTGTTTCGGCGTATCCCTCCCTACCTTTTGGTCAGTTCTACTTCCTGTACACTCTTGCCCTGGCAGCAGCTTCACTCGTTCGTGGTTCGTGTTTCCCTACCTACCTTCCCTACCTACCTCCCATGCCCCTCCCCTCCTCTATCACGCGTCTATCTCTTCGGTGTCAGCATCACTCGTCGGTGGGGCTCCTCTGCCCCCCTTCTCCCTCCTCTTTCAGATGGGCCCCAGCGGCAGCGGCAAGACGACTTTGCTGGATCTGTTGGCGGGCCGCAAGACCGCGGGTCGTGTGGAGGGGGAGCTGCTGTTCAGCGGCATAAGGCCCTCCCGGGAGTACCAGAAGAGGTACTGCGGATACGTGGAACAGGTGGGGGGGGGGGGAATGAGGGGGAAGAGGGGGGAAGAGTGATGGTGTAGGACCAGACAGACAGACAGACAGACAGGCCAACGTGTTGGCAGGGCGGGAGCGAAACCCGGGAAGGGGGGCCGAAAGAAAACACTAGTGCACGGAAGTTCTTCCCTGGAGGGCGCTTTCAGACGATGTAGAGTACGCGTCATATTATTGGTTTTATTGTGTGTGTGTTTGTGTGTTTCCTCCTGTGCTTTGGCGTATTCGCAGTTCGACACGCTGTTACCCATTCTGACTGTACGGGAGATGTTGATGTACACGGCGGAGCTCAAGCGGCCGCTGTCGGAGCCTCTAGCGGCCAAAAGAGAGGAGGTACGTGAGCGCGTGTGCGGGGGGGGGGAAGGGCCCCGGGGGGGTTAACTGGGGGGGGAGTTTGGGGGTTACGGGGGACACTCACCGCGGGCGGGGAAGAAATATGGGTTTAAGGGTTTTTGTGGCTGCAGGCAGTGGGTTGGACGAAGGGAATGGGCGACGTTGCCAAAACACAAATTATCCGTTTCCCCCGGACACCCCACATGATGGATTGCCCCGGCCCCGGGGATGAGTGGGTTGACTCTTGTCTCTCGAACTGGGTTCGCCTAGTTGTGTGAATGTGTGGCTGTGCTCCTCTCCCACCCCCCACCCCACTCCCCATTCCCCCCGCTGCGGCCTCAAAGTGCGGATGGCATTGCTACTGCTACTGAGCCGGGTATTGCTACATCCTTGCTGCATGTGCTGCTACTGCTACTGCTGCTCCTACTGCTGCTACTGTTGTTGTTGTTGTCCTCCCCTCCCGCCCCATCAGGTGAACAGGTTGTTAGACCGTCTGGCTCTGACCCGGTGTGCGGAGGTTCGGATCGGCAGCCCTGCCGCCCGCGGCATCAGCGGCGGCCAGGCCAAGAGAACCAACATCGCCATTGCGCTCATCACCAATCCGCGAGTGCTGTTCCTGGGTGGGTGTACGGACGGGTATACGGTTGAATGGGATGGTTACGGCGTACGGATGTACGGATGTACGGAGAGGGCCACGTTCAGTGGGGACTGATGTGATGGCGAAACACATTATCGGCAAAAAAACAATTGTTTGGATTTGGTAATGGCATTATGTGGGTTTATTATTGCTGTTGTTTGTTATACTTCATTTCCTCACCATCCTATATCTGTCCAGCCGCCCTCATCTGGGTCTCCTGTTCTCTTGCTCGCCGCATTTTCGCCCCCCACGGCTCCATCCGCTCCTCAAGACACCAAAGCCCTCCTAACCCCCCCCCCCGCTGCGCTCCGGAACTGACACCTGACCCTTTGCCTGACATTTCGTTGCTGCTACTGCCACTCGGGCGCATGTACGGGAACGACGTATTCTTGTTGTCGTACGACGGTCAGATGAACCAACTACGGGACTGGACTCGTACACAGCCAACGAGGTATGTACGGCGCAGAGTGGGACTCCCGCCTCCTGCCGCTACTGCTACTGCTCCCGGCCTCCTATTTCCCCCCCGACCTCCTATTTCCCCCCCGGCGCCCTGCACAGGTGATGTTGGCTGTCCAGTCTCTTGCTCGCGGCGGGGTGACGGTGGTGGCCACCGTGCACAGCCCCACAGCCTTCTGCTTCTCACTCTTCGACAGGTGGGGGATGCGGGGGGGGGGGAAGGAGGAGGGAGGGGGCGGGTAAGAGGGACTGGCTGGGGGAGAGTGTGCGTGTATATGTATGTATATGAGCGAATGTACGACAGTGATAATGGGGAAATATGTTCAGACGCTGGTTTGGATGCCTGGGGGTTAGCTGAAAAGGGGGGAGAAAGACGAATTACGCACGAGTGAAGCTGAAGTTGATGCCAAGGGTAGAGTGATACGGGTGAGGGGGGTAGAGTGATGCCAAGGGTAGAGTGATACGGGTGAGGGGGGGAGGCGCAGCTGCTCAATGCGGGCTAGGGCATCATAACCCACATGGCCACACGGCAGTCGCATTCCAATGGAGTCCATTTCTTGTCCACCTGGGCAAGATATGTAGACATATTTCAGACATAATTCAGACATATTTTGAGGACGTATTTTCAGACATTAATGTCTTTCGTTTCATCACACCTAATGTTGTTCGTATACTACGCAGGCTTCTGATGCTGGTGGGCGGTCGTACAGTATACTTCGGTCCGCAGGATCATCGAGCCATTCAGTATTTCCAGTCGTGTGGACCCTTCCTGGAGTCTGATCCCGAGGGGCTCGGGGGTGAGCAGGAGGAGGAAGAGGAGGGGGAGGGGGGGAAGTTGTGGGTTTGAGAGGTTTCTGCTATTCAGTGTTTTTCCTCCGTCGCACGACGAAAATCCCGCCCCCTCCCCCCCTCCTGGTGGTTTCTTCCCTACCAGATCGGTCCCTTCCCTTTATACACTCTTTCCCCCTCCATCCCCCCCCATCCCCCCCTCGTCCCCCCTTCCTCGCCCCTGCCCCCCCTAAAGGGCCGGGTCACAACAGCGCCGAGTTCCTGGTGGACATCATCACCGAGGGGGACAGGGCGGGAAAGGTGGGCGCGGGTTGAAGCGCAGCGGGTTTTGTGCCGGTCGGGGTTGTGCAGGCGGGGTTTTAGGGTTTTCTCTAGGCTAGGTGGGACTTGGGGGAGCATGTGTTTTAATTGGGTGCAGTACTGACAGTTGCAAACGTGCAAAAACTTGGGATGGGAAGGGTTTCGCGGCCGGGTTTAGGAACACGACAGACAGACAGGCATATATACATACGTACGTACATACACGGTCCAACGATCTGGGTTATGGATTGTTTGTTCGCATCCCCAACCATCTCAACTATGCTAACGACCGAACCGTTGCAACCAACTGCCGCTGCCAGGGCCCTGCTTTTGCCGACGCTTACGGGAGCAGCAGTCTCGCGGCGGAAAACGCCGCCGCGTTGCAAAGCCATTTGGCCGCGTTCAAGAACTCGGAGCTCCCACCGGTGAGGTGGTTACGGTTGCACTGTTGGCGGTTGCTGTTGACAGCTGTGGTTGGTGGTTGACAACGCAAACGCAATTTGGGGCCAGTGTGGAGAGGAGAGGAGAGGAAATGTACGAGGCCGACAAGGGCCTCGGAATGGATTGGCACGCGTAGCAAAACAATATATATATATATACTCCCTCCCTCCCTCCCTCCCTCCCTCCTGTATATACTCCCTCCCTCCTGTATATATATATACTCCCTCCCTCCTGTATATATATATATATATATATACAGGAGGGAGAAGTATGAGAAGAGGGAGGAGAGGGAAGTTCAAGCTGGGAGCTGTTCTGCCCTGCATGATGCTGGGGTCGTTAACCCAACCCCACTTGTACGGCTTTCCTGCGTACGGCAGGATGTGGCCAAGGAGCTGGCGGTAAAGCGAGCCACGGTGACGCCCTGGTGGTGGGGCATCTACGTGTACCTCAAATACCGGTAAGTACGGCAAAACACACACATACACACATGCGCACACACACACGCACACACGCTCGCTCGCGCGTTTAAACACACACGCGCCAGGCACAGGCGCGACACGAACACGTCCCAGCTGCCGGCTGCATCACATCGTATCGCTTCATTGACATATCGCATTCAGCGGACTTCCTCCCCTCCCCCCTCCCGCCTTCCCCCTCCCCCCTCCCCGCGTCACTCAGGACTGCCCGCAATTACATGGACCCGGCCTTCCTGCTCCCGCGAGTCATGGACAAGTTGGTGATTGCACTGCTGGTCATGACGCTCTACCTTGGTATCGGGGACAACCTGGCATGTGAGTTGGGGCAGTTGACGGTTGGCGGTTGAAATTAAAAACGCTTGGCATGGTGGCGGTTGGGACAACCAGCTTTTGAATTGATTGTTTAGTTTATGGATAATTATTATTTAATTCACCTGAACTGGATAATGCGTCTGGGTGCAGAAAAATGTACAGTCGAACCATTTTAAAAACAACGTTACGATGTATGTTGTTTACAACAATATAAATTGTTTTTTTTATGTTGCAAACCGATTCCCTTGGGTGCTGTACCTGGTGGCGTAAGGCGCATCCCCTCACTCTTTCCTTCCTTCCTTCCTTGCTTCCTTGCTTGTTGGTTAGCAACTGAGCCTAAGCCACCTCAGGTCATTTCGCCTTGCCGTTCCTGATTTCATAAAACTGGTACCTTTTAGTTTAGGACATTCGAAAAAAATTTCGATTTTACCTAAATCTCTCCAATTTTTTTATTGTGTTTATATTGTGTAGCCAACAACATCATCAACATCGCGGCAGTGCTGTTCATGTGGTCGGCCACCACGGGCTTCGTGGCGGCCTCCTACGTGCCCTCGCTGGTGCTGGAACGAGGCCTTTTTGTGCGGGAGAGAAACGATGGTGGGTGCAACTAAAAAAGCTCCTACGACGATCTACGACGTACAATACGACGTACTACTACGAAATTTTTGTGTACGAACAAAAGTATGATTAAGACAAGCTTTTCATGAAGGTGCTTATGTATTTATGTATTATATCGTATGTAAGTATGTATGTATGTGCGTAGGGTAGCTTTGTGCATACGTACAAGATATGCACAAAGCGGTCCCCCTACGAGGCCTAGCGTCCCTTTTCCCCCCCGGCCTTTTTGGAGAGCCAGTTGGGTTTTCGTCACTCAGGGGGCCACCCGTATGCCCACGGAGGTGTTGCCTTTTGCTGGTTGTCGGTTGTCGGTTGTTCAGGACTCTACCTGGCGCCTACCTACCTAACCGCCAAACTGCTGGACGAGATTCTGATCAACTCAGTCGCCTCCTTGGGTATCTCAGCCTTCACCTTTTACGGCATTCAGTTGCTGAACAACTTCGGCGTCTTTTATGTGTCGTACTTTGTGGGCGTGTGTGTGGGCATTTCCATGGCGTACTTCGTGGCATCGTTCGCGCCCAATATGGTGAGTGGTTGGTGGTTGGAAAGGGGTGGTGAGTTGGTTGAGGAGGTTATTACGCTGGGTACGACAAACTGAATACTAGGAGTTTTTCTGGGTGGAGAGGATGCGCGGCGGGCACGGTAAGATTGGTTTGGAGGACGGTTGGCCGGTGTGTGTTCGGGGATGTTAAGACGGGGATCCTGCAGGGTCGGCTGGCTGGGTCAATTTAGTTGGTTAGTTCGTTGGCGTTGCGGTTGAGCCGCACGGTTTGTACCACACGGCTCCGCGCCACTTCTCCCGCCACGAAATCTAGCTGTTATCCCTGATTAATAACCACCCCTTCCCGACTTGACTTGACTTGACTTGAAGTGCATGTGTTTCCCCGGCCTCCCCCCCTCCCCCCCCCGCGCGCCCTCCGCGCCAATACCGGTTCACCAGGATGTGGCCAACGCTCTGCTACCCACCTACGCCGTGACGCTGCTGTTCTTCGCGGGCTTCCTCATCCGCCAAGACCAGATGCCGCCGTGGTGGAAGTGGTATTCGTACATTGACTTTGCGAGATACAGCTGGGGGGCTGTCATGATCAATCAGTTCAAGCACCACGACACTCCCTGGATTGGTGGGTGGTGTGGAGGAGTGGGTGTATGTGCGTGTGAAAGATGTGGTACGGCAGGAAGGGGGACACGTCGTCTCATGCCGCGTCATGCCACGTCATGCCCTGCCCCCCGTGAGTTCACATCGTCAGCAGTAGCAGGAGCAGGAGCAGCTGTAGCATGTCCCGCCTCTTTTCCCTCCTCAACGTCTCTCCTCCATCCTTTCCCCACCTCCACCTCCACCTCCCCATAATTGGCAACCACACGCAACCAAACACACCCACACTCCGGCCCCTCTGCTCCCCCCCCACCCTGCCTACCTCAGGTGGCAAGACCGTACTGCAGTACTACTCCTTGGACGGAATTTCGGAGTGGACCTACGTGGTGAGGGAGTGGCACCACGGCTGACACCACGGAGCCGATAGGCGCGAACTCAGGGAGAGGCCCCCGTCCTCGACGGACGTTCTCCCCCCCGCATATGCTAAGTGGAACTTGTCACTCTTCTCATTCTTGTAACTCTTGTTATAAGAATACTCTTTCTAAACTGTTGCTACAAGAATAATCTTGTTACTCTTGTTACTCATTAGCCACAATTTTTGCCAAGCGCTGAAGGGGAGAGGGGCTTGCACGAGCCGGTCTATGGGGCGGGGCGCGCGCAGCGTGCACCGCGGCTTTTAGGAATAAGGTGTCCTTTTAAAGAGAATATGTTGTGGGCTGTATGCAACCCAGGAGTAACGTTTGGGGGTGAGTGAGGAGGGGTCTTAGGAGGGCGGACTTCCGGGCTGACCGTGTTGGATACGCCCCCTTTACCCGTTTCCTATCGTATACCTTTCTCTCCTGTCACGCATTGTGTCCTTTCGTGGGTCTTAACAGCCCCGTTTGCGCCCTCTTTTACCTCTATTTTGCTGATCATCTGCTGCTTCCCAATGTGCATGTGCGTGTGTGTGTGTGTGTGTTTTGCCGTACCCCTCGGTTCTTGGGCTGCCCACCACCTCAGGGATACACCTCCTTGTTCTTCGTCTTCTTCTACGTTTGCACCGCCACCATCCTGACCTTCAAACAGTACCAGCTGCGCTAAGGCGCGTGTTGTTGTGGGGGTGGTGGTGGGGGTGGGGGTGGTAGTGAGGGGGGTGAAGATGTGGGAGTGACGGAGGGGGAGAACTGGGGAGGCCTAACGACTGCTGCGCCTGTCAAGCTGTTGGCGCCGTGGCGCTGGCGCTGGTGCTGCTACCAAGGTTGACTCTTCCCGATATCGCACCGCCACCATCATCATTAGGATGACGCTCTTCCTCTCTGTTTTTCTTCTTGCTCACGGATATTCTCATCATCGCAACATCGTCGTCTGCGTCGTCAAGGTCTGCCGCCAGAACTACAGCCACCACCAGCAGCAGCAGCAGCAACAACAGCAGCATCACGGACAGTAGCAGTAGCAGTAGCAGCAGCAGCAGCAGCAACAACCCCATGAAAGGGGGGGTACGAGGGCGGCATGTGCCGCCTGCTGCTACTCCTGCTGATGCCCAATGAAGCAGCGCAAGAGGGGCCCCGGCTCATTCGCTGCTGCGGGATTCGGTCTCGTACACTTTCACACATGCGAGCGTGTGAGTGTGTGTGTGTGTATATATATATATAAGAGTATCTTCCTCCTTTAGGGCCCTCGGAAATGGCATTGTCAGGGTCGTCCACCCGGCTGGCTGCAGGGCCTTCCGACAATCCTTGGCGCCTTTGACAGTTGTGACGGTGGAGATATTCTGTGAGCTGGTTCGGGCTTGGAGCGCGTCGCGTCTGCCCGTACCCTCCTAAAACTAAGATTGCGAGAAAGAACACTGATTGGTTATGTTGGGTCGTTAGTTGGTTAGTTAAGGTGCTTCGTTATTGTTGGGATATCCTGGCTCCTCGGATTACTTGGGTTGCGGTTGGAAAGGTAAAAAGGGACGGTACTGAAAAATGTTCAGTTGTTCGGTTGGGCTGGAAGTTGAACCTCTAGGTAGTGAGGAAAGAGGAGAGCTTCCTCTGGAAGCTGTACGGCTGAGGAGCATGTATGCAAACGAATGCATGTATGTATGCATGTTTGTCCCTATCCCCTGTGTATGTATGTATGAATGTATGTATGTATATGCTTTGGCCAGTGGCGTGCGTATCGTGTGTTAAAAAAAAGAACCTTCGTCGTTTTCTTTTTGAACTCAACCTGATCACTGATAAGGTGGGGTTCAAAAAAGGTTTTGGAGCGGCTCAACGTCGCTGCGTGTTGCAGCAGTTGCGGTTGATTGACGAATTGGTGCATGTCTAGGTAGCCGTTTCTCTGCCCTTCCCAGCATCATGTATGTATGTATGTATGTATGTATGTATGTATGTATGTATGTATGTATGTATGTATGTATGTATGTATGTATGTATGTAACACATAGTGACCCTCAGCATTGTAATTTATGTGGGTGTTTTAGCTTTACGGGAGATTTATAAGGCCATGAAAGCAACGACATGGCTTCTTTAGGGGAACTTTCTTTAGGGGAACTTTCTTTAGGGGAACACAAGCCATGGATGTGCATGTTGCATGCCTCCGTCTAGGTTTGTAGGGAGACGGGGGAGAGTTGGATTCCAGCTTGGGAAGGAGGAGAAGAGTGGCATTGTGTTTACTATTTGCGACAGTGCCCTGTGTGGCGCCCCTTTTTTGGAGGGATCTTTTTGACCAAAATTTTGGAAGGAGGTTTTGAGAGGAGAGATGTGAGATATGATGCTGAGGGTTGCGGGGATTGCCTTCCTTTCCTATCCCCCTCGCCCCAGGAACACATCGTGGAGTATGTGAGCGGCCGCCGTGAAATCCTGGGGGGATTTTTTTTGTCTTGGTCGCTATCGGACCAGACATGCTGGTGCAGAAAGTTCGTTGACTGGGTGCTATTGGGTGCTGTGCAGACGGATGGACTTTCTTGCTGGCTTAACTTTAACTAATAATACGTTTGTGATCTAAGGCTGTTGGTTGGTTGCTTTCGCGGTAAAGTGTAAAGTTATTGTTGTGGCGGGAAACTGCCCACGGAGACCGAGGGGATTTTTTTTATGTGGCGCGACCCGGACTCGAAGCTGGGTCACCAGGGTGAGGATGTTGTAGTGTTGCCTACTAGATTATAGCGAAGAAGACGACGAACCCCGTCAGCGTCAGCGGCATTACATCCTAAGAAACTAGCCATACAGCTCAAGCTACTTGCTGACTCGCTGCACACAATCTTCTGTGTCCCTGTGAAAGGGCCCGTGTCCCCTTTCACAGTCGACTTCAAGTCCCTTGCCGGTAACCCCCCATCGACCAACAAAAAAAGGAAAAAGCTATAAATGGTATTAAGGGCTTCCTCTGAACTCATGTTCTTCTCCTTATCTCCTCCTCCTCCCCCGGAGTGTATGGGTATTGCGCCCGTTTTACCATCACCGACTGTGTGAAACAGAGAAATTTGAACTACGATAGTGGGCACGCCAGTGCCTCCGTATGTATGTATGTTGTTACAGGGTGGTACAGCTTCACCAGTGGCCTCCTTTCCCTTGGAGGCAGTTCCCTGCTCTCCCCTGCGAGAGGGTTTTCCCACCCTAATCCGGTCACCCCATCCGACTTCAGAATGTACTCATTGGGTTCGGCAACTCACCACCAGCATTCAACCAAATCTAGAGGATCAACGGCGCCACAACTTAGTTCCTGGTCAGCTCACAAGCTGCTATTATCACGTCCTACACCGTCCATAAGATGGGGGGCCACCTCCCATTTCAACACCCCTCACACACCGAGGGGTCGGCAGGTGGAATTGAACCCAGACTCTCCAGGAGCAGAAGTCAGGCCTTAACCTCTGCCAGCCACCTATGTACGACATCGTCCACACGCAACACGGTGCCACAATTTTGCTCCCACCCTAACACCCTGTATGTATGTGTGTGTGTGTTTTTGTGTGACAGAGGGTTTTGTTTGGAATTTTCAAACATAACTTCATAACAGACCCGGTGAACCTTCTTGCCGCTTCTTCGTCAGGACGTGTACGTACGACTGTAAGGGAAAATGTCGTACAGACTACCAAGTAGTGGTGACAGGCCAAGATAGTCCGTGACATTGGCCATTTGAAATCTTTTTGCGACGACAGCGTGTCACCCCCGGGTGATGCGGGTGCCGGCGCTCTATATGTGTAGTAGGACCGGAATGCGCCACACCAGCGGTGACCCTCCAGTACACGGATTTGCGCCCTGATATAAGGCCCCCGCGGCATTAAATGCACATAAAATGTGACCAACAACGAAAATAACAAATTTAACAACTATTTCAGTATTATCAGCATCCCTACAACCCTGTATCGTACGACCCTTCCGTACCCCGTGCACCACCTTGACAGGAAGTACAGGCAAGTGGCAAGTTCTCCCTTTCCTCTTCTTAACTCTGCTCTTGTAAGTGCGACGCCGTTATATCAGTAGAAAACAGCCGCAATGTCACAACAAATATAATGGCGGTAACAGCGCAGTAACATAAGCGCAATAACCCCAGCGAGAAGCACGTGCGTCATCGTACCGGGACGCACGAAACGACTGCTGCTGCTGGTGCTGCTGCTGGTGCTGCTGCTGGTGCTGCTGCTGGTGCTGCTGCTGGTGCTGCTGCTGGTGCTGCTGCTGGTGCTGCTGCTACAACCAGCTAATAAAACCAATAAACCAACCAACTAATAAAATAAAAGATCTTCTCGCGATCAAATGTATAAAAAGGTCTCAGCACTTCTATACCTCTTGTTCTCGTTCACGAAATTATGATAAAAAGATCTGTTCGACCGAATCCCGGGACTGAATCTGTTAACCACCAACGGCCACCAAGCCGTACGCATCCCCAGGGGACCTACGAAGAGCGTCTGCCTGCCTGGCGCCCCTCCCGCCAGCAGCTCTTCCTTTTCCGCTTCCGGTTGTCCCAACCTGCCGCCCTGTGGTGCAGCAGCGCCCCTCACTCGAAGACCTCAATTTCCCTACAACAACAGCGACAACAACAGCGACAACAACAGCGACAACAGCAATAATGCAGGGGGACCCGTGAGGGACAGATACAACGAAGCATTGGGGGACCTTGATTCCCTGAGCGGCGACCGTGGGGGGCCGCAGTTGACTGTCCAATGCGTGGTGAGGAGCCGTGTGGTGTCAAAACTCTTACACACACACACACACACACGCACACACACTGTCCCCTCCTTTTCCCCCTCCCTTTCCCCCTCCCCCTCCCCCTCCTGCACCCACCTGTCCTTCGCGACCCAATCTGTGTACCCTCCCTTGAGTACGGCAACATTCTTGAACCCGTCGCGGACCAGTTCGAAGGCGGCCACCATGGAGCGGGTCTGCGGTCGGTCGGTCATATAATTGTACATGTATTATATATTTATATATATTGTATATGTATATTGTATATGTATTATATATATATTTATATATAATTATATATATGTATATGTATATGTATATGTATTGGTTAACGGACTGACTGAACTGATTGGTGACATCGTCAACGTACTGAGAAGGAATTACCCTGGCACAGGGCGGTAGGTCAACCTGTACGGAAACTGCATAGCGTCCTCTTCCCCGTACTTGTACGACGAGAAGACGTACCTGCTGGCCATTCTTGTCGTTCTTGGTTGGCTCCAGAGATCCACCCAGGTTGCAGTACAGTACGACTGGTGTGGATTCTGGATCTGGCACGAGGCCCCGGACCTCTGCCAAGGCGGGGGATGATTGACAGCGTCGCGAGGTCGGTGCAAGAGGTGAAGAAGGTGAGGAGGTAGTGGGGGAAGAAGGTGGTAGGAGGGTGAAGAAGCGGCGGGCTAAAGAAAGTTTCCAAACGGTTCCCTAACGGACTTCACTAACCGACATAGGGCCCTGTCTGCACTCACCGTCAAGGAAGTTGGGATTGGCTTCCGTGCCCTGGGAGATGCCGAACAGTGCATAGCCAGCCCGCCGGGCGATCTGCCAGGGCGTCCTGGGGTAGGTACGGCAGGTACGGCAAGTACATACGACAGGTGTTCGGTAGCATGCAATTAACCATGCGATATATATACATATATAAATGATTCCTTTTTCATTCAAAATCCTGTTTGTTAGCTAAATAATCAGTTGGTTGGTTGTTAGGTACGGCGGATCCAAAAGTGCTGAGGAAGGACATCGCGGTGCATGCATGGCCGCAAACTACGCCAGAATTTGGAGGGGTAGGGGAAGAGGGGGTAGGGGGTAGGGGAAGAGGGGGTAAGGGAAGAGGAGGTAGGGGAAGAGGGGGTAGGGGAAGAGGGGGTAGGGGAAGAGGGGGGGAAAGATGAACCACAAACGAGTGAAGCTGCTGCCAGGGCAAGAGGGAAGAGGGGGGAGGGGAAGAGGGGGGAGGGGAAGAGAGGGAAGAGGGGGGAGGGCAAGAGGGGAAAGATGAAGCCGTGGGTGCGCAGGCAGCTATCCGAGCACTGGCGCTGCATACCGTCGACACCCCTAAAACCCCCAACATCATTGACACCTCCCCCCCCCCCAGTACTGAACACGTCGAAGCTTCTCGGCCTAACGGCTAACTGCAGATGAGGCGAGTATTGACTCTCAGAGACACCACGCCCTTGCGCAGTCCTCCTACATCAAAATTACGGAACACACCACACCACACCACACTAGGCGATACCACACCCCTTCACTCCATCACCCACCCAGCTCACATTCTCATTCACACACTCACCAGCCCTGAATGGGTTGATAAAAGGAGACGTTGGCCGCCCCTGGGAGGTGACCCTGAGTCGGGGGAGTTGAGGGGGAGGGAGAGGTGGTTTGGGGGTGGGTGAGAGGTAAGCCCTTGTACGACACAATACCCTAAGAAGCAGAAGGGCAAAGAGGTAAAAGCGGCGGGAATCACCATTGGGATGTACGACACAAAAGGGGGGAAAGTACGGGAGGTTGCGGGTGCAGGTGGACAAGGTGGGGGTAGGTTCAATAGAGTGCGAGTGAGGGGCCATACCCGGGGGGGGTTACACAGCCTGGATACACACGCGGTCGCACACACACATACATACATACATACATACATACATACATACATACATACATACATACATACATACATACATACATACATACATACATACATACATACATATGTATGGATGAGACCAAGCTTGACTAAGCTGCTACTATGACCGTCGGCCAACCGCGGCCGTGGCCACCGACAGCGACCTCAATTGTTTGAGCGTAGTTATGGTTATCTAATTAGCCTGAAAATGTCGCAGAGGCGACCAGCAGTGGCTGTTAGCCGCGGCAATGTTCAAAATGGCCGCCAGCCGACCTCAGCCGCGAGACCGCAATCCATACCGACCAAAAAGATAAAGGCCGTCAGTGGCTTTTACGGAACAAATGAAGGCTTGGCTTTCTACAGAGCCACACTAGAACTGGAACCGATCGTGGTGACAGTCCGGTGGCCAGCGGGCTCAGATACGGGCGACATCATCGCGCAAATATACGGTCCATTAGGACTTCAAATTCTGGCAACAATTGGCCAAATCTTCCGCAGCAACCAGGAGTTCAACCGTTGGGGAGGCCCTCGCATTCAAAAACGGTTGCTTTATCCGATGGGAAGGGAACGGCACATTGTGATGGAACTCTCCATCCTTGTGCCAAAAGGAGGTTTAGCAGCGTTGACAGCGACCAGGCGCATCGTTAATGGGCGATTGCGCGTGCCTGGGGTGCAATTGACCCCGAACATGGAGCCGATGGAAGTGGAGCTGCTGGTGAAGAACCAGCAACAGGCTAAGCCCATTGTGTGGGAGGTGAGAGGCGTCCCGGTCGGCCTCAGCTGTCAGGGCACGGCCGACTTCCTCACCCGGGCATACCGGGCAGACCCCAGTCCCCAGGACGTGACGGAATTCTCGCTCCTGGCCCCCACGACGATGGCCGACACGGGAGGCTGGAGCTACCAGCATCGCGCC
>NW_003307571.1:1302902-1304872 GCF_000143455.1 Volvox carteri f. nagariensis | reverse complement strand
ACTGCGCCAAGCCGGGTTCGGACTGCTGTGACCCCAAGATTGACTTTTACAAGATCGAGCTGGACGTGAACAAGCAGTGCAAAGGCGCCGTGACGGGGGTCACGGTCAATGGAAAACCGGCCCTGGCACCCACATTCGACCCNTACGCCACCAACGATACAAAGGCAGTAATCAAGCTTACGGTGAGAGTAACACCTGAACACCTTTTTGTTGAACACAAGCACAACAATGCGTTCCTTGCTTGCCTCCCTGAAACATAAATCTGATGCTTGGGAGTTGGGAATGCTAATGTTCTCCTGGTCGTCCCTTCCGTCGCTCCCTCCTCAGGGCCTGAATCTTGACCTGGCGACTGCGGACGGCGCTGTGGTGTGCATGACGCTGGGCGGCTCGTGTCCCTCCATGGAGACACTCTGTGCGGAGGGCAACGGCTTCTGCAAGTATGCCGTCGTGCAAAGTGGAACGTGTGATTGCTGCCCCGTGGGCAAGCTAGGCTTCTTTGCGCCGCCACCGTCTCCGCTCCCACCCAGCCCTTTTCCGCCAAGCCCCTCGCCGCCTAGCCCTCTGCCGCCTTCACCCCGTCCTCCCAGCCCCTCGCCCCCTAGTCCGATGCCGCCGAGTCCCCGTCCGCCGTCGCCGCTTCCACCGTCGCCACTTCCGCCCAGCCCAGTACCACCCAGCCCGTTGCCACCGTCACCCAAACCACCCAGCCCGCTGCCTCCGTCTCCGCTTCCTCCCAGCCCCTTGCCACCTAGCCCACTGCCGCCCAGCCCTCGCCCCCCATCACCGCTGCCACCCAGCCCGCTGCCACCCAGCCCCCTACCACCCAGCCCGCTGCCACCTTCGCCCAAGCCTCCGAGCCCGCTGCCTCCATCTCCGCTTCCTCCTAGGCCCTCGCCTCCTAGCCCACTGCCACCCAGCCCGCTGCCACCCAGCCCGCTGCCACCCAGCCCGCTGCCACCTTCGCCCAAGCCTCCCAGCCCGCTGCCTCCATCTCCGCTTCCTCCCAGTCCCTCGCCTCCTAGCCCACTGCCACCCAGCCCCCTACCACCCAGCCCGCTGCCACCTTCGCCCAAGCCTCCCAGCCCGCTGCCTCCATCTCCGCTTCCTCCCAGTCCCTCGCCTCCTAGCCCACTGCCGCCCAGCCCGCTGCCACCGAGCCCGCTGCCACCGAGCCCGCTGCCACCCAGCCCGCTGCCACCCAGCCCCCTACCACCCAGCCCGCTGCCACCTTCGCCCATGCCTCCGAGCCCGCTGCCTCCATCTCCGCTTCCTCCCAGTCCCTCGCCTCCTAGCCCACTGCCTCCCAGCCCCCTACCACCCAGCCCGCTGCCACCGTCGCCCAAGCCTCCCAGCCCACTGCCTCCCAGCCCGCTGCCTCCCAGCCCGCTGCCTCCCAGCCCGCTGCCTCCCAGCCCGCTGCCTCCCAGCCCGCTGCCACCCAGCCCGCTGCCTCCCAGCCCGCTGCCACCGTCGCCCAAGCCTCCCAGCCCACTGCCTCCCAGCCCGCTGCCTCCCAGCCCGCTGCCTCCCAGCCCGCTGCCTCCGTCTCCGCTGCCTCCCAGCCCGCTGCCTCCCAGCCCGCTGCCACCCAGACCCCTACCACCCAGACCCCTACCACCCAGCCCGCTGCCACCTTCGCCCAAGCCTCCCAGCCCGCTGCCTCCATCTCCGCTTCCTCCCAGTCCCTCGCCTCCTAGCCCACTGCCGCCCAGCCCTAGGCCTCCATCACCGCTGCCACCCAGCCCGCTGCCACCCAGCCCCTTACCTCCCAGCCCGCTGCCACCGTCGCCCATGCCTCCGAGCCCCTCGCCTCCTAGCCCACTGCCACCCAGCCCTCGCCCTCCGTCGCCGCTGCCACCCAGCCCGCTGCCACCGTCGCCCAAGCCTCCCAGCCCGCTGCCTCCATCTCCGCTTCCTCCCAGCCCCTCTCCTCCAAGCCCACTGCCACCCAGCCCGCGCCCTCCGTCACC
>NW_003307571.1:1299625-1302368 GCF_000143455.1 Volvox carteri f. nagariensis | reverse complement strand
TGTGCTGGGCTCAAGCAGGTACCTTACAAGCTGTTGTACAGGGAGCTGTCTCAGTTGCCTTTGCAGTACTTTTGGTTACGCCTTGCGTTGTGTTTCTGGAATAAGATAGTCAAGTCCCGTGGGTCGGTCTATCATGACGTGTTAGTAGATGATCTCCGTCTGGCTCTTCTGTCTGATCTCAAAGTGGATTGCTGGTCGTCTAAAGTGCTCATCATTTTGCGTTGGTTGGGCCATGAGTGGCCGGCGTGTGACTCCGTTTCTCAGAAGGTAGATGTATACTCGTCTCAGTTGATTCGAGTGGGTGAGGTTCTGGAGAGGTTATCTGCGTTCCTTTTAAGTGACTGGGATCAGTTCAGCCAAGGGGGTGATCCGCGTGTGTTCCAAGGTAAAGGGGTTTCGCTTTGCAGGTATCATAACTGGATGGGCTCCCCTTCACCAGCAAGAGAGGGCTCCGATCCCACAGGCTATGTGCGTGTTTATTTGCCGGTCAACCAGTTGCGTATGGTTGCCAAATTCCGTCTTTGTTGTTGGCCTTTGGAGGTCAACAAAGGACACCATAGGCCGAGAGAGTGCCGTACGTGTCAGGTCTGTACGTCGGGTAAGGTTGAGGATGAATATCATGTGCTCATGGAGTGTGAGGCGTATACTGAGTTGCGTAATAGGTTTCTGATTAACGTTGAAGATACTGATATGCGCAAGGTATTTCTTAATACCAATCCGAGGAAAATCGCTACTTTCCTTACTGAGGTTTTTGATGAGCGTCAACAGCGTGCTCTGGAGCCTCACGGCTCGTGAGGGCACCCGCCGCGTCGGCGGCGGAAATACTGTAACCACAATACAATACAATACAATACAACAGTATGGAGACGCGCTTGCTGTCCGCAAGGGGTGTGTCATGCTTACGCACTCCAGCTTCTACAAGGTCATGAGTATCAATCAGATCAGCTAATGTCTCAATGAAGAGCCCAAACAACTCCGTAGATAAAGGACACCCTTGCTTCACGCCTTGCTTAGACTCAAACTCTCCCCCCACTTTCTCATTTACCTTCATCACCATGGACACCTTCTACGTACGCTTTTCTCAGAGCATCTAGCATGGGGCCGCTAATCCCCCTCTCCTGCAACCGAAGCCACATGTGCTCGCGAGGCACCCTATCAAAGGCCTTCTCAAAGTCAATCTGTACTATTATCAACGGCGGCTGCCCCGCGATCCGATGCCGCCTGACCAGGTGTTGCTTGACAAAGAGGTGATGAGCGGTGCCAAAACCCCGCCTGGAGCCTGCTTGGCATGGGTGCCGCAGGTCCAGTATTTTCCCAGCACGTACCAGACGGTTAAGAATCACTGACGCATAGCACTTCACAAGTGCTCTTGCCAGCTGCAACGCCCCGATAATTTCCTGCCACCAACGGGTCACCCTTCTTCAAAATTGGGGATACCACCGTTTTGGTAAACTGCTGTGGAAAGTCACCAGTTGCCCTGATGTGCTCTAACAAAACGTGCAGCACTGGAACGATACAGTTCACCTCCGTTCCCTGCCTGCCCTGCTCATCCACCCGTGGGAGGCCTGCATTCCGATGGTACGGCCTCGAGCCCATGAGCCTTTCCGTTTGGTAACCTACCGACAGCACGCGCTACCTTCTCTAAGGTGAAAGGCTCATCCAAGGATGCTAGCTGCCCATGCCCTCCTGTCCATGACAGTCCGACATGCTTGCCAAGCGCCCTCTCCCAAAGGGGCCCCAAAAAAGGAGATATAGTTAAGGAGCCGATGTGCACCTTCAACACCCGTCTCCCCACCTCCTGCGTTTAACAAGGTGGCAAAGTGATCCCGAAATACATGCAAGTCGTCAATTGCACAACGCTCCCTGAGTTGCCCTCCCAAGGCCCGCCATAATGCACGCTGATCGTGCCTGCACCTAACCACAAACTCACGCATTCTATCTGCATCATATGCTGCTCGGGCACAACGTTTGGCACGATTCCGAATCGTATGAATGAGTCATTGCGTTACGTTCCTTGCAGAACACTTCCCACAAAGGACCTGACTTATTCTCGACCCTGCCAGGGCCAAGCCGCACCCTGCAAGCAAGCATGTGTTGCCGGGCGCTTTGGCATTCCTCATTCCTCTATAATGCACCATCCCCCACTTGCATACCCTCAGGCCTGCGACCCGCAAATACTCGAATCAGCACCTTCCGCAGGGGGGTACTAATGCGCTCCACCGACTCCGTGCTGTCGCAGGTCCCATTAGGTAGGTCCGTGATCACCCCATTTAGTGCGTGCATGACCTGAGATCCCTCAGTGAACAGAGCGACAGCGATGTAGCGGTTGGCTTGTTGCTGGCGTCTGCTGAGAACAACTGAATGTGTAGATGGGTGGTACCTGAACCTGAACGCTAACGGTCATAGTCCCGCTGGATGGACTGTCAGTTTGTAACATCCAGAACTCGCTCAACGGGAGTCCTTTTTAGGTTGCACCGCCCCACCTTTTCCCACTTATTAGACCAGCAGCAGCAGCAGCAGCAGCAGCAGCAGTAGGGCATGTATGTCCATTGTTCCGGAAGGGCAATGAAGTTCATCTAGCAGCGCTTGCGCGCATCAGAAGTACAAGGCCTAGTTATGGCGTCTCTGCGGCTGCAGGTATGATGTCCGACACGTACGGCATTAGAACATGGCAAGCATACGCACGACTTGCGGCAGACGAACGAAGCCCTACCCTATGTAATATGTATATGGATACTCCAGG
>NW_003307571.1:1296686-1298579 GCF_000143455.1 Volvox carteri f. nagariensis | reverse complement strand
ACCTCCACACAGCAACCTCAATTTGTTCTACCGCGAAAATACCATAAGTAATGTGAAGTGATAATCATCATCATCTGAAATCCCAGATTCGGTATGCGCGGCTTCAGGGCCAACAGCTAGCGAGCCTGCTAGTGATTACGAAGCTTTTCATGCATACAGTAACATACAGGTAATATGTCCATCTTAGCATAGCATGTCATGTTGAGGCTGTTATCTTCAGGTTCAGACTGGTCTGCGGCAAATGTAGCAGCACTAAACAGCACGATCAGCAGCGTTAACAACGCTTAGCGAGTTTCAACGCACGCAGCCAAGCAAGGATTACTGCAGGCAGTAAAAGGACTGTCAAGCCCTTCAGGGGACCTTGCTAAGCCTAAATGTGCGGAGCTGCAGATGACACAGAGAATAGGTGCACCTCCTTCATTTCAGTTCGACAATCGACACGTTTTACACTTGTGGTCCCACTGACAGCAGGTTTTCTGCGCGCGAAGATGGGTTAATGGCACTACTGGAAACCGCCAGCCAACGGGTTTTTCGGTGGTAGCCTGCCGTTCTGTACGACTGAAACTACTGAAACAACTGCGGACGCAAGTCAAGGGCCATACATAAACGAGCAGTCGGGGAAGTTCTGTACCACTGCGATCCCCCAATCGTCCGGGCATCGCGGCGCGGTCAATAGATAGATCGGCAAACCTTTAGTTAGCTGCAGAACCTAAAAGATTTGGGACGGGGTTACATTTGCGCTTGATAAACAGCTCCATATTGTCTTATCAAGTATATTTAACCTCCTGGTAAGCTAAGATTTGAGCTGTTCATCTTAAGGGTCTGGTTGGGCGCACCGATAGACAGTTGGTTTTATGTTTTCATGAGTAGTTGCCTTACCGCTTATAGACGTGAGTAGAGCTTGGGTACCTGCGAGCAGAAGAGTGCACTTGCTTCCGTGGGAGGAGGCGAGCCTGGTTACCGACTGCGTTATCTGCCTCGGGGCGGTGTAATTGGCAGACGACGCAGTGGAAACCTGTCAGTACTGACTAAATTAACTCGCGAAATTGCTCTTTCCGTCGCGCTCTCCGCGACTTGCCCTACTTTCTCACCAGTACGGCCCCGCCGTACCACCAACGAACTGCCGAGTACGCTCTCGGCAAATACACAGAAAACCTTGGTTTTCTTTCGTTACTCTCAGAAAACCTACAGTTTTCATGAGTAGTTGCCTTACCGCTTATAGACGTGAGTAGAGCTTGGGTACCTGCGAGCAGAAGAGTGCACTTGCTTCCGTGGGAGGAGGCGAGCCTGGTTACCGAAAACTTCAATAATCGCCGGTTGGGGTCTTTTCCAGAATGGCAGCGTGCACGCTCATGCACACGGCCTCAGTGCCCACCGGTCTCAACGGCGTCCCGCTTGCTCCATGCCCTGTACTATAGCCACAGGTTCCTGTAAGGATGACGGAGCGATTGGTTTTGCTCCTATCCTGCTGGCTGATGGTTATCTTGGGATGCCTACGTACGACTGCCAGCGCCGAGCGCAGTCTTCTCCAGGCGTACCTCGAGACATTTCCGCCTTACGGTAGGTCGCATCACCCCGCTTGGATAAAATCATGGATTTTGCGTTTCCAAGGCATGGAAAAGGAACGCTGGGCTCCATACATGGGGCTGGGCATGTATGTACTTCACGCGTTGAAGTCCACACGAACGACGTGTTTACCCGCTCGATTCATGTTGTTGCTGCTGTTGCTGTGCACAGGCTGCAACCGCGACCCGCAGCAGTCCCGCTTCCGCCTCGACCCGGTCTACACCGTCAGCGGCAACCGCGTGTGCATGACTGCCCGCGTGGTGGACTGCGCCAAGCCGGGTTCGGACTGCTGTGACCCCAAGATTGACTTTACAAGATCGAGCTGGA
>NW_003307571.1:1266798-1296414 GCF_000143455.1 Volvox carteri f. nagariensis | reverse complement strand
AGAGGCGGAGGAGGGTAGTAGTCTCAGGAGGCTGTTTGGCGTCTTGTGGTGTGAGCTCTTTGCGCTCTTTTTTGCGTGAGGATTTTTGAGCTTGGTGACCTCCCCAGCCCGGGAAGACTCGTCGGGCTCCCGGTCGCCCAAGTCCTGGTAGCGAGCTCTCTGAGATGCTCGGTTCGTTCGGTCGGCAGGAAGAGCCCCCCAGTTGCGACTTCGTTTATGTTAGGAGACCAACGGGCATAGATCCCGTCTAGTTGGAGCGCCAAACAAGCGCTGTTGCGTGCCGGCCGTCGTTTCCCGTGCGGCCTGACCCGGGGGCGGAGTGCATGAGACTAACCAGCCGTATGCACCCGCCCCCCGCGCTGTGCTTCGGCCCTGGGCCCCCGGCTTTTCAGCCCACAGTGTAATCAACGTCATACATACATACATACATAATACATACATAATACATACATAATACATACATACATACATACATACATACATACATACATACATACATACATACATACATACATACATACATACATACATACATACATACATACATACATACATACACACATGCGCACACGCAGCCTTCTTGCCATACCTCCGCGTAGTTCTCTGCGGGCCTTATGTCCAGCAGTACGGCACCTCGTTCCTTGATCCAGGGCAGCTCTTGGGGGGCCACCACTTTGACCTGGAGGGTTGGGGGTCGCCGGAGGGGGGGAGGGGAGGGGAAAACACATGCAATGGAGGGGGAGGGAGGGGGATAACGAGGGGGGGAAAAGGGTTTTTAAAAAAGGCGGAAAGGGGACGCGGAACCCAGGCAGGACGATGGCCGAGGGGAGAACGTAGAGAACGTAGCATGTTTAGGGTTTGTGCTCCAGAACTCCCGCATTACCCCTTCCCTTGTTTCACATCTCCCTCCCTCCCTCGCTCTCCGTGCTATGACACCCCTCGCTCTAACTTCCAACCGCCGTTGTTTCAACCCCCGCCGCCGAAAGGACCTCAAGACCCAATCCTCCCCCCTCTCCTGATCAGCTCGTCCCTTCCTTTTCCTCATCAACTTCTTCTCATCTCTGTCACAACACGACGACCGTTGCAATTGTGCTTCCGCCCGAGCAGGAGAATGCAGCACGCCTGTGCGAACCGGACTCAAAAACCCTAAGAAAACACGGCAGCCGTGGCCCAGGGTAGATTGAGGAGCTGGACCCCGACGTTGAGCCGTCGTTTTCCCGCCCTTTCCCCTTCCCACACGAGGCACAACGGGGACATCCTAGTTCACGATGCTTCTGACAGCTGGCTTTGTTTTCGGCCCGTTTAGTGTCCCCGAATGTCCCTTAGCAGTTCTCACGTTAGCCTGCCGCAGCGCCGCCGCCATTTCAGCCCAACCAGCAGGCGAAGTTGGGCGGTACTTGCCAACATTCAGACCCGTAGGCCCAGATCGCTGCTGCTGTTGCTGCTGCGTTTGCTGCTGCTCCGCTCGGGCAGCCAATGTACGGCGGTTTCTACGCACCCGGGGGAGGTGGGAGGTAAGTTTGTTTTGTGGAGGTGTGCCGACCGGATTGCGGGAATCGGGGGTTCGGGGGTTTCGGGGGGGAAGGGGAAAGAGGTTCACAGACAACGTTGAGAGTTGCGTTTCACCTATTTTTAATGTCCCTGGAGGAGAAAGGTCCCCGGGCAACTTCTGTATATATCGGGCGCCTAGTGGCGGATTTACCTAGCAGATGTGCACTTCTGGAGTTGCGGCACATGTGTCATGGAGCGTGTCCGTGCAGTATTTGGTTTATTTACAGATCGTTGCATTGTTCCTGACATGGCCATGTCGGAACCTTGGAAACGTTCAGCAGATTTCTCAGTCGTCGCTTTCTATATGCCGATAAAAGTGCGCCTCAGAGCGCAAGCAAAAGGAGCAGAGAAACAGAAAACGAATAAAAAGAAATATCAAGCGTTAAATGCATCAATTGCTGGCCATGTCCAGTGGTGATGTTGGCGCATGTTGATCAGCAGATAAGCCCCCGTACAATTGTCCGGCAGGAGTGCAAGCGGTCCTCAGAAAGCCGCAAGAGGACGCTTCTTCTGCACGCTTTGACAGCACTCTTTCCCAAGACAATTTCATTAAAAATGCAGTGCGTGTCCCGCGTCGCTCAGCGCTCGGCTGTTAGCCGCCCCCGCGTGGCTTCTCGCCAGGCGGTGAAGGTCCAGGCCGTCAAGCCGGCTGAGCAGAAGGTTCGTGGATCTGCTGTTACTGTGATACTAGCCATTGAGGTTGAATCAGCGGATCTTTCAGTTTTGACCCATATTGTGATGGTGGAGATTCTCCAACAAAGGGAGACGGCATGTGATCAGCTACCTGCCGCGTATTCGCATAAAATGAAGGAGTGTTAATGATGCTGTTATGCCAGATTATCACATCTGTTACCGCACGTCCGTTGGAGCACTTTGGTGAGCATGCATATCCCATTGGCCGCAAGTAACGGGAGCGCTCTCATACTCCCTGTGCAGGCTGCCATGGCTGCGGTTGCGGCCACTGCCTCGACCCTGGCGCTGGCGCTGGCTCCGGCTGCCCAGGCCGCTCAGGAGGTGGCCATGCTTGCTGAGGTGAGACCTCTCTCAGTCCTGTTGAGGATCCTTATGACCTCTGCATGTAATGTGCAGAAGCTGTTGAAGGATTGCCGATGCACTACACCTTGTCGGTTCTGACTCTGATTTGCTTGCGCTCTTTTGTTTTCCTGTGCGTATCCACCGTTGCACTGTCTTCAACGCTTGTCTTGAACTCTAACATCACGATGCTGTTGATTTTTATTTTATTCGCAGGGCGAGCCCGCTATTGTCCAGATTGGCTGGGCTGCCACCTGCGTCATGTTCTCCTTCTCTCTGTCTCTGGTCGTCTGGGGCCGCTCTGGCCTGTAAACTACCTGCAGCAGAAATCCAAGCTGTGGACCAGCATACGCCTAGATCGGTTTTCTGTCTGAAACTCGGCTCCCGACGTTAACAGCTGCGTCCTTGGCGGGGTTACGGGGTGATGATGGAGCTGACGTGTTTGTGGCTTTATAGTGCAGGACCTTGACTAAGGCCCTTTGCAGTGCGCGAGGGCACGGCAGCTGCACCGGTTTTGCGCAACTCGCGGTCCCCCTTCCCTTCGTGACGGGGAGAGAACTGTGAGCGGTTGCAAGCCGCCGAATTTTGCCGAGTGGGGAGAGTGCGGCCACAGCGTCTTTACATTGATACTATCCTGTGTGCCGTGGTGAGCAGTGGTGGTGCGATGCCATTACTTAGTTCGTTCGTACGCTCAGCCTGGCTTGGCCAGGTTGGAGCCGCCTGATGGTGTGGAAGGTGTTCTGTGCCTCTCTTGGCACAATGCAGCTTTTCCTCCGCTTGAACAGCTTGTCCTTTTTCGGGCTGTGAGACTCGTTGACCAGTCTTTTGTGTTGCGGCGCACGTGTCCGGATGTAACAAAGTAATGAACAACTACCTCCTTGCGCGAGTACCAAGGTTCGGATAAATTGGTAAATCCCCGCATGCATCCGCTAGCCTCACTGCAGCTATTAGCAAAATTAGCACGCGCCGGAAAACTTTCTACACAGAAACATGCGCTTACATTCTAGCATTACCTTCTGAATCTGCATACAGGGGTTATGGCACCATATGGGAGATGTCAAAGGAAGGTTTACCCAAGATAAGTGCACATAACATCGAACATTAAAGCCTACACCAAAACACTTCTCCAGTGAGAGACCCAAAATTGTACTATGCTAATTCCCGAATAATACGGTGAACTTATAACTCATATACCTTGCAGTGTAACAGCCTGTCTAATCTTCATGTAGCACTAAACTTATAAGGCGAAAGTCCAAAATGCAGAGATAAATGTCGTACTACGCCTCCGTACCTATCGTACATGCCCTCCAACGAGACCGGGAGGAGGGACAATTAAACAGCAAAGTCATATCTCCCGGCGCGCACTTGTGCACTACCTCACGTAACCATTAGCCTAGCCTCTCCTTCGCCGACACCTTTTCCACCACCTTCCTCCCACCCACCTCCACACCACCACGCACTTCCCCATCATCAACATTCCCGGCCCGGAATCCCATCCCGCCAAACTCCCCTTCCTCTATTGCGTGCCGTACGCCCGCGTGAAATCCTCGTACACGCGCAGCGACGCCGCATCCACGGACGGCCGCACCACCCGCAGCGACGCCTCGAAGTCGGGCCGACCCATGGGTCTCAGCGCGCTCGCCGCCACACACGCCAGCTTCTCCGGCGCCAGCTCCCTCAGCGGGGCCATGGCGGCCTCCTTGCACAGCGCTGCCAGGTCGGAGGCGGAGTAGCCCTCCGTGGACCTGACCAGCCCCACCACGTCCCGGTCGGTGAGGCTCACGCGCTGACCCTGTGGTAGTGGGGGTGGTAGTGGGGGTGGTAGTGGGGATGGTGGTAGTGGGGATGGTGGTAGTGGGGGTGGTAGTGGGGGTGGTAGTGGGGGTGGTAGTGGGGGTGGTACTGGCATTATTGTCCTTTTGGGGAGTGTCGTGCAGGGCCCTGCTTTTTCGTGCAGTTACACAATTCAAGTATGCCAACCACTTGAGATAGCCTATATATAATTCCAGGGATAAGGACTACTTCACGTGTTTCGCATGCGCGTCTTGCCGACGGTCGGCGAAGGCCCTCTATGTCGGCCCCCCACACCTGCCGTACCCCGAGCCCTCGGTGAGTCATGGTTGGGTTGTCTCCCTCCACCCGGGTTACATCTCTCGCGCCGTTTTGGGCCTCTCCTCCAGGTGGTACATCCACATCCCCATCCACATCCACGCCAAGCAGTAAAAGCGCCACCCCACCCCCAACCTTCTAGGCAGCTGCATCACCTTGAGCAAGTGGGTCAGCACCGCCCGACGGCCCTCCGCATCCGGCAGCGGAATGTAAATTCGCTTCGTCAAGCGCCGCCGTACGGCATCGTCCAGCTCCTAATGTACGGCATGAAGTAAAGTGTGTGTGGAACGGACTGAGCGCGCAGGGCGCATGAGGGAAAGGAAGAGTCGCAATAATAACGCAATAATAGTTAGGGAGGAAAGAACTGACGGCTGATGTCCCAAACACCTCATGTCGGCTTCGGAAGCAGCCATGCGACTGGCCGGCGTGTTGAGGCGGGAAGAGGAAAGAGGGTGAATTTGGTTTCGGAGGGAGGGGGGAGAGGGTGAGCGAGAGGGAGAGAGAGAGCGAGAGGGAGAGGGAGAGAGAGAGGAGAGCGAGAGACGGAGAGGAAGAGAGGGAGAGGGAGAGAGACATAGAGAAAAAACGCCAACCCAGGTGACCTCCTTCCCACTTCCCGTAACTCCCAACGGCAACCGATCAACCACCGGCACAAACAACACAGACACGTACAGACAGATACACATACAGACGCATCTCGCACACGCACCCACCCACCCACCGCACACACGCACCTGCGGCCGATTCGTTGCACCCACCACCACCACCCGCTCTCTCCCCGCCGCGCCCGCCACCCCGTCAAACTGGACAAGAAACTCCGTGAGCAGCCGCCGCGCAGCGTCGCCCTCTCCCGCCCGCCCCCGCGCTGCCAACAAGCTGTCAATCTCGTCCATGAAGATGATAGAGGGTTGCCGCTCCGAAGCCAACTCGAAAAGCGCGCGAACCAATTTCTCACCGTCACCCACCCACCTGTCGGTTGTCCGTTGTCGGTTGAGGACAGGGGGAAAAGATAACCGTACGCGGAGGGATAATTGAGACTGTCAGCGGTGGCCGGTAGCGAATCCACGCCAACCACCACAACCGTCCCAACCACTCCAATACCATCAAGAAAAATTAATATAAAAAGCACTACAGAATACATTGACCCAATTTGCTAGATTTAAAAGCAAATAAATCCTGTAAAAACTGACCAAACCTCAACTGAACCTCCGCGTCCTCCCCCCCCTGCCCCCCCCCGCGGCACTCGCCATGACGTTCCCCATGTCGCCCTTCCTACGCGGAGCAAGCCCTTCTTGACCCTTCTTCTGAGCCCCGTTGCCCTCCTCATTCCCCCTCGTGCCGCCTTTCGAAGCGGCAACCCCCTCCGCCCCCCGACCCGTGAAACCCCTCCTCCCGTTCCCTCCCTTCGCGTCCTCCTTCCCGCTTCTCCCCACCCCCCACCAAATACGGTGAGCGAACATACTTGCTGGTGAGCGAAGATGCGGAAATGTTGAAGAAGGTGGCTTGGGACTGGGCAGCTAGGGCCTTGGCCAGCATGGTCTTGGGAGGAGGGGAAAAGGAGGTGGGGGGAAGAGGGGAGCCAGGGGGGGAAAAGAGAGGGGGAAGTCGCTCGGTTGGTGACAGAGGGGGTGACAGAAGAGCAGCGGAAAACCGGCAGCTAAGCCACGTCAAGTGGGTATTGAGGTTTACGGCAGGGGTAGGGTCCAGGAGGTACGGCACCTAATTCCGTACAGACCGCGATCAGTGACTGACGAAGAGCCACAGCGAGTTGAGGACCGGGGCGGTTTAGTTTAGAAGGTAACCCACAAACAAATCCTAATAATAGTGGTCCACGCGTACGAGTACGACAATCGCCATGACTTGTGCGCCCTTTGAAGTCGTTGGCGATGACATGTCATCACCCGCCCTCACGCATCGTTGTGTGGCCTCTTTTGGTTTTTTCTTTTCAGGTATTGACTTATTATAATTTTAATCTTTTATCATTTTCTATTTAAAAAACATTTAAATCCAGCACTAAATAATTTTATTTTATTAAGCACTTACATCGCGCACACGAAATTTTCAGACATCAGCCTCCACAACACCCACCCAGGTTTTCCCGTACTCCCTACCAACAGAAGAACTTCGATTACCCTTCCCGTCCCTTCTCCCCGCCCCACCCAACGCCAGTATCCTGCGCCCATGCGCAGTACAATGTGCCGTATACCTTGCCGTTGCCCGGGGGGCCGTACAACAGGATGCCCCGTACTGGCGCCCGCAACCCCTGGAACAGGTCGGGTCGTAACGCCGGCAGAATAACCGCTTCCGTTAGAGCCGCCTTGGCGGTTGACAAACCCGCAATGTCGTCCCAACGGACTCCTGGAGAACGATCCAGAATCTCCCCCATAACAATCTCCTTGTACTTTGACAAACCATCATCGCGGCCGCCGCCGCCACCGCCGCCGCCGCCGCCAGCGGCGGCAGGTCTGCTTGGGCGTGTCACGACGACGGATTTGGTGCCGCTGCCGCCGGCAGCGGCAGCGGCGATACGGGTTTGGATACGGCCCGCGGAGGAAGGTCGCGGTGCTATGTGTGACAGAAGAAGAAGGTGGTGGGGTGAGGCGGGGAGGGAGAGAGAGGATGGGAGAGAGGTGGGGTGTCAGGGGATCTGTTGAGGCTGCAGGCGGGGTCTAACACAGCGAAAGAGGTGGGGAATGTAAGGGGTGGGGGGGGGAGAGAGGGTAAGAAATAAAAAAGGAAAACACACGATCGCAACAAAAGGAAAAAAAGGCGTTGCACGCGAATTGACATGCACATACGGAACTAATCCAATTTCACGAAGCAAGAGCAGCGGCAATCTTTTGATAAGTATGTTAGGAGTAAAAAATGGCTAGGCGCGGACCTGTTGGTGCTCCGAAAGCCGGTCGCCCAGACGCGGCACGGCCAGTCGGCTGAGGTGACGGCGCCGCTGCGGCGGCGGCGCCGTGCGGGCGCTTGCTTGCGGCGGCAGCGGCGGCGGCAAACGGCACCGGCCGTACGGGCGGCGCCGATGGCGACGAAAGGTTGCCCGATTGGATAGCCTTCAGCCTGGATAGCAGCCCCGCCGTGGCCACGCGCGACCCACGGGTCATGAATACATATCGTCATATAGCGGGAAAAAAACGATGGCTTAGAACTGATAGCAGTGCAATCGAACCCATCTGGCCGCCCTCTCTCGCTGCCGTTACCGTCATCCGCCCCTAGGTAGCCTCCGTCCCCCCCCGTGCCCCCTGCCCCCATGGCCTGGTCGCATCCGGTTCCATCAGCCCTTACCTTTACCTTTACCTTTACCTTTACCACACACACTGAACATCTGAAGATTATTTAAGAACCCCAAACTCGCAGGCCGAAATTTTCTTCACACCTGTACGGCCTCATCTATACGACCACTCAAACAGCCGTACCAACCTTACCTTCCCTCTAGCCGATGTTTCCAGTCCTCAAGCTCGATGCGCCAGGTGGCCACGTTATCCGCCTTGGGCCCCAGACCGTTACTGGGAGCTACTTGGAGAGCGAGGCCCTCCTTAGCAGCCTCCAAAGCGGTGTTGTACAACCGTACGGCAGCGTCGTACCGGCCTTCCAGGTCCACGTTGTAGGCGCGGTCTATTGCCTCCTGCCGGGGGGTCACCGAGGAGTGAGTGAGGGATTGCGGGGCGGGGACTTTGGATAGTGGACTGAGACACGGTCGGTGCCTCAGCCTATCACTACCACTAACAGCAGAAGCGACGACAGCAGCAGCAGCAGTTTTAGCAGCAGCAGCAGTGTTAGCAGTAGCAGCATCAGGAGATGAAGTTACGGTGGCGGCGGAGGGAGGAGGCAAAAACGAAAAATTGGCAGAGTAAGAAAAAATTTTGTAAGACTACGTCGGCGGGGCCCTGCGGCCAGAGGAGCAGCGATTGCACCAAATCGGAGCTTCAGCCTATTTTGGGTTGAAATTTTGCGGGAGTCGCAGGTAGGTTAGATTGTTAGTTGGCGATTGGCAGCTGGGGAATATCTTCTGGCAGCTGGCGGAACCTTGTGCGCGACTGCAGCGACTGCGCTTGCTTTGTTCGCCTTCTCTTCCTTACCCGCGCAATGTCATGAAAACCCTGGAGCTTTTCTCTGTTCTTCGTGAGAAGCGCCTCTTGTTGCTGCCGCTGGACGCGATCCTGGTTGTTACGGCCCATGCTCCCAAACATGCCTGCAAGGCTCATCATGCTGTCGTACATGCGACGAAGCGCCGAGAAGGAGCCGCGGCTCAAAACCCGTACGGCGGATTTAAGCCCCCGAGCATCCACGCGATGAGATGAAGCACTGTGGTCGGAGTTTCTGCAGGTGCTGTTGCTTACTGGGGTTCGCGAGAGCGCGCGCCGCGTGACGGGGCCCACGGCAAGCGCGATGCCCAGCACCAGAGTCAACGCAAGGGTGACAAGTTGCAACGTATATCTGACTGTGATGTCGTATATAAGGGATGGGGTAGCGGTAGGGTGCCTCCGGTCCTCTAGAGCGTCGTCGTGAAGCGATGCGCCCGATAGTGAGGGCAGCCAGGTAGGCAGTGACCCAGAGTATCCTCTATCGTGTAAATACAATATACTAGAATAGCTTGAAAGCATCGAGCATTATGTTCCTGTCATGGCCCCTCGGTATATTTACTATTGAGCCCTTGTTGCCTGACCCTTGTCGACTGTTTATGTGGGAAGTGCAATAAGTGTTACTGGAATTAAATTAAAGTGGCGTACAGTTGAATTAAAGGACTACTTTGTCCTAATTGCAGTTGTGGGGAAAGTGCCTGTACAGCATTAACTGTCCGCAAGTGATCATACGCGTGGCTTGTCCAAACAGAGTAGTGTGGCCACGTGCGCTATTGGACAACAACCTAGAGTTTGTCAGCTGTCCAGTCGCAAAACCTTTGTGCATCCTGAACGCTGAAGTCTTGATGTGCCAAGATGGTTAGTCCTCGGTCAAGTGTGACAAACCATTGAAGTCACGTTTGTGTACTTTTCTTTACTTGCTTGGAAAAGTTAATTATATACGGACCCTATGGCACACCGCAAATCCCACTTAGTTAAAGCGTACCCACAGTGTTGCTAGTTCTAGGATGGCGAAAGCACAGCGAGGGGAGAAGAACCAATGGAACAACATGATAGCTGGGGGCCTGGCGGGCTCCGCGGCAGTCTTATTCCTACACCCGTTTGATGTCATCAAGACCCGTCTGCAGGGTAAGGACTACAGGCGGCGCTGGCGGCAGTCAACATTCCACCAGCGTACTATGCACGAATTCCGAACGACGCGCTCAATTTCACGGCATGCCTTACCCTACTGCAGTCCAAGATGGAGCTTCCTTGGCATTGCAGCAGTACAAGAACGCGCTGGACGCCGCGCGCAGCGTGCTGACTCAGGAGGGATGGAGATCCTTCTACAGGGGGCTTACGCCCGCGCTGATCGGTTCAGGCAAGCCTCATCGGCAGCGGCACGTAGCGTTTCACATTTCAGGCTATGGGTCGACACCTGGGATGTACAGGCGGAATGCAGGATAATTACGTCTCGTCCAATTCCCCAAATTAATTGGGAATCGGGCACCTATTACGGCTACTGCCTTCTGCTCCTGCTATTGCTGCCACTGCTGCTGCTGCTGCCGCTTCCGTGGCCCTTGCGGCTACTGCTGGCACATCCTGCTGCTACTGCCGCTGCTGTCCTGGCGACTCGGCTGCCGTGCAGGCGTTTCCTGGGCCGCCTACTTCGCCATCTACGAGGCGGTCAAGTCGTGGCACTGCCAGTGGCAGGGACGGGACCGGCTCAGCGCGGGATGGAACATGGCCAGTGCGGCACAAGCGGGAGCGATGGTGGGTGCAAAAAGCCGGAGAGGAGGAGGGGAGCAGCAGCACCAGTAGCAGCAGCAGCAGCGGCAGTGGCGGGGACGAAATTGAAAGCGAAGGCGGCGTGGGGGATGCAGTAGAGTACATGTTGGGAGTACACATACTCAGGGGTTGCCCAGGGGAAGGGGCGATGGTGGGTGCTATGGGACTGGGAGTTACATCACACATTCACAGCCGGGCAGGGGGGATGAAGAACTAAAGGGGATGGGAACAAGAGCGGCGACAGCGGCGGGGGAACCGGGGCGTGTGGAGAAGTCCGACCGCTGATATTCCACGGAGGTGGATGGGCGATAGTCGTGTATAGTCGGAAAGGATGGTTGACGGGGTGTGTGGTGGTAGCGGGGGGCCCAGGTGTGTGAGTGGAGAGGGATATAGCGCCAAAGATCGGGTCGGGCTGGGTTGGCCGGGAAGTACTGGGTTCGCAGAGGCGCTCTTAACACTTCTGTTTTTTCCCGTACGCGTTTCTTCCCAGCCGTATTTTCTGGTGTACTTCAAAAATCACTCTTCCAATGTATCCTCCTTTCTTTAGGAGAGTATACAGGAAAAGTTTTATATTTGTGTATGTACAAATCCTAAACAAGGCCTTTGAGTATGACCCCTTGATCCTCTGAGTGGATTTATTCCTCCCAACATCCCCCGCTCCCATCCCCTTACCACCACCCTCCTCAGGTGTGCCTTCTCACTAACCCAATCTGGCTGGTGAAGACCCGGCTGCAGCTCCAAAGAGCGCCCATCGCGGCGGCGGCAGCAGCCACAGCCGCTAATGCCACTGCGGGTGCTGCTGGAGCAGTAGCAGCAGCAGCAGCGGGCCGGCAGATGTTGCCGTACAGCGGCTTCCTGGATGCTATGATTCGTATCGGGCGGGAAGAGGGCCTGAGGGGTTATTACAAGGGCCTGGGGCCATCATTATTGCTGGTGAGGAGTATATGTAAACGTATGTTCGTATGTATGACTTAGATTACACTGTGGGCCGCGAGAGCCGGGGGCCGAAGCCGAAACACAGCGCAAGGGTCGGGAGCACACAGCACAAGTCGGTTAGTCTTGTGTGCTCCCGACCCCGACTTGTATGTATGTATGTGTGTATGTATGTATGTATGTATGTATGTATGTATGTATGTATGTGTGTATGTATGTATGTATGTATGTATGTATGTATGTATGTATGTATGTATGTATGTATGTATGTATGTATGTATGTATGTGTGTATGTGTGTATGTGTGTAACAGTATGTGTGTGTGTACCTGTTACGTATCGATCCGGGCCTGGCGCTGGCCACGGGGCCCACCTAACCGTATACGCCAACGGGAACAACCGCCGAAGCACTCCGTCATGGCGGGGCGTTGTATCGGTCAGAGTCCTAACCGATCTCCCTTATCATCAACGCAAAGCTAACCAGCTACATACACCAGATCAGATGCCAAGCAACCCCTCCCTTCCACCGAACATGCATGCTCTACAGCTGCGTGATGATCTACCAATGCACTCACACCACTCACCCCGGTGCGCCAATCGCGCCACCCTATCCTTGCGAATCCTGCCGCCGCCGCCCGGTTTCATTATCCAACTACCACCTGGAATACAACACACACACACACACACACACACACACACACCGGCTCTGTATGCCGTGCCGCACCCGGCACTGTGTTATTACTGTCCCGTGCTACTCTTGTAGCAAACCATGCACGGCGCCGTACAGTTTGCTGTGTACGACGAACTCAAGTACTTTGCATCGCGGTTCGGTCGGTCTGCGGAGGAGTGTGACCGGCAGCTGGGCAGCGGCGAGCTGTCGCTGTTCGCCGCCTCCTCGAAGCTCACTGCCAGCGTCACCACCTACCCCTCGCAGGTAAACATACATACGTACATACGTACACATGTGTGGCTGCACACACACATACACACAGACATGCTCCTCTCACTCTCACTCTGGCTCTTGGCCTCTCCTCCGGGTGTATGCGTTCTGTCTCGTTCCCTCCCAATGCCCTTCATCGTTTCTCTTCCCCCCCCCCGAATCTGAATCCTCTCGCCCTCACTCACTCTCTCTTTTCTATGTTCCTAAGTAGCCCCCGTTACCGATCCCATTGCCCGGATGCGCTTGCTCTGTCTACAACCCCTTTCGGGTATTTTCTAACCGCTCAGCTACCAACTACCCGGGCAGGTGGTACGATCACGGCTACAACAACGAATGGACGTGAGCCGTACACTCGTGTACAACTCTACTAGCCAGGTGGGTTAGGGGTGTTGTATCCCTCAGCAGCAGTAGTACCATACAGACATACATATCGCGGCTCACAGTGTAATCTAAGTCATACATACATACATACATACATACATACATACATACATACATACATACATACATACATACATACATACATACATACATACATACATACATACATACATACATACATGTGTAAGACCTTGAGTGCCTAATTCACCCTAGGGGTGATGCGCTGGGTTTGTAAGCCCCGACAAATTATTTAACCGATGTCACGCTGACGCGATCTCCCCCTGATGTGATGTCCCGCTGATGTGACGCGACCGCCAGGTGGTCCAACTGACGTGGCAGAGGGAGGGTCTGCGGGGCTTCTACAAGGGGCTGGGTCCGGCGCTCCTTAGAGTGATGCCGCAGAGCGCCGTCACTCTGGTGGCATACGAGAACATTCTTCGATTACTGGATGCCGCATCGGCGTCGGCAGAGGCGGCGGTGGAAACGGCTGCGGAGGCGGCGGTGCCCGTGCCGGCATCTGCTACCAACACGTCAGCGGCCGCGGCTGCGGAGGCGGCGGCGGCGGCTACTGCACCTGCACCTGCGTCGGCGTCGATCTCCTCTTCCGCCGTAGCAGCAGCAGCGGCGGCGACGGCGGGGGTTGAAGCGCAGCAGAAAGGCCGTGCCGGCAGCAGGGGCACGTAGCCACACATACACAATTATTGTAGTGGTAGTCGGTCATATGGCGGCAGCGGTGGTGGTGGGGCAATGACTACTGGTGTTACTTGGCGCGCGTTGAGTTGCCATGTATCAGGGTGTGAGGGTGGGAGTGGGTGAGTTACTGTGCGAGAGGCGGGAGGTTTGTGAAGGGGAATCCTACGTCTGATGCCTAGACGTAGGTCTGATCAAATGGAGATCTTATATCGATGTGGGCCATCGGTACCACTGGAAATCTACCTGGTTTACGTACCGCTGTATACCTACGTGTCTGTCTGTCTGTCAGTCTGTCTGAGCAAATGACGTTACATTGGGGCCCCCTCAAACTTACGACGGCCCCCCTGTGCGCCAACCGGACCATCAGTATCACTTATTGCCCCGTACTTGCAAATATGTACACGGGGTGACGTGTGTAAATCGTTCGGTTACATCGCTCAGTTGTATCGGTTATATCGGTTGGTGGTACCGCAGCCAATCGCCTATCAATCGTCTATCCCTAGGTATAATACATTATCAGTGGTTATCGCCGGTATCGCCAAGTACCAATGACAGCTGCATGCAGACTGCCCTGCTTCGCTGGTACCTACCTACCACCGATGTTCACCGGGGAATAATGGCCAGATAGATGAGATGGTCACCGATCTCCCGGCTGGGGGCCGTTGTGCATACACTACTGCCGCTGCTGCTACTGCTACTGCTGCTACTACTGCTACTACTGCCGCTGCTGTTGCTGCTGCTGCTGGTGGCTACGTGATGTGCACATGCGGATGGCTGTAATGGCCGGTGAGAGAGACCCCGCCGCTCAAGGAACCATCCATCTCGTCCGTACACTACGTACTTGTGGTAAGGGGTTGAGGCACCGAGTGACCAGCGACTCGCCGTGCGGAGAGCCTAGATATATAAGTAGTCCGACCTGGAGACGCTCTGCAAATTGTGGTATAAAAGGTGCTTGGATTGTTCCTGTGAATATCCTAGCCATGGTCGGGTGCGTGAGATTATGGCTATCTCTTGTGGTCTGGAGTGAAGGTCACGGTTGATGGACCGAGATTCGCACCAAGTTGGATTGGCGGTGATCGCTGGGCCGGCCCTCTGTCTCTACGGATGATCGGTTGACATGATGATGAGGGATTCAAGAATGCAGAAGCAACCGCCTTGGACTACACGTTCGTATGGCGTGGATGGTGCTGTATGGCCTTCAATCCTAGGTATGACAATCCAAATGTGTTCAATTGGCCAGATGTGTTCAATGTGTTTAATAAAAATCTCTCCCACTCTGTAACAACAACGACGACATGAGTATTGAGGGGGGTCCAAGGACCAGCCGGAGTGACATAGTAATTATAAAGTAAGCTATATTGTGAGTTACTTCCAGCTCTTACATTGCTAATGCCCTGAATACACGGGGTTAGGTCTGCGTTGTAAGGGCCCTTGGCAGTCCCCCGGTCTCCGCCCGGCGTCTTCGCTCACTCACGGCACAGTCAGCTCAGGCAGAGACTCAAGATTTCGTTTGCAGGTAAACAGGATACATCTGTTTGTATATAGTTAAATATTTGAAAATTGCACCGATCTTAGCTCAGCTGGAAGAGCGAAGGACTGTAATCGTAACGCTTAAATTGCGATCCTTAGGTCGCCTGTTCGATCCAGGCAGATCGGATATTTGCATGTAATGTACAGTTTTTGATATGTGCCTTACTCTCATGTTTTGCTGTGCATGCATTGTAGGCAGCGCCAGCCGTGCTAAGTTCGGAATCCCTGTGTATCGGAGACTGTTGCTAACCGTGTTGCTACTGTTAGAGGCAAACCCGATGTAAAAAGCAAGAGAGACAACTCTAGATTCATGTGTATGCATGCTCCAGCCATGCACAGCATTATGACAGGTCCTAAAAACTGATAATAACAGACTGCTCTTCACGAGTCTGGAGCCCCCCCCCTCCCACCCATCCCCCTCCCACCCATCCCCCCCACCCACCCACCCCCACCCCCACCCACCCACCCACCCACCCACCCACCCACCACCCCCACACACACACACGCGACTGCCACTGTGCTCTGACTTAGGGGCTAAACACACAGGGCCAAACAGAGATCGTAACTGCCTATAACAGGGCTAAACAGGTTTTAACAGCTTGTTTGGCCCTGCTGAAAGCCGGCCCGGCCAATGAGCCGGTAGGGCTGAATTGTCGCATCTCGACCTCGCGTATGACCTCACATACAGCTACAGTTCAATACACATTTCAGTTCTGGTCGGGCGCTCCACTTGCTGATCCTGCGAGAGTCGTCAAGGCGGCCCTCTGCACTGCACCAGCCGCCTGGTGCCTGGTGGGTGATTGGCTGGGAGGGGACTCCATGGCGGGGGAGGATGTATGTGAAGGGGCAATCTGTTGCAACTGACTGCCCCGACAACCCAGTTGGGCCCGCCGGGCACACACACAGTGCTTAAGTACAATAGTGCTTGGGTGGTGTGTGAGGATAGATGGCTCGTGTATGCGGGGCCTTGCTTTCTTGTGGCTCTTCAAGGTTGATGCTCAGCAGTATTTTCTCTAACCGGAGGGCGGCAGGCAGTATGCCTGCTTATGTATATCTGTACCTGAATAACGAACTGTTATGGTGGAACTCCGCATGTACGAGGGTGTAATAAAGTCCATGAGAACCGGCAGCGGCGTTGTGCTTTATTAGCAATGCTCGTGGGTATGTAGCGAAGCTGACCTGGCTAAAACATTTTTCTCTGCTAGGTTTTGGGAGAAATTAAATTGCCTCTGCGTGAAGTGTCGGACGTGCGTGTGCATGCACCGGTGTATCTGAACACAGATGCAGCTCCAAAAGGATTACGTGTGTTCAGTAACTGAAAAACATAGACGTGTACAAGTCAACAGTAATGGACCAAAGTCTTAGCGAGTGCTCGCTGAGCTGCAGCCCGTTACCTTACGAATTATTTCGAGTTACTTATACGAAAGGTGTGAAAAAGCTGACAAATCAAAGTGTTAATTTGTGTATGCGCCTGCGGTTTTCCTGTTGAGTATATATAATAAGGCTTGATCTGGCTGCCGAAGGCATTAGGCAGCAGCATCCGCCAATCGCCCGGCGGAGAAACGTAACCGACCTGAACCGACGTAACTCATCGTCACGCGCATACATGGCAAGCCGTTATTACAGACGCGAGATTCCAAGAAGTTTATGATTTTGACGAGCATTAAGAACTACAACTAAAGAATTTTTTGCACGATTGTGACAAATACGACGGAAAAGTCGAACATGTCGAATACGGCGTCGAGCATGACAAAGGTTGAGACCAGCTTAAACATTCAGCAGAAAGAGTTTTACGCGCACACGCGACGAGGAGAAACATGACAGTTACTTCATATGAAGGGGGGTTCAACAGGGTTTCGTTAAAAGCAAGTGGTAATGAAACGTTTTCGGCTTCCATGCGGCAATTTAAAATATAAATAATGCATTAAAATGATTGTTGATTAGCATCATTACATATGCCTCTTCACTGTGAAACGTTATGAAGATGATTATTATAGTCGAGGCATGCATCCAAACATGCAAGCATATTTCCGCTGTAGGTTTACTTGCACGCCAGAAATTAATCACCTAAGTTTTTATCTTTTATCCAGATGTTAAAAATTGAATTACATTTTCGCAGTTTGGTGTGAAGGCCAATATTGCGACGTGGACTGCCCGTACGTCCCGCCCGGTGCGTGGCCTCGCCCGACCTACCCCAACTGAAGACGAACAGGTCCATGCATGCAGCCGACCCCAAAAAAGCTTAAAAAGGCAGTAGGTTTAGTTATTTTCATGAATATAACCCCAGTAACAAATTACATATTAGATATGTTGGAGATGGACAACCTAAGCCACAAACCACATTGTACAGAATAGTACAGAAAAACTTGCGACCTTACCTTACAGCCAGACCTTGCTTACCACACCTGTCTCTAACTGCTGCTCAAAACTTAAGTAGGCACCTCTGTAAGAGCAATTTAACAAAACGACCTGCCGCGTTGCACCTCTGCTGCCGCGGCCTAGTACATACCTCGCCGACAGCAGCGAACAGCAGGAGCGCAGAAGAGGTCGCAGCGGCGACCTGCTCCGACTAAGTCTATCTTTCTTTCTGTCAGGGAAGGTTTGGAGCTTTGACAACGTGTGTGTTTGTGCTCAAGTTCCGTCGGCCCTCGCTCAAAGCTGGCGCCATTATGCATGTACGTAAATGTATGGATAATAGCACACACCATCAAATACATAGATAAAGGGTCATTTGCTAAAGGCCATTAAAGGCCAAACACATGTGTATGTGTGAAGGGGGTTTAGACCCTGCTGATGATGATGATGATACACGTCTTACACTGGCTGATGAGTCAATTCAAATGATGATGATGATGATGATGATACACGTCTTACACTGGCTGATGAGTCAATTCAAATGATGATGATGATACACGTCTTACACTGGCTGAGGAGTCCATTCAAATACACACTTACCCGTACTGCTTTTGAATCCACCAGGGTACCCAGGAGCTATGGCAAAGAAAATTTCAACAACACGGCGCCGCCGCGCCTACCAGTATCTTGTTTTTTGCCCAGAACAAGATACATCTGCTGCTGCTGTCTATCCCTGCTGTTGTACGTCACAGTGGCGCCCCCAATAGTGCCGTACAACACGGCCGCTGCGCAAGGTCGGTCGAACGAAAGCCCTAATAAGCCAGTGCTGGACGGACCAGCAGCTGGAAAGTAGGAACCCACGAAAGGTCCGAAATTTTAATATTGGAAGACATGCACTCGCTCATCATCATCCCCACGGAGGCAGCGAAAACAACGAAAGCGAGCGCACCACGCACGGCGGCAGATAGATGAGAGCAAAGGAGCTAGTTTTCGCACAGGCGCTAACAGAATATTACGGCAATATCCATCCATTTATGACCAGCAATACGTAACGTGATATGATGTTTGGGCTTCATGCATCCTCCCTGCAGCTGCTGCTTTCAGAGCGGATGTTAGAAACTGCTATCACACAAATATCTGCCCACCTGCCTTAGAAGAACAAATAATAATTGTAGATACGTTACAAGTTACAACTGCTGCACGAGTGCGGGGGGATCCGTCAAAGCCGTGAGGCCATGGAGTATATATATAGTGATAGTTGATTACACCGTACAACCGACGGCGGTTAGGGTCCTGCCAACTAGACCCCTCCTCATCCAACCACCCAACATCCGTAGAGACAGCCATCAGTCATCACCACCATCATCTCAGCATGCGAAACTTAGTCCATCACCTAGACCTCATCTTCGCACATTAGTAGGGAATAGTAAACCTAACACTGTCGGGGCTCTGACTGAATTGCAGCTACGTGCACAACGATAGATATGTACGTGTCGGCCCAAAATGCTGCCGTACACATTGCTGCTGCCAGCAGGGCTACAACGGCGGTGTACGTACCCCTAGGGCGAACTCGCGAAAACCACTAATAATGCCCCCGCTTAATAACCCAGGAGTCCGTTCATTCGATCATCCACACAGAAACCCCTTTTCACCACTCGCATGGCGACTGTTCCTGCTGTATGCAGCAGGGCTAGCACAACCACGACCGCCACCGCCACCGCCACCACCCATGACCAACATCGCCATCGGCAGGACAATATTTGCTTCATCCCTGCTCTCCAATGAATATCCGCCCACATATGCTAACGATGGCATCATTCCCCCGAATGGCGGCAATAGCAGCACCTTTATCAGCACCAGGACCCCGGGGGGGCAATGGCTGACAATCGATTTCGGTGAGCTGGTGACCATATCCAGGCTAACACTCTACCTCCGAAGGGACTGCTGCGCTGAGGAGCTGGTGAATCCTGAGTTTAGACTTGGCGGCCTCAGGATGTACTCAAAAGAAGATGGTAGGCTGAGTTTAAACTTCCTGGTGGAGGCCCCGCCTGCCGCAGCGGACCCCGTCGCGACCGGGGGTGTCATATCTTTCCCCATCAACCCACCAAAAACTGGCCGCTTTCTTACAGTCCGGAACAACAGCACCAACTCCACACCGTCGGTCAATCTGGCGGTGGCAGAGCTGCAGGTGTACGGCATGCCCGCAGGTGTGCGTGTGCGTGTGCGTGTGCGTGTGTGTGTATGTGCGTGTGTGTGTGCATGTGTGTGTGGGGTGTGTGTGTATGTGCGTGTGTGTGTGCATGTGTGTGGTGTGTGTGTGTGTGAAACCCTATAGTTCCGTATACCTAACATGTGCGTCTGGCTGCCACAATTCTCTGCTCGGCCCCACACCCACCACCCACCCTCCACAGCCTGCACGCACCAGGTGATGTACGGCGCTGGGTACGGCATCGACTCCGCAGCGCTGTCCACCAGCATCCAGCCTGACGAGGCGGCTTGCTGCCAGGCCTGCTACACCAGCGCCCCCTGCCTGTACTGGGACTACGTCCGCAGCACCGGCACATGTCGCCTCAAGGGCGACCAGGGGCCCACCCTCCCGCCGGGGCAGTCAATACCGGGGTTCTACCGGGATACCGACCGGATGGCGGGCGCGAAGAGAGGTATGCGAATGCGCGAGTGTGCCGGCTGCGTACTGATGCTCGTCATTGGGTTAGCTACTATTGGGGGACGTTTGTAGAGCGGATTATCATGGGGCCCTCCGTGGGCCATTATGATGAAGCGGTGGCAGCCAATCAAATCCTGACTTCGCTTCCTTTGGGATTGAACAGAGAGCCAATGGCCCAAACAAACGCTCGAAAGTCAAAAAAAGCAATTCCCCAATGCATATTTGTGGCATGCAGTGCTATATTTTTCAGTCCATATACGGCTCTGAAACCAGGTCACCGGGGTGCCGTAAACAAGCAATACACAACAAGCGGTCGCAAATTTGGATAATATTAGGGGGTTCGCGGTTGGGATGCCACGCGCACGCGCGCGGAATAATCTAAGCTCCGTCGTCTCTATCTGCTGGTCATTCGTCCTCACTTGTTGTCCGTACTTGCACGTTAGCGACGTGTTAGCACATACACAAGCACACACACACACACACACGCGTAAAACACGTAACATGTAAACACCATCACACCATGTCGTGAATGGCGGCTGTTCTGAATCGCGCCATAATATATGTGACGCGATCACTTACAACAGTGCGTGTCACCGATCTTCCCACGCAAACCCCCCCATCTCTTATCTATATTTCCATGCATTTGCGTATTTGATTTCGTATGTCCACCAGGCGTAAGCACCTTCAATTTAACCACCGTATGGCAAGATCCGCGAGCCATCAGTATTTTTTCCGATCCTGAAGCTTTGAACACGGCAAGAAATCGCACCGGCAAACAATCCTGGTTCATCCACTTTCATAAGACCTTCACGACACCGGTGCCCATTACGGGAGCCACCTTTCGCCTAGGTGCAAACAGATACAGCGGTTTATTATTCGTCAATGGGATAGAGCCTTCGCCCAGCATTGGTACTGGGGACAAAATCTACTCCTCCGTCAATCTTACCGCGGGTTTGAACATGCTGGTCATTCGGATCTTCAACCTGCAAGGATTTACTTGGGCATCAGGGTTGCTGTTTGCTCCCAACAAAACTTTACTGCTGGGTACTGACGAGACTTGGCTTTGGACCGAAACGCCGCCGCCAGCGTCGCTCAGCCCTCCAACGTCTCCTTCCGACCTCCCCGCACATCCCCCTTATCAACTACCGCCATCAGACATTACCTTCAACCCCCAAACAATAGCCACCTCGCCACCGTCAATGCCACGGCCGCTCAGCCCCAGACCACCGTCAATGCCACTGCCATTCAGCCCCACGCCGCTGTCAACGCCACTGCCACCCAGCACGTCGTCGCAATTGTTATTGCCACGGCCACCCAGCCCCAGGCCACCGTCAATGCCACGGCCATTCAGCCCCAGGCCACCGTCAATGCCACTGCCACCCAGCACGTCGTCGCAATTGTTATTGCCACTGCCACTTAGCCCCAGGCCACCGTCAATGCCACGGCCATTCAGCCCCAGGCCACCGTCAATGCCACTGCCACCCAGCACGTCGTCGCAATTGATATTGCCACTGCCACTTAGCCCCAGGCCACCGTCCATGCCACGGCCATTCAGCCCCAGGCCACCGTCAATGCCACGGCCATTCAGCCCCAGGCCACCGTCAATGCCACTGCCACCCAGCACGTCGTCGCAATTGTTATTGCCACTGCCACTTAGCCCCAGGCCACCGTCAATGCCACGGCCATTCAGCCCCAGGCCACCGTCAATGCCACTGCCACCCAGCACGTCGTCGCAATTGTTATTGCCACTGCCACTTAGCCCCAGGCCACCGTCAATGCCACGGCCATTCAGCCCCAGGCCACCGTCAATGCCACGGCCATTCAGCCCCACGCCACCGTCAATGCCACTGCCACCCAGCACGTCGTCGCAATTGTTATTGCCACTGCCACTTAGCCCCAGACCACCGTCAATGCCACGGCCATTCAGCCCCAGGCCACCGTCAATGCCACGGCCACCCAGCACGTCGTCGCAATTGTTATTGCCACTGCCACTTAGCCCCAGGCCACCGTCAATGCCACGGCCATTCAGCCCCAGGCCACCGTCAATGCCACTGCCACCCAGCACGTCGTCGCAATTGTTATTGCCACTGCCACTTAGCCCCAGGCCACCGTCAATGCCACGGCCATTCAGCCCCAGGCCACCGTCAATGCCACTGCCACCCAGCACGTCGTCGCAATTGTTATTGCCACTGCCACTTAGCCCCAGGCCACCGTCAATGCCACGGCCATTCAGCCCCAGGCCACCGTCAATGCCACTGCCACCCAGCCCCACGCCACCATCAATGCCACTGCCACCCAGCACGTCGTCGCAATTGTTATTGCCACTGCCACTTAGCCCCAGACCACCGTCAATGCCACGGCCACTCAGCCCCTCAACGCCGCCCAGAGCCTTATCACTGCTTTTACCCGAGGCACCCAGTCGCCCCTCAACACCGCTGTCAGTGCAGCCACCCAGCCCTTCTTCACCACCTTCGACCTCGACACCGCTATTGCCCCTGCTAGCTAGCCCCTTGCTGTCGCCATCACAACAGCGATCTCCCGCCTTGCCACGATCGCCGCCACAGTCCCTCCAACCACCGCCACAATCACTCCCATCACCAAGGTTGCCGGTGCAGCCATTCCCCAGTTCACCCTCGCTGCAGCCGCCATCAGCTCCCCTACCACCTCTATCGCCAGGTGCGTTAATGCAACCCGGTGCGTATACTCGCTGATCAGGATTGGCTAGTTGGTGAGCGAGTTAGGAGGGATAGTCATTGTTCACAGTCACCTTCACGGTTGAGTGGCCGATATCGCCACAATTAATTAAGGAGGTCACCACGCACTGATTTACAAATTAGACGTATAAATACCAGATCGAACCTTGCAGCCTTCGGTACGAGATGTACATCCTATAGGAGAACAAAAGCTTACCAGTAATGGTCCTTTGGCACGGCAAATCTGTGCGTGGATGATACTGATAGAGGTACCCGTTTCAGTGCGTGGAAAGTCGGCCGGTTGCATGAAACTGGAGATATGATGACATACAATGGCATACTGATTATCCCCCTTAGTCTGAGGGAGGGGTTGTGAAACCGACGCCATAACCACCCAAGCGGCTGGGTAACGGTGGGTAATAACCTGGCCGGTAGAGTACGGTATACGGCCCCATTACCAGGCGTAACGATGTAATACATCAACTACTGGATTGGGCAAATGCATGCTGCACACGTTTTCTAGTCAGACACGTGCGACACGAGATCATGACAGGGACTGTACGACTGCATGTTGCGCGGTGACATGTGTGGCGTGGGGTGAGAAAAGGTGGGCTGCTACCAATGGGCCCATGAACACACACACACACATACACATACACACACATACACACACATACACACACATACACACACAGGTCAGTTACATCAATGGCGTCCTGCTGCACAATTTCACTAGGTACGAGATAATACCCTAAACCTAATTCTAGCCCTGTGCTGGGTTACCCGGGGGTTGGTGGGGTGTAGACTGCTGTCTATATTTTTTGCAACGCCGCTGCAATACACGACAATAAACCATATATTACAGCATGCATAACTGCACAACATTTTTCTTTTCCACATCTGTGTGTGTGCAAATACGGATACACATATAATATACTTCGTTCGGTATATGTGTATGCCACACTGGATCTTGCAGGTCCAGCAGCCACATCAACACCTCCTCCTCCTCCCCCAGCACCAGCACCTCCTCCTCCCCCAGCACCAGCACCAGCTCCAGGACCAACCCCTTCGCCTCCCAGGAAGCCGTCATCGCCACCTGACCTTTCGCGCGGCCAGGGTGCATCATTTGCACCAAACACGGACTCCACCAGTGAGGATCTATCCACTTCAATCCACAGCGTAGTTCAACGGGAATCGGCAGCAGAACCGCCAACATTATTAGTATCATCTGCTGAGGAGCGCAGCAGCAGCGGCAGCGGCAGCAAGTCCAAAATGACCTCCGTAAAAGTGGGTATTTCAGCGGGCGTGACGGCTGCCGCAGTCGTGATCGCCGCAGTTGTTGGTGTCTACTTGTGGACACGGCAGTGCTACCAAAAGAGGCGACTGCTACAGGGTGGCCTATCCCTATCCCTTTCTTCAGCCCGGTTATTCTACGCAGCGGCGAAAGTCGCGCCCGAGCCTACTCCATATGCGAGAAGCCCACCCGTTCCGAGTGTATGTGATTGCAGGACGGAAGAGGAAAAAGGGGGTGATGATCCGTCTTGATCTCATCACTAAGCACCGGCAGTAGTTGCGATTTTGCATACAGCAGTCTCCCGGTTTCGTTCCTTGAACTTCTTCCGCGCCTGCGTCGCGTCGCATCGTATCGTAACAGATCATTGTCGCGTCATACGACTGTAGCACCGAACAAAACACGTGCGTACGGACATCGCGTGTGTGCGTGGCCGCACGCATTGCATGCAACACTATCGCGCAGCTGATCAGCTACGAAGGAGCGCTTCATCAAAGCACGTCTCTGGCTGCAACGATTTTGGTGCAGGCCCCGCTGGACGGCTGTAAATATTTACATTTTATAATGTGCTTTGCAACGCTTATGCATGCATTAGCTATTCCGGGAGGTTCGTGTTGGGTCTCCTCAACTCTGGCTGGTTGGGTCCTCTTTCCACGTGTAATAACAATCAACGGCTTTTGGGGGGTCGGTTTCAACATTTCAAATTGAACCCCGTGACCGAATTGTGTAACCCTTCAACCGCTGCACCAAACCTCAAACGACGTTTTAAACGTGTATCCCTAGCGCCGGCAGTACAGTCTTACGCTTAGCAATGTCTGTCTGTATGTATGTATGTATGTCTGTATGTATGTACACATCGGAATGCTGGAACGCGGTCTCAGGTGGTTGAAGGTTCCTAACGCACCTCACGTTCGCTTGCCACGGGCCCACACTCGCATCACCAACTCATCGTCGCCATTGGCCTGAACAGATATTATTTAAGGCCCTTCTGTCGAAAACAAAGCCAAAAAAGGTTTCTGCAGACAAAACGATGGCGTACACGTGGTACGATAGCAGAGCGCCAAACTGAAGCAGTCAGTACGACATATACGGCCAGAACAAAATCCGATACCTGACGTACCCCCCGCTGAGATGTCTCACTGTACATGTATGCAGTGATGAAAATAGCAGGCAGGCACATTCGTACTCATCCAACACGCAAAAATACTACTAATATTTCATCTCACTAGGAAAAATGTGTTCGGCACGCAGAAATCAATCCAACTGCCCTTGCCCTTGCCTAACATGATGGCATGCACCGATCTGCATATAGCGCACTCGTGCGTTAAAGTGGTCCCATGGTACGACAGATTGACACGCGGCCTTGCCCTGTCGAAGGACCCCTCCCCCCCGGCCACACGAACGAAGAGAGTGTGCAATCGACGTCACGTGCACGAGAAGACGAACGAAACGTTGCGGGTGGCTAGAGGCTGCCAACCAGCACACCGCCATCATCGATCGCCAGCAAAGGCCCCTGTTCCTCCCTACACGCTACACGCACTTGAATCAGTTCATTCTCTATGTACGCACAGATTTCTATATGAGTTCATTCAAAACACGGACTCCACACGACGCCGCCCTTCCGCAACCACAGAGAGACACACACACACACATACATACCTACATACATACATACATACCAGCTCCGCTCAACACACGCCAAGCATGTATACACATATAGCAGTTAAAACATCCATCATCATCATCATCACAACTACTGCCCAACCGGCAAAACAGCCGTAACCTCACGCGTGATGCGAGATGCGCTAGGAGGATCACAACCGGGAGGGGGGGGGAGGGGGAGGGCCCCCTGCAGAGTTCCTATGTACACACGAGCGCCCTCCACCCTAAGCCCTCCACACTTCCAAACGAGAACCGCCCGGCCCCCAATGATGGTGCACTACCTCTGATTAAACTAACCCCCATCCACCCGCAACATCGTTCCGTGATCGCCGCCCTCCCCCTCCTCCCCCTCCTCCTCCTCCTCCTGCTGCCACCCTCCCCCCACCATTCCCCCCCCCCCACCACAGTCTCTTTCAGAACCACACACACACACATACACACACCACACTTGCTCCGAAGCCCAAATGCGTCATGGTCAGATGACCCCCTCACCTCTCCAGGCGCCCGATCACCGGCAACACCCATGCAGCCGTGATGCACGCCACACGCCACACGCCACACGCCACACGCCACACGCTCGCACCCACGTGAACATCCATGAGGACACTACACGCTCTCTCTCTCTCCCTCTTAACCCCCGTTCAGAGTACAGCGGCCCCTCCGCAAAGCATCAGGTCGCCCCCACTGACAGCTGCTTGCTTCACACACCTATTGCACTGAGCTTAGTGTCCCTACTTCCAGCGTCAAGCCCACCTGTCCTTGATCCATCTTCCCTGGGCGGCTCAAAGCGGCATCAAAGCATAGCCCCCCCAATAGCTTCGACGCCTTTTCAAATTCGCAACTGGCTCAACAACAACAACAACAACTCTACGCGCCAAGACTCTCTGACAGGACAGGACAGGACAGGACAGGGGGTGTCGTGGTGTCCCTTTAGGACATTACGGTTATTGTTTCACACGGGAGGAGACCTTGCCGCCATCCACACGCAGGAAGACGCACACCCACGTGCGTGACAGCATACGCGCATACATACATACATACGTACATACATGGCAGGCGGCTGGCAGAGGTTAAGGCCTGACTTCTGCTCCCGGCCGACCCGGGTTCAAATCCGCCTGCCGGCTCCCCGGGTGTTTGAGGAGTGTTAAAATGGGAGGTGGCCCCCCATCATATGGACGGTGTAGGACGTAATAATATCAACTTGCAAGCTGACCAGGAACCTAGTTGATGCGCCGTTGATCCACTAGATTTGGTTGGATGCTGGTGGTGAGTTGCCGAACCCAACGAATACATTCTGAAGTCGGATGGGGTGACGGATTAGGGTGCCCCTCTCGACGGGGAGAGCAGGGAACTGCCTCCAAGGGAAAGGGGGCCGCTGGTGAAGCTATATACCACCCTGTAACAACATACATACATACGGCCCACAGTGTAATCTAAGTCATACATACATACATACATACAAAGAAAGTATAAACGCTATCCGCAGGCAGACATGCACGGCGAGAAAGGTCCCTCGACACTCAGTCCGACACAACTCCTCCCCACCAGCCACCGGAACCGCGCTCAGCGTCTCCACAATTTCCGTCCATCCCTCTAATAACAACCTTCCCCCCTGCTCCCCGCTCCCGCCACGCAACCCAGTTCCCAACTCCTCAATGCACCAAGGGGGCGTCGCAGCGGCGGCGACAGCGCAGATCGCCATCCCCCCCCACTCCTTCCGACGCACAACCACACAACACTCGTCACGAATCTGGAGCCCATTGTAAAACAACAACTACACAACACACACGCACAAACACACAAGACGCAAGACTATATATTGAACTATCAGATTAGCAGGATTGCACTGCTAGGGTTTTAGGTTGTGACTTAGGGTTTATTCCGGTGGATACGCCAGCAGGTCCAGAACCTGTGTCCTCCCCGTCCTCCCCGCCATCGCACATCCCTCGTCCCCTCCTCCTCCTCCTCCTCCTCCTCCTCCTCACCTAAACGACCCCTAGAACCCCCCTAGGGCAGCAGCACACGAAGCGCACCACAAAGAAAACCAACATCCCCGGGTTCGAATCTTGCAGCACAGCGGCTTTGCACAAATGCGGCTTTGCACACATTTACATACATATGTACGTACAGACCTGAAATGGGTCATTGATAGGTAGGGGTGTCCAATGAGTCGAATGAGACGACGTGTTGGGTTTCGGAGCGCACATCGTCCCAGCGCGCCGAGCTAGAACTGCCGCCAGCCGCCAGACCCGCAGACATTCCTGGGAGGGGAACTGCCCAATGAATGGGTCGGTCGGCCCCGGTGCGCGCACTTCACTGTGCCGCGGCAAGCAGGAGAACCGGCGCCATAGCATTTGGATGGCGGGCGTTGTGGACATGGTGGCGGACAGTTCATCGCACAGAGCACACAAGCCCTATGCAGCCCTCCATCCTCTCCACAGTAAAATACGCTGAACCGCATTGTAGTAGATCACACTGTGGTACATTGTACCGCAGTAGACTATATACCGCGGTGCACGTCGAGAAGCATGCGCGTGAGGCCCCTTGGTATACACCCCTTGGCATGCTACCCCGCCTTGTTACGCTGGAACTGCCCCAGGCAATAAAAGCGCGTCGGCGGCGGCGGTGACGGCAGTGTTACCGGCGGCGCCGCCGCCGCCATTATAGATGTCCCTGACTCGAAGATCACTTCCAACTCCCCTACCGCTGCCACCGCCACCGCCACCACTGCTACCGCCGCCGCTGCCACCACGGCCGCCGCAGGCGGGACCTGCGTCCGGTCGCCTGTTGCTACGAGGCCGAGGCGGTGGTAGCGGCGGCGGCGGCGCCGCCGCCGCTGGCCGCTGCCGCGCCGGCAGCAACGCAATCACCGCGTTCTGGCTGCATCTCCCACTTCCCGGGGGTTCACGAGAGAAAGGCCGCGCGGCCGCCGCGGCAGCGCCGCAGGTTGCGTAAGCGCCGCCTAGCGCCCGATGCAAGTTTGTTGTCACGGCAGCGGCGGCGGCGGCGGCGGCGGCGCTGCTGCCACCTACCGCCGCTGATGCCGCCGCTCGTGCCGCTAACGACCTAGCTGACCATGGACTACCCCGATGCGCCCCGGGACGGCGGAGACAGGTGTTGGCTCTAGGCGGCTGGGTAAAGGGACTTGCCGTACCTGCGCAGCCCTCCGCCACCGGTCCCGCTGCTGCCGTGGCCGCAACCTCAACCGGCTCTTCCGCCGCCGCGGCTTCGCGGCGCAAATCATCGAGACCGTCGGGATTGGCGCCGGCATCGGCCTCGATTTCAGTCGCGGGCGCTGCGGTCGCCGCCACCGCTGCGGCTTCCGGGGTCGCAGCAGCAATGCCGGCGGCGGCGGCGGCGGCTGTAGCGGAGGCAAATCCGGAAAAGCTCCGACGGCCTTCGCCCGCCGCTGCCACGTCGTTTGCTGCCGCTGCACCGGTGGCGCTGTCGGTTCCTTCTTCAACGGGCGGAAGCTGATTTCGTACGACCGCCGCCGCCGCCGCCGCCGCTGACCTCGCGGGGCTGTCACCGCCGCCGCCGCCGCCGCCCCCATGTTCATCGATCCAGTCTGCTAAGCTGTTGGCCAGGTAGGTGGATGCTACGGGGCCCAACGCCGCAGGAGACGTGACGTCAGCATCGTCGAAACCGTCAGCGGCGGCGCTGTCGTCAACGACACCGCCTTCGCCATCCCCGCCGCCGCCCCTGATTCTTTCCCCTGGGTCGCCGCCGCCGCTGCCGCCACCTCTGCTACATCTCCGTCGCTGCTGAGATCGGCCGTCCGCCCCGGAGCCCTCCTGCCGTACATCGGCCGCGGCATCCTGGACCTCCCCTGGCAGCGGCGGCCTCGGCCCTGCTGCCTCCTCTTCCGCCGCCGCCGCCGCCACCACCGCGCCGTTGGAGTTCCGCCGCTGCGCTGCCGCCTGCGCCA
>NW_003307571.1:1265811-1266708 GCF_000143455.1 Volvox carteri f. nagariensis | reverse complement strand
ACCACCGCCGCTACCGCCCCGGCGTCCGAGGCCGCCGCCGCCGCCGCTGCCGCCGCCGCCAGCACGGCACCTGCGTTCTCCACCGCTGTATGTCCCTCTTCGTCTCCTTCAACGATATTGTCGAGTACCGGCGCGCCGGCAGTGGGGCCGGGCGGAAAGCGGCGGCCCAACGGGGACTTGCCGGGAGACACCATCGTAGCCACGACACGAGCACTTGCCACAACACTGCAGCCAAGGTAGGGAAAATGGCAGTACGGCAGTACGGCAATGCCAATGGTATAAAAGAAAGGAAAAGTATTAGCCCGCAGTTAGTCATTTCGTTAGTTTCTCGCATGGGGGTATAGAGTGGCTCAGAGCAGGACAAACAAACACCATGTCTTGGATTGATGAGCACGGAAAACTAAAACACAGGGGCCCCATGACCCTTCACGCCCTCCCTCTCCCCCCCTGCCCCTCCCTTCCTTTCCTCCGTGACTTTCTTCCATCCCCTCCCTCCCTCCTCCCGCGTTCGTCTCCCCCCCCAGAAGCCACCCCCCTCCCTCACCCCTGCGCCTCCTCCACTGTGAAGGTCCGCATGAAGCTGCCGCGCTCGACCTGCTCAATCTTGGACGAGCAAATGGGACAGCCGTACCCTCGCGCCATAAGCCCCTCGGCGCACGCCACGCACAGTGCGGCGTGCATGCAGGGCCGTAGCCGACACTCTGTTGGGAACGGAGCGGCGCGGCGGTTGGGGGTTGGAGGTTGGTTGCAGTGGTTGGGTTGATGGGGTAGGAGGGGCAGAGGCTAATAATAGATAGCCCTCCTCCCCCACGGACCCGTCCTCCCCGCTATATACACACACACACACGCACACGCACACACCACCATGACTAAGGCAAAAAGTCACTGCCTCTCCTC
>NW_003307571.1:1262160-1262796 GCF_000143455.1 Volvox carteri f. nagariensis | reverse complement strand
GCACACCATGCAGAGCTTCCGCACTGAGGGCGACGGAGTGGATTTCGGAGTGTCCAGACCGGCGAACGCATCCTCCTCCTCACCACTACCACTACCACCGCCGCCACCAGCTATGGCGACTGGCGGTACGACAACGCCGCCGCCGCCGCCGGCCACGGCCGCCTGGGCCTTGCGCACCTGGGCTTTAAGCACCTTGACCTGCGCGTTTTCTGCACGTGTGGCAATAGCGCATTTCCGGGTGTGTTTGAGATAATGCAAAAGGAAGTGTGGAACGCAACGTGTACGAACTGTGCAAGGAGGAAAACGCACGCCTGCGGACGTGCAAAGTGCCCCCTGCCAGCCAACTTGGGAGAGGGAGGGAGGGAGGGAGATGAACGGGGCGAAGCGCAGCGAAGCCGGAGCGGGCAAGAGCGACCCGCACCTCACCTCAAACCCATCCTCCTTTCAGCGGTTTCCCTCCCACCTTTGTTAACGCCCTTCACACCGAGACCGCACCGCCCAAGCACCCCCCCGGCACGACCCGAGTAAAGGTCATCCCTTAAAAAAGCCCCCCCCCTCCTCCCTCTGGCCCTGGCAGCTGCTTCAATCGTGTGTGGTTCGTCTTTCCCCCCCTCCAACCCCCCCTCCAACCCCCCC
>NW_003307571.1:1260120-1261741 GCF_000143455.1 Volvox carteri f. nagariensis | reverse complement strand
AGGAATCACGAAAGATCCCTCAAGCCCAGATATGTCTTGTAAGAATGCGGACTACCTAGGGAAAGGTGGAGGAGCGGGCACCTGCGCCCGGCTAGGGGATGTGCGGGCGGGTGGGAGGGCACAGGAGGACGCAGCTGCTGCTGGGTATAGTAGTAGGGTAATAGGATAATAGGCAACCCTCAGCCCCCATCAAAGTCCCCTCAGCCCTGTCGGGCGGTTTTGCATACCGCACACATGATCTACCCCCCCCCTTTTCCGTGTCCCACTCGCCCTCGCTCTCCCACTCCGCCGCCAATGCCACTTCCCCCCCCCCGACCGCCTCCGGAAGGCCGCCTCTCACCCGTTTACCCCACCTCCCCCACCGCCCTGATATTCCGATCCCCATTCTGTAGCTAACTAAGAACCCCCCCCCCCGCCACCCGCCCTCCGCCACTGCCACCACCACCCCCCCGCCACTGCCACGCCGCCGGCCGGGCCCGCAGCCCAGCGCAGCCCAGATTTCACACCCCACCCACTTCCTTAACCCCCCCCCCCGCCCCACGTACCCAGCGGCCAATCGCGGCCACCTCTCTAAACCCCCAAACCCCCACTGGCCCCATAAGCCCCACCTGTAAGAGGTTCCCTTGGAGCTGTAGCGCCATCGTGTAGTCCCCAATCGCCAGCGAGTAATCTTTCTGATCAAGTCGTACATTGCCTCGCTCCAGGTATGCTGTAACGTACACACAATACATACACACATGGGCGCGTGTGCGTGTGCGTGTGTGTATGGGGGGGAAAGTCACATACGAAAATGCGCATATTGAAGAATGGTGTGCGGGACGAACGGGAGCTAGTTAACCGTGCGCGTGGCGGCGGGAACTGTGGGGGGGAGGGAGAGAGGGAGGTGGGGGAAAGGGGTGAAACGAGTTGCTACGTATTGTGCGGTAACCATGCAGGAAAGACTGCGAAGGAGCGGGTTTGGGTTGTGTTCGGTTGTGTTCGGTTGTGTTCGGTTGTGTTCGGTTGGGTTAAGGGAACTCCTTCGGCAGCTCATGCTTCATCGCCTGCCGTCACGCTGTGTTCACAGAACCCATATCCCGGTCAGCCACTTCGCCGGCTTTTCTCCCCCCCCACACACACCACCACCAACCTGCGCTGGCCAGCCGATCCCCCCTTCCTTCCTTTATGTGGTGTACCATCCTCTCCCTCTATTTCAAATGACACCATGTAAACCCCCGCAACCCGTGAAGACCTTCTGCTCACTTGCTCCGCTCCACTTCCCCCATCTTCCCTTTCCCCCCTCCTCCTTCCCCCATCTTCCCTTTCCCCCCTCCTCCTTCCTCCCCTCCCTTTTCCCCGCTCCCCGCGTCATTACGGATCTCCCCACCTCCAGCCTCCCTCTCTCCCTCTTCACCTCCCCTCCTAACCCCACTCGATAAGATGTCACTCAGCCCCCGGCCCATCCTAGCCTAGTCCGCCCAGGCACCCGCTTCCCTTTCCCGCCCCTTTCTAGACCAGCCCGTCCCACCCCCATCCCCTTGACTCTCTCCCCCGCCCCTCTTCCCCACCCCTCTTCCCCACCCCTCTACCCCGCCCCTCTACCCCGCCCCTCTCCCCCNCCCCTCTCCCCCNCCCCTCTCCC
>NW_003307571.1:1216705-1260070 GCF_000143455.1 Volvox carteri f. nagariensis | reverse complement strand
GGACTTTGCAAGCATTATAACCCCCCCTCCTCATCCCCCAGCTCCCACCTCGCGCATACGTGGGCCAGGCGGCGATGGTGGCGTTGAACTCCTTCAGCGCCTCGGCCACCTTGCCGGCCGAGTAGTAGGCCTGACCCCGCAGTACCCGGGAATCGGGGGTAACCGGCTGGGGCTTGGTGGCGGCGGCCCCACCGCCTAGAGGGGCCGGGTGAGGGCAAGGAATGGAAGGAGGGAAGGAGGGAACATCTAATAGGGCTGGCAAGGAGTTGGGTGAGGGGTGGGTGTTTTGCTTGAGGTTACGGGGCTGTAGGGTGGTTTGCTTTTAGTGGGGAGCGTTTAGTGGGGAAAATGTCCTCCTCCGAGGGTGCAGCCAGGACGCGAGGGCCCTGGCTTCTTGGCCAAGGAATCCCAGAGGTCTTCAGGCTCGGCGCCTACCCGGGGTGCGACCCACTTGCAGGGCGTGTGCCAAACTCTCCACACACACATATACACACACACAAACCCTCCTGTATCACATCCTTTCAAAAAGGGACTTGGGAGTCGGAGGGCCTGTAACTCCAAAAAAGCCCGACTAGCATGTCTGGATGGCAGAAAACTGGATCTGATCTGGATCTGGTTGAAGCGCGTCCGGGGAGGGGGCCGTTGCCCTCCGACCGCCAGGCCACCGGGGGAAGCGGGAGAACGTGTATCCGGCCTGGGCCCGGTTAGGGTCTACCAGGCCCGGCGCAACAGTCCAGGACTTGCTAGAGGTGATTCGGGAAACCGGGAATGTGGGAAACTCCTTGATGCAGAGAGGAAACTCCCTGGGGTACGGCTTGGACACAAATCCCTTGTGACACCCACAAAAGACTCTCCCGTCGAAACTCTACTCGTTATAGGAATGTTTTTGATATATGAGAACCTCTAAGCAGACAGGTGAGGCGGAATTGGTTGCTTGGCGATCGTCAAACCTTGGGAACCAACAGTTCCAGCTTCTAGGACCATGTGAGCTGCCCGGATACCTTGTTGTGCCGCGTGTGCGGGAACAGATGGCGGAGCTGCATGAATAGATGAACTGCAGCCCATGATTGAAGTCTGGCAGGCAGAGAATGTGCGTCAGGGCGCCGGCGGAATGCGCGGAGAAGCCGGAAAGTGTCGCCGACGCCCAATCCAAAATGTGCGTATCACCAGTCTATACGTAGGCGGTGACCTAACCAAACGTAATCCATTGTCATGGACCCCAAATGAGTTCCTTCAATTGCAACCCAGGAAGCAGGTGTCCCCAACGCGTGGAGAATGAGGTTGTATATATCTATCTACCTTTGCCTACAGTTGCACTATTTTTGCGCAGGCTATTAAGGACCTGTCACGGGCCGAGGGCTTTGAAACGGAGATGTCTTTGCCGGAGAGCTATGTTTCTACACAGAAGTATACACTATTGTACGTGCAAACTGAACTATTCAAGCATGGACGTAACGCCAAACTGGATCGAAAGTCGTCGATTAACTCCAGCCGTACTATGATACGTGTAACAATGTGAAGGCTCCGTCCTCAGCGGTTATTAGGTCCTTTGGATGCAGCGCACAGGAAAACGACCCTTCTTAGATCAACCTGTTGCTGGGTGCGTCATCCTGCTGACCATCCCAAGTGCCACGGAAATACCAGATTACTTTTAATTCGGCATAGCTAGAGACTGGGCCAGGTCTCAGGATGCGATCGTTTATAGTCGCGGAGAGAAGCCCTGCCTCGTTAGCTTTCCTATGGACTCGTACGAGGCGGATACCGCACTCGCCCAAGTCAGCCGGTCGTGGTGACATGGGCCCCAACCGCTCAACGTCACAATCAATGCCTACACCTTCGTCCCCTCAATCATCAAAGCTCAACGATGACGACTCCGCTCGTGCGCAAGCGAAAGCTAGGCTGAGGCAGCTTGTGAGCAAGTACGTCCCCCCCGGCGGCAGGCGCTTACACAGCCACCCCGAATCTGTTTTCGCATGTATCATACAACGCAAAGCGTACATTGAATCAATCCCGATTATCCATTACTTGTTCCCAACAGCTCTGCGTCAGAAAAATCTCTGAGGCAGCACGCCCTAGTACCCTGTGCACAGAGGGCCTCACACATGCAAGATTGCATCTGCCTTGTTTCAAACGTTAATGCTGCCCGACCTTCTCTGCAAGAATTTTGTCCCTCTCTTAATCTCTCTTAAAACTAGCTTCCAATCGCGGTCTGCAGCCAACCCCAATATGGCCCTAACGAGCACGACCGCGCATCGTAGCATTCCGCGCGCCATCTCTACCGCATCTTTCTGTCGCTGACTTGGGTGTAGTTTTAGGCGCAGTTATCGATTTGGGTCAACGTTGGGTAAAATTAAGGCCCTAAGGAAATATGCCGCAGGGTCAACGCGGCCGCGCTGCCTGGTCCCGCGGATCTTGCTTCGTTGGACGGCGCTATTCGAGATCTCATCCGCCTGAATCCCAACCCCGACTCAGCCACGTCAGGTCTTATAAATGGCAGGTACTGCATCGAGGCATCCTTGGGTTTCTGCGAGGAGTCGTGCTATAGCATTTAAGTTTGGCAATTTTCGCAGCAAAACCGGGAAAGTGTGAATTCGTTTTTGTTTAATATGCTGTGATTCGGCTGGAGTTTCACTTGCTAAACATGTAGAGTAAAATTTACAGTTTCGGTGAACGTCGTCTTGCCATCGTAAGATAAATTGCAGTACTTCTGGTTTTTTTTCCTGGGCCATGCACTGTTCTGGCCATATGCTTGGCGGTGCTGTACCCGCCCCCGACCGGAACCCCTGACAGGTGGGTACTGTTGTACACCGTCAGCAGTACGACACTCCGACAAGCAGCATCTGCTTCAACCTACGGTGCTCGTGCTGGATCGGTCTCAGGAGGCCGCAGTAGCAGAAGTGACGAGACAATGAGCAGCGGTAGCGACGGCGGCATGAGCAGCGGCAGCAGCAGTAACGGCTACAGCAGCTACGATGGGAGTTTGGAGAGCGCCTTGTCACCGCTACAGCTCGCTAACGATATCGCCTACCGCTTTTTCTACACGTAAGCTTTTCTGTATTATTTTGAAAAAGCATCTAACATTTCATTAGAACCTTACGGGGTGATGCAATTGGACCGGAAACTAACCATTGTGTACATTCGTTGATAAGTTTCCCTTCATCGCCTCTATCCGCGAATAGAATCTCCCCTAAAAACGAGGCTCCGTACGTCCAGCCCAGGCTTTTCAGCTCAGGAATCTGCGAACCATGCAAAGATCCATACCTTCAGTTTCAGCCCCCAAGCCCCAGAAGACCCCTCGCTCTTCTTCAAAATTCTACCTCCCCTCCCCCCTCCGTCCTCTCTCTCTTTATTTTCTCGCATATGACTTCCTCCCGCCCTTCCATCTGTCCATCCATCCATCCATCCATCCATCTATCTATCTATCTATCTATCTATCTATCTATCTATCTATCTATCTATCTATCTATCTATCTATCTATCTAACCATCTATCCCTTCTTCTCCCCCGTTCCAGTGCCGATTGTGACACCCGACGGATGGAAGTATCCCGCATCCCTGCTCTGCACCTCTCCTCTCTCACCCCATGCAAAATCCCGCGGACGGCCCTCAATGCAGCTTTCTCGTTCCCTTTACCGAACCCGGGTTTTTCGATCCTAAGCTTTCCCCTCCGTCCCCCGGGGCCCCCGCGCTGCCCCCAAGCTGCCAGCCACAGCCCCCTCGTTACCGCCCGTTGGTTTGCCGCTCCGTTGCAGCTACGTGCCGGTGTTGGCTGGTGCCGCAGTGGGGGCTCGGGGCGCTGCCGCCTCCGGTCCGGTGAAGCCCAGAGGTAACTTCCAGGCAAGGCGGGGAGTGCTGGAAGGGACAGGGGGCAGGGAGTGCTGGAAGGGGGCGGGGGGTGCAGGAACGGGCCAAGAGCAGGCTACGTAGCTGGGCATTCCTATTGCAGGGTATTATCAACAACATTATCGCTACGAGTAACGGCAGCGTTTGGTTACTGCTGGCGGTTCTATATGTGCTAGGCTAGTAGTATCATTATTATTGTTGGTATTGTTAGTACTAGCAGTTTATGGGATGTGGGGTAGTGATGTGTGATGCTGCTGGGGGTGTGGAGTCATGTGGTTATGCCGCTCTCCTGGCCCTCCCTTGACTTCCAACCCGAGCGCCACAAGGTCCCCGTACGCCCCGGACAGGTGTTTGATACACGGGCGGGGAAAGTGGAGAACCAAGCCAGGTGTGTGGGTGTGGGTGCGTGTGTGTGTGGGGGGGTGCGTGGTTGGGTGTATGTGTGTGTACGTGTGTGTGCATGTGCATAGGTAACGATTTGTTGAGTGCTTTGTGTCGCACTCTCCGTCCCCTCCTCCCTCCTTCCGGTCCCCCCGCCTTCTCGCAGGCGATTCACCAGGTCCAATTCTGATGTGAACGTGTCGTACTACTGCTGTACATCCCGCGTTGTAGCGTGGTGGCTACACAGTACTGAAGTGCTTGTTAAGGAATACGCAAATAAATATCGTAACGGATATGAAATACTTTGAAAACTGTTATGGCTGTCAAGGAAATATTCGCAAGAACATAACGGAATTTTTCATCAATTAATCTGTACGACATCAGTTCTCTCTCGTCCCGTGTCGGGGAATCCCACTCTCGTTCCCACCTTCCCTCCCCTCCCCTTCCCTCCCCGCGGAGTTCGCGTCTCAGGTTCGAGGTCGGCGGAATGCAGTTCTGCGTCAACGTGAACGGTACAGCGGAGGTCGTGAAGGTGGGCATGTGGAAAGCGCTACATGGAAGGCCGGCGCGCAACGCTACCTGGATTCCTCTGCGCTCCCAAGTCCCCCCTTCCACACCCCCACAAAAGCCTTCACACGTCCTGCACACGGTCCCCCACCCCACCGCGGCATCCGGAGTAGGAAAAGCTGTCAGGGCATAATTTTTATCTAGTTTACTAAAGTTATGCTTTTTGTTGTAGGCAGCTCCCAAGGCCCAAAGGCCCACCACTATCAGAGCGCCCGCTTGGAGCCCTGCTGCTCCACGTGCTGCCAACTGCCTTTAATAACACGACAAAAGATGCACACGACCCAAATGGCCAGGACAGGACCCTAGTCACGATGAACTAATTCCGTTTGGGGCCGTGTTGCCTGGAGAGAGCCATGGAGCTCCATATCCACTCCATCCACTGATGGCCCTCCCTTTGATGTCCCTCCTATATTTTTAAACACCTTTTTTTGGAACCCCCCACGCCTCCAAAATTCCTCCTCCCCATCCTCCGCCTCCGCCTCCTTGTCATCATCGTCGTCGTCATCGTCGTTGATCGTTGATCGTTACGGTGCACAAACCGCGCACAGGGCCCGCCTGGTCGTCCCTGTCAGCGCCTAAGGGCCGTGTTCACCTCCTTCGATGTGGTGGTAGACGGCCAAAAAAGGTAAAAAAAAGGAGAGCGGAGGGAGGGGTGAGACGAACCACTGACAATTGAAGCAGATACTAGCGATTCACAGGTACGGCAGGAGGAATATTTGTTTAAGTTACTGACCAGTAGTGCCTAGGAAGGGGTACATTTTCTACATCTTGAGCGAATAGTCTCAATGTTAATTTATCTTAGAGCGGCGAGTGGAGCGGTTGGGGGGGGGCCCCTGGGAGGAAAGAGAGAGCGGGGAAGGCGAACCACGATCGAGTGAAGCTGATGGCAAGGAAAGACTGATGCGCCAGAAGAGAGAGAGCGGGGGGCATGAGGGTGAGATGGACGACAGGAAAGACTGACAAAGAGGAAAGGAAAGCCTCGTGGGGGAAGGTGAACGGACCCAGACGGGGTGAACCAGATATGGACGTGAATACCCGGGAGTGAAGGTGGAATGAAGGTCGAATGAGGATGGAAGGGAGGAGGACGGGGGGAAGATTTGGATGTGGTGGGAAGGGAATTTTGGGGCAGGCAGGGTGGTTCATGTCGTACAGCTATACCTGGGCCTACCTCCGTGCCGTTGTGCTGCATTTGCTTCGATCCCTTTTGTAGGTTTACAAGTTTTCAGGAAGGCATCTGCACAATGACCACCACACGTCTATGCTTTACCTCTGCTTTATGAACACGCAAATATGGATGCAGACACACACACACACACACACTCGCAGTTACACACATTCATACATACATGCACACGCGCACACAGGAGATATGCAAGTGCTGACGTCCCTGCCTTTAGCGTCCCTGCCTTGCCGGCGAAGGGAGCCCACCTGGGAGTGCATTGCCACGGAATAAATCGCTTGCGTCCATTCCCCAACACCCGCACCTGCCCAAAACCATTTGAACGGACACATGCACCCCTTTCCGGGCCTCCCCCCGTCCGGTTACTTAACCCCCGAATATTTGTTCTATCGACATTTGCTGAAAACGATCTTTCATAAAATTCCCTGACGTACCTCTCCGCGCACATGCACGATGTTCTTGATCTCGGTGTGATATTCGGACGCTCGATCACTTGCCGTTTCATGGTGTGATATTCGGACGCTCGATCACTTGCCATGAAACGGTTTCACCTCTCCTTTTTCCCCATCCTTTACATTCGTCTGTGGTTTTTATCCTCCCCACAATACTCGCGCGCAGGTTGTCGCTTCCCCTGTCACTGCTCAATCCGGTACGTGCTGTTGGCCATGCGCGTTGCAGCGGATTGATTTCAAGTCAGGGCCCGTAAATTGAATGGGAAAATCAGGAAATCCTTGCCAACTGTTTTTCTTCTTTTTCTTTTCCTCCTTTCTTTTTCTTCTCCTCCTCCTCGTTTTTCTGTTCCTGTCAAAAGCGGGTCGTGAAGAAGGTGTCCTTAATATGCATGATCGGAACCACTGCCTCCATCTAGTGGTGGGTGGGGGTTGTGACCTCCTATTTTCGACTCTCCACAGACGTGAGACCCATACAGTGGGTCAGTGCTGGCGTTTTCCCTACTCCCCTCCCCTTGGACCACTTTGCCTCTGGCTTGCATCCCTCCTTGGCCACCGCAGGTGGGGTTCGTGGACACGCCCTATCTGGATGACGAGGTGAGGTCTGTGCTGTGCTGGCGACTGGCTTGGGTGGGGTGAAGCCGAGTTTGTTTGCAGGGGGTGTTCGCATGTATATATGTCCGGGTCATTGGAGGTTTGAAGTCGGGTCTGCTCAGTTTGGGTCGGTGCAGTCCGGAGACGGTAGCATGGAAAGGGAAGGGAGATGCAATGCCGCTGCGCGCGAGGTGCACTCCTCGAACAGCGGTGGTGGTTCTTCGGGTGCTGTCGGTTGTGCTGGCGGCGATGCGGGTGCTGGTTGCGGTGCTGGTGCTGGTGCGGCTGGTAAACGGACCATTTTCAGTTGGACAGAACGGTCCCATCCCCACCTGAGCACACGCACTTACGGTGCATGAGCACATGCCGCCTCCACCTCTTCACGCAACACCTTACCCACCCATCCAGCCACCCCACCCGGGCAGCACCCAGCCACCCACCCATCCCCTGCCTGCCGCCCTGCGTGTTTCACTCGTCACCTCCTCCATTGCCGCCGCCGCATCTCTCTGCTATGTGTGGTGGCCTGGCGACATCATGGCGCCCGACTCGCTGCTCTGCGAGGAGCAGATTCGCATCAGCGTTGGAGACAAGGGCTCCCTGTTCATTGCCGCGCTGGAGGCAAGATGACGAACACGCAACCCGCCAGTGAACGAGGTAGCTGGCTGACGCTGGCTGGCTAGCTGGCTAGCTTGCTTCGTGGCTGGATGATCGCTACGCGGCTGGGTGGATGAAGGAAGGATGGAGGGATGGATGTTATGTCTTCGTGTATTACCATGCGTCGTCCTTCCTGAGTTCCCAAATATTCAAATTCGGTCCAATTAGAGGAGAGGGGGCGCTTGTAGGAGTATTCGTACTTGCGAAGGGTAAGAGCCCCAGGGTGAGTTTAATCGACCCTGGCGCCTGTTGCGTTTGTTGTGATGCGCACGGGACACATCTTTGGTTGAGTTGTCCTTCCGCAGTTTACAGTCCTGCAGTAGTTGCGTCTGCGATTCATTGTAAAAGACGAGCTAATGTATAACATTTTTAATTATGTTGAAGTGGGCTAGCTTTGCACAAGGATGGTTTAGCTCTGAACTGGTGTTTAGTTTGTAAACCGTCCAGCACGAAGGAATGGAGTGAAAGCCATGTGGCCAAGAAACGAAGACTTTGATGCACTATACAGTAAGAAATCAGTAACTTTTAATTTTGAGGTTGCATCAGTTATAAGGTAAACGGAGTACATGGATGAGTAAAAGGTCAAATGTGTGAGTCGGACGTTTCGGTCGGCTAAAAATGTCAACGGACGTCCTCGGCCCAGCGCAAAAACTATTTCTTTCTCGGTTTCAAGTTCCCTTACCATGTCGCTCATCATATTGTGCGGAACTGTGCGTTTAATCGTAGGGTTACTACCTGTCACATGGCGCTATACAAAAGGCTAAATGGTAAACCTTTGTAACTTATGGCAATGTATCGTCCGGGATGCGCATCAAGGAGGCGGATTAGGTTATGGGACTTGGGTTCCTGGTTCTGCTGGTTTTCGCTTCTTATACCCACAATAAGGAAACCTTTATGCTATTCACAAAGTAAAAGTTCTCATGAGGTCTGGCATCAGCAAAAAGAAGTTTGCTTGATCAATCATACGTCGGTGCTGCATGACGGGTAAGGATGGGTGCAGGGGCCGATTCGCATGAGGCAGCAAGGATTTGATATTGAAATCTTAAACCTGTCCTTGTTTTGTGCTCTGCAGCTGCCGAGCCTTCGCCAACGGTTCCGGAGACCACTTTTTGTGGGCCGCACTAACGAAGATTACACGGGATTGCCAAATAGACTACTCCACAATAGCGAACCAGGTATGCAGGAAAAATAAGATTTATGATAATCTTCGCTCGCTGGCTGTGGCCACACTTCTACAGCCCCTTTTATAGCCCTCGCTCGGCATAGCTTTTACAAGCGTGAGCTTAGACAGGTAACCAAATCTCTCACACGTTATAGCCAACCCCGGCCGACATCTTACCCTAGTTCGCTTGGATTTGAACGGTCCAAGAAAGCCAACGGGAACCGCCGTGCAGCCGTCGAGTGGATTTAGTATCGCTGGGCGTCGGGGAGCGAGAGGTTCGGAAAAGACCAATCCAGATTGGGATGTGTGTGGGGGGGATGGTTGGACGACAATCTATATAGAGGTTTTGGCAAATCCCGTTTGAATTTTACCAGGAAACAAACATGTCTAGATAGGTGTCTCAATGCGTTGCTTCTCGTCCTACAGCTTGCCAAGTTCCAAAACATTTATGCTCCGTTCGTCGGTTGGTTCACGTACGTGAGGTGGTTGCTGAGGCTGGTCTGATTGGGTGCGGTCTCCCGTGTCAATTATTACAACTCCACCGCCGCCACCGCCGCCGCGGCTGCTGCTGCTGCTGCCTGGCTGCTGCTAGGCTGCTGCTGCCTGGCTGCTACTGCCGAGCTGCTGTTGCTGCGCGCATCTAGGGGATTGACCGGAAGTCTGGAGGGTGACCGTCCTGCTGCCAGGCGCCTATCACTCCAGTGCGCTGTCGTGCATTATGTACGGCAGCGGCTAGCAAACAACATGCTCCAACATGCCCCAGCGGGCCTGTGTCACTGTGGTCCAATCACCCCCTGCTGGGTGGCAACTCGTGGATTTCAACTGCACAGGAGTGGTACGGTTGCATGCGTTTCAAATAATGATGTTGAAACGAGCTATGAACGGTTACTAAACGGGAGTGTTGGCGCTGGCAAGCGAGCAACCTTCCCAAGCGAAATAATCCGGTTAGCGTTTACAGAATGTTTAATTATAAAAATAAGGAGTAGATGTTGAGTTGATGATAAGTAGGATGACGCCAGAGCAAGCTGAATTACCCGCCGGCGCAGAAGTGATTGCGAAGGTGGCGGCGACAAAGGCCGAAAATCCCCAATCTACGTACCGACTGACGTATCAGCACGAAGTGCAAACGTTAAACAGCAGCAGTAGCAGTAGAACTTGACAGGTGGTAGTTGAAAGGCTTGCGCAGGCGTGGTGACGTCATGTGAAAGAAAGAACTAGTATGTGTGTATGTATGTATATCCTTCCCGCGTAGTTAACTTAAATGGCAGAAATGTTTCTAGAGAAAATTTTTGAGCCTTTCCTTTTCTACTTCGATCGAAATTTCTAGATTGCAGGCAATTACGTAAAGGTTAGCAATTGGGGTGCTATTTCCCCAAAGCGGAGGGTATATAGCCATACTGATCGCCGCACGTTTTGATTGCTGGCATCATTCGCTCGAACTAGTTAATTTAGAGTTGTTTTTCCTCATACTAGTTTTGTCTCTTTGTCTCTTAGGCTCGCAATCCGTGAACCCTCCGGCTCCTTGGGGCCGCATTACGAGCTCATGCACGCTCTAATATCAAAACGTTCTTTGGTCGACGGAGACGTTACGTAAAACCGTTGTTCCAGTTCGTTCGTGTAATCCGCCCTCCGTCCTCCCGAAGGGCCCCCCCCCCTGGGGTGGGTGGGTGGGTTCCGCACGACATCTTGTTAGCCTGTATGTGTGTCTGTATCTGCGCGTGTATGTATGTTTGTGTGTGGGGGGGGTGTTGTTGCAGTTGGCTCTAGACTCGTTAAGAGTAGAGCTAACGGGCCAGCAGGCCGTGCATCATTGCACGTAAGGCAACCAGGGCAACCAAGACGCACACCCAGACCAGACAACGCAAGCCACCTACTAGCCAGCGTGTTGCAGTCAGTCTAATTCTGCTAACCCCTATCCGTGCTTGCACTCCCTCATCCCTGCCAATATTTTATCCTTCACAGGCACGTGCCCCTCCCCTTCCCCCGTGCGACAATAGCCCTCATAGCCGTTAACATAACATGCTGTGCGGTGTTGCCGTATCCCTGTGTCCGTTGTCGCTTGCTCTGGCTGATCCCAAAACAGACCGCCACATATGACGCATTTGGATTATCATGGCGCAACGGCATGCAACCCGAGTTCGAACTGTCCTTGGCGCAATTTAATAATAAATCTGGTCTTCATCTGGGCGGCAAATCACGCACGATCTCCGAATACATTCTCAGTTGGTTGGAAGTTTGGCCAACGGTCAACGACCCAGGACCCAACGACTATTGGTTGATATCCGCGGAGGTCCTTGGCGCAAACATCGGGCGAGATGTGTTTGTGGACTTGACAGGTATCCTTGTTGATGATGACGGCTATCGATTCGTGGACATCCCCACGGCGTTCAGGTATGTGCGTATGTGGCGTATTATGTACGGCGGTCATATGTACGGCGGTCATAGTGGTGGTTGCAGGCCAAGCGAGGGGCAGCGCCCAACCCCCTTCCCCATCCCGTTTTACGGCTAGCAGAGATGCGGGATCGTCAGCCTACGCCGGCTCCTATTCCGCCCTGCCGTTGTGGCTCACGTCGTATCAACTGCTATACCGCCGTGACCTGTTTATGTCGTACAACATTTCCGTACCACGCACGTGGGACGAGGCACTCGCGGTGGCGGACAAGTACGGCAGAGGCGCCCTAGGTCCCGACCAGCCTGACCTAGGGTTTTGCTTCGAGTCTAATCCGGGTGGGTTTGTGGGGAGGGAAAACCGGCGGGCGATCGCCCGGGGGGATCCCGGGGGTGTGAACAGGATGGCATCGATGGGTTTGGACTTAACAGGAGCTTGGTGGGATATCTGTGTCGGCATAGCGAAGACATCCCTAGCAGGTAGGTGCCAAGATGCAATCCATATGTATGTGTGTCTGTAAGCACACGTGCATTATCACAGGCGAAAAGTCAACCTTGTACCCTTCGGGGAAGGGGTTCTTCTTCTTCCCCTAAAGGGGAACTTTGGTGTGTGATTCCCGTAAAGGGGAAGAAGAAGAGACTTTGGTTCAGAAGAAGACCAGAGCTCTTACCAACCTTACCAGGCGGATAACGACAGGCCGGGGTGAATAGCAGAAGGGCGCCAAAAGTACCCAAAGTGAACAGGATGGAAAAAGGCAAATCGTGGCATGATGAGAATTAACCCCAACAACTTCCTGAATCCTTCCCCCCACTCCCGACCCAGCAACATCCACCCGTTTATCCCCCATTTTGCAGTCTGCGGCTACGCCCATGCCATGTTTATGTACATCGTGGGTACGATGGTTCAGCTAGAGGGACCCAGCCATGGCACGTGGTTTGACCCAACCAACTTGGATCCGCTGTACGGAAATCCAACAGTCCTTAAAGAGGCGCTGCGGCTGTTTCTGGCGCTAAAGGCGCACAGCGTGCCTGACACTACTCCGTGTTCTGTGGTGTACGACATGTTGGAAGCTGGCCGGTGTCTGATGCTTTGGGGTTTCTCCTTCGCGTTTAAGGTGCGTGTGTGTGCAGCCAGCGGGGTTGGGGTTGGGGTTGGGGATGGGGTTGGTGCCGACCTAGGGCCTCGGGTTCGGGGCTTAACAAAGAAAAGCCGAAGCGACTCATGTGTGTACGGCATATCCCAACCGATGCCTAACGGCTAACCATCCCCCCCTCCCCAAATTTCCCCCCCTCCCATCTCATCCTCTTCCCCGTCAGCGTGCCTCCCATAACTCCAGCGCCATGAGGGGTCGTCAGGGGGTCGCACTGACCCCTGGGTCAGTGCGAGTGCTGGACCGCAACAACCCAACCGCCGGCCTGGTTCCCTGCACGGGGGCTCTGTGCCCGTTCGCTGATCTGGAGCCAGATCGTTCTCCCCCTCCTTCCAACACCACCTCGAGCAGCAGCAGTAACAGCAACGGTAGCAGTAGCAGTAGCAGTAATGGCATTATGGTGAATCGCATTGTGCCAATCGAGACGGCGAGCTTTGTGATTAACGCACTGGCACCGCTGCACCGGCAGGCGGCGGCCTACACCTTCCTGCACGAATTCACGGGACCCGAACAGCACCGGAGACTGATGCTGCAGCCCAAAACGGGTGGGGTTGGGAAGGTGGAGGGGGTGGGCATGGGGTGGGAAGGGGTGAGGAAGTAAGGGAAGCACGCACGCATTTCAGCCATGGACATGCGTTGGTGTGCGTGTACTCGTGTGTGTATGTGTGTGTATGTGTGTGTGTATGTGTGTGTATGTGTGTGTGTATGTGTGTGTATGTGTGTGTATGTGTGTATTTGTTACGTATCGATCCGGGCCTGAACCTGGCCACCGGGCCCACACACCCCAACGGGAACAATCGCCGCAGCCCTCCATCATTGGAGGGGCGTTATGTCGGTCAGAATCCTAACCGCTCTTCTTTATCAACGCAAGGCGCCATCACCTGTTCGAATCTTGTAGCCAGCTACATTCACCAATGCAGATGTGCCCTTGCCCGTATGTACGGCTGTACGGCTGCCAATCTATCTGTTTATCTAATTGCTTGCTTATTTATCTGTCTGTGCGCATGTCCGTATGTCTGTCCTCTCTCCATTCCCTCTCCACTCTGCCGTTATAAAGTTGGCTGGCCTGTTTTGATGTGTCCTGTGTACGACTGATGTGTACGACAGAGCTAATGCCTATCCGTACGGACGAGTTGGACGAGGAGATCTGGGTGGATGCTGGGTGAGCTTGGATATTTGAGCTCCATATTTGGTTCCTGGGAATGGGAGTGGGAGTGGGGAGGCGGGTGTACATACATACATACATACAGGTGGGTGAGTGGGTGGATGGAGTGGGCCGAGCGCTGTCATGACGGTCTCCGCCGTAACCCACAAGGCCCACCTCGACCTGAGGCCTAATTCCCAATCAACCACAAACCATCAACCAACAACAACTGTCCAATACATGAGATACAGGTATCGCACTATTTTCCTAGGGTTTGTTTCATCCTATTTTCTTTGTTAGTTGTCCCTCTAGTTTAATTTTTTCCTGGACTGACTCTTGCGCTTCCCCGCCGTACTGTTGCCTGCTTTGTGGGCTCCAGTGGCCTCCGAAACCTCCCCCCAAACTCTCCACTGACCCTCCACGTGACTGCAGGTACGAGCAGGATGACGTCAGAGAGTTCCTCCGGGTTTACCGCCATGACTTTCTCCACGACAATGTCTACTACGAGCTGCGAATACCTGGAGTGTATGAGACATAGTGCGTGGGGGGAAAGAGGGGGGGAAGGTTTTGGGTTTTGAGTGCGTATGTATGTGTGTATGTATGTGAGGTGGGGTGGGGTGGAGGTTGCAGTGGGGAAGGGGTATATCGGGGTCCTACCTCACCACGAGCCCAACCACCCAGCCGTTCCAATCATCCCAACCGACCCAACCGTTCTAACTGTCCCTTCGCAGTACCCTCATCCAAAATATGCTTTTCAAAGCACTGGCGGGAAACGCCACTTTCCAGCAGCTTCTCCAGGATTTGCGGTCTGGTACGGAAGACATGTATCTTAACGCGGGCGGCAAGGAGAGGTTGCTGGCGCTGTACCAGCGATCTGTGCACTACACACCACCACCACCGCCACCACCACCAACTGCCAACGTGTGTGGGGGATGTGGTTCTGGGGTTAGTCTTTCCTGACAAGGTGGTTTGTCGTTGACTAGTTGGTTAGTTGGTTGTGGAAAGGTTCAGCTTCTCAACATATTACAGTTCCTGTTCCCCCCGGGACCTAGTCCGCAGTTTTATAAAAATCTTTCTGTCGTACGACGTACAGGGGAAATATTTATCTTCCGGAACCGTACGGCTGCTGGCGGCGCTTGTCCCGACGGCGGCGGTGCTGGTGGCGGCAGCGGCGGTGCTCTTGGTTGTCCTCCGCTGGCGGCGGTTGCGGCGGGAGGTGCTGCTGGCTCGCACTGGGCCCCCCGGCGTAGGACCGGACAGCAGCCTTCTAGTGACTGATATCCAGGTGTGAGTTTGTATGTGTGTGAGTTTGTATGTGTGCGAGTGTATGAGTTTGTATGTATGTGCTTAGGTTACAAGTATCTGACCGGGCCTGGCACTGGCCAGGGGCTGCTGGCCAGCCCCAACGAAAAGAGGCCGCCTAAACTCTCTCCCGCGGACGGGAGAGGGGCGCGCAAGGGGCCTCTGTCCCTCCTAAGCAGCCGAGAGCCGCAGGTCCGCTAGCTCCGCTCTCCTCCCCCGGGGGGGCGGTAGGAGGCATCACACGTGTGTGTGTATTAGTTGCACATTACATGTCTTGCCGGGCCTGACGCTGGCCAAGGGCTGCTGTTTGTGTGTACGCGCGCTTGTGTGTGTATGTATGTTTGTGAGCGTGTGTGTTTACGCGCGCTTGTGTGTGTATGTATGTTTGTGAGCGGGTGTGTACGCGCGCTTGTGTGTATGTATGTCTTGATGTTTATGGGGGGAGGGGGGCGGAGAGGAGGACTCCGTCTGGGGACAAGTAGGAGCGGAACGGGGGACACGGCAGTTAGACCGAGGAACGTGGAAACAGAAAAAACAGAAACGAACGGGAACAAACAGAAAAGAAACCGAATGAAACAGACAGTTGGGCGGCAAACTGCTCCTTCAGCATCTTTTGCCAACATAATGTGAGGTAATAGCTTAGCCCTCGGCCGGCTTAAACTTAAACTTCGACGTGGATTCCCGCTCCTTATCATATATGCCATACCGCCATCGTACATAACATCGTACATGACATTATGCTGTACGGTGTCGTACTTTGCAGGACTCGACGTGCCTGTGGGAGAGCCTGGCGGCGGAGGTGATGGACACAGCCGTCAAGCTGCATCACCGGGCGATTCGGGAGCTGCTGGTCAAATTTGGAGGGTGGGTCGGTGGGTCGGTGGGTCGGTGGGTCGGTGCACGGGGCAGCCGGGTAGCCAATGAGTGTTTGAGCACATCCTCACAGGGGGTACGCTGCTTGTTAATTGTGATTTGGGGGATATCTCACTTTGTAAAATTTGTCGTACAACGCCGTACAACAGGTACGAAAGCGCCACCGAGGGCGACAGCTTTATCCTCGCATTCCACCGACCCAACCGAGCCCTAGGCTTTGCGCTGGCGGCACAAGAGGCACTGCTGACCGCCGACTGGCCGGCGGAGCTGCTCGCCAGCCCTTATGCGGCGACGCTGGTCGTACGGCGCGACACAGCGGCCGCTGAAGCCGTCATGGCATGTTTGGCAACTCCGCCGCTGCTTCATGATGGGATGAACTTAGAGCAAGCAGTGGTGACTGCGGCTGCTCCACCGCTGCCGTCGCTGGCGGCGTCGTTGCCGCCACCATCCGGCGGCGGCGGCGGCGGCGGCGGCGGAAGGTATCTGAGGCCGCCGCCGCGGACCAGCGACTGTGGTGGCGGCGGCGGCGGCGGTCGGTACCTCCGGCCAGCATCTATTGATCTGTCCAGCGAGGCGAGGGCCTTGCGGCGGGTGACGGGAACCGGCATATTTGCAGCGACAGCGATGGCACAGGTGGTGCCGTACAGCCGCCAGAGAACGACGTCGCTGAATGGCGGGGCTTGCGGGGGCGGTGGAGGGGCGTCCGCTGGCGCCGCTAGCGTCGCCGCCATCACCACCGCCGCCAGGGTTGGGGGGGGCGACGATTTTCAAGTGCGGACGGCAGCAGCACTGCCGGCGCGAAGTTCATTGGAAGCGCCCGCCGTCAGCGATAACGGTCGCTCCAGGTGGGGCTTGGCGGTGGCGACGGCAGCCCCTACGACTGTCAGTAAGGTAAAGTTGTCCGGGTGGGGATCTCAACGGCGGATGTACGACAGTCAAGATGGGGACGGCGACGGCAGTCCCCGTATTACCGATACGGCAATGCCGTACTACGGAAGTACGGTGGCGGGCACCCCAGCGACGGCGACTGGGCCGGTCGGTGAACGAGATCACACATGCAGTTTGGAAAGACATGGTGGCGGCGGCGGCGGCGGTGGCGGCGGTACGGAAGTTTTCTTTGGCGGTGCAGCCGTCACCACAGGTCCCACGGATGCTGAACATGGCGGCTGTTGTGACGTGGACGGCATTATCGGAAGCCGCGGCGGCGGCGGCGACGCCGCCGCTGCTGTCGCTCCCGCCGCCATGCGGCTGGTGGAAGCACTGAACCGTATGTTTCCAGAAGATCATTCGTACGACAGTACGGCGCCTTGTACGGGACAGCTCGTGATTTTCAGGTGCTTCTTTCCGCTTAGCTGGGCCCTGTGAGGGTTGTAATTCAAAAACGAACAAGACTCTGGCACGAACGCTGACACCCCCCTCCTTGCCACCCCTCGCAATCCTCCAGGGGTAAGGGATGGTTCCTTGCCACCCACCACCCACACCCCGGGATATGCCGTACTGTGCGGCTCTCCTATATCCTTAGAGCCCTGCACTCGTCAGTCACTCACGCCACGCCACGCCATGCTCCGGGTTTCGCCCCACGCGTCCGCTCTCCCACTCTCACTTCTCAGCCCATCCCAGTAACCCGTCCGGATCCCCCCCGGCCACAGAGGCCTCCGTGTACGAATGGGACTACATTGCGGCATCACAAGTGCCGCAGAAGTGCAGTACAATCGCGCTAGCGGTCGCATCGTCTACCCGGGCCCTACACTACAGCTGACTAAGGCCGTAGCCGATGCCGGCCATGGTGGGCAAATTACGGTGACGGCGCGCGTGCAACACGCCGCCACCGGTATCGTCAATCATCACCTTGGCGGCGCCGGCGCCAGCGGGAGCTATGGTTACGCTGGCGGCGTCGGTGACGGCATTTCCATGACGTACATTGTCCTGGCGGCCGGCAGCCATGTGCTGAAGGCGGGCGGGCCGGCAGTGGAGATGTACGGCGTGTACGGCAAGGGGTTGGTGGCGAGGGCAGGCCATGTTGGGCCGCTGCGTACGGAGGCTGAAAAGGTGTTCCGGAAAGGGGGCGGAGGAGGGGGGGGAGGTGGAAGGGGCAGAGTGGGAGGCGAAAAGGGATGAGACCAAGGGGCAGGGGGTGGGTGGATGATGATAAGGCACCAGGCAAGCATGTGCTCCCGAAAGGAGAAGGGAGGAGAGAGTGGGCATGCGATGACGGGGATGGGTGGGCAAGAAAAAAAAACCAAGGAGGCTCTGAATATGCTAAAACACCCTTTAAACTCGTTCAAAACCCTAAAACCCTAAAACCCTAAAACCCACAGGTACCCGGGGTGCTGTTCGCACCTCTGGGGCGTGTGGCGGTAGCCCTGGCTCAGGTCCAGGACCCGGACGAGTTCGCCGGGTGGGGTCTGGAGGCTTCCCTGGAGTCTCACCGGGAGATGCTGAAGGAGGCGGGAGTGCTGGCGTGTCGGCACGGGGGCTACCTGGTAGGGGAGGGAGGGGAGGGAGGGGAGGGGAGGGAGGGGAGGGGAGGGAGGGGAGGTCAGTTGTCCAATGACAAACGGACGCTATAGCAATTCAAGGAGGTGGAGTGAGTGAATGTGTGTGTGCGTATGTGTGTGTGTGTGTGCTGCATTAACCTCCCAAGGTATAACCTGGGGGCCCCAAGGGTCAGGGCCGAATGCTGTTCGATATAGGCAAAGATCATAAAACGCACACGGAAGATTGCCATCTTATCACTCTATCACTTGGATAGGGATCCGGATAGGTGACATGGATAAGGTTTGCCAACGTCAGACGGTCAACGTTTCCTTTTACCATCACATCCTTCATAGTCTGATCCATCTAAAACCAGACAGAAAGCCCCGGCATGTGCTATGTATGCTGTGCAGTCCGAAATTACGCGCTTTTCGCCTTCCACGGCCCGGAGTTGCCACACTGCAGGTTTTCTGCTCCTGCAGGCTGGCTCCCCCATAAGCTTTACTTGCTTCTAGTGGACACACAGCAACGCAGACGAAAGCGCGTCATAATAATCCTTGCAGCTGCTCTTGTGGCGCCGATAGTGATGATAAATGATGATGACGAAAGCGATGACGGTGGTCATGACCAAGCAAGGAAATGGCGACAAGGTTGATGACAAACACAAACCCCTTTCACGTTAACACCAAGATCATCATTGTTTCTCTTGCTGTTCCATATTCTGCTGCCGTACAGGACCAGGTTCACACGTACACATAAACCTAATCACCTACCCACACCCACACCCACACCCACAGGTCCCAACACCGCCGGGGTCTTTCCAGGCAGTGTTTTGTCAACCTGAATCTGCCGTACGGTGGATCTTGGAGCTGCAGGACGATCTTGGACCTGAGGAACGGTCGGCGGCGGCTGGCGGCGTCGGCGGCGACATGGCGGGGCCTGGTGGGCTTATGGGTGCTGCCGCCGCTGCCGAATTGCCGCCGCTCACTACCACCGCGAGCAAGCACGTTGCCGCCGGCGCCGTCACCACAGCTGAAGACGCAACTGGGACGTCGGGCAGCTTGTTTGGCACCGCGGAGGGTGGCAGGATGGGGGCGGCGGTGGCGGCTGCTGCCGCGGCAGCGGGAACGATGGTGGCGGCGGCTGCGGCGACTGTGCTGCACTCACCTTCCAGCGCCAGCGGCAGCGCCGACACGGGGAATGCGGTCCACCACCTGCAGAGGGTACGTGCGTCTCTTAGCTGTTGGGGCTTGGATCCGGGAGCAGTGCTGGATGGGGCAGTGCTGGATTTAAACCTCGGAGCAGGCTGGAAGTGGTGGAGTTTGGGGCCGAATGATGAGAGCAGTGCTCCAGGAAAAAATTCCGCGCTCATCCATCCATCCATCCATCATATCTTCACCTCATTGTATTGGCCCCATGCATAACATCCTCTTCCGCGTAATATTCGTTTTGTTGCTGGGTGCAGGCAACAGCCGCCGCGCGTTTGTCCGTACTTCATGTCAAGGGTGGTGTAGAAATTGGTGACGCCATGGCGACGATGCGTGCCGGCGGCAGTTTGTCGTACTGTGGCGGAGCCGCCAAGAGGGCGGCATGCCTGGCAGCCAACGCCTCCTGGCACGAGGTGCTGGTCAGCGTGGAGGTTGTACGAGCATTGGAAGGAAAGGTGGGTTTTATTTCGCTCCTCATTAGCGCGCCTAAGTGTCCTCCTAATTATAAAGCACTGCTGGCTTACAGGTTTTAAGACTCTTAAATTAAGAGGTCTTCGGGGCTAATATGAGGATTCGAGGCACAGCCGTTCAACACGCGTGACTTAGGATCCTAGCCAGTGTTGCCTCGCTTTATATGTACGAAAACTAACTTTGAACACTCGATATGCCTGCATCCAATGAGCTCTTGGGTTCTGTTATTCTGAGCAGGAGCATCTGGCTCTCATGGCTTTGTGGCAACTGAAGCAGCAGCAGCAGCAGCAGCAACAGGCGCGACTCAAGGCCAAGACCCAGAGCCACAGCCGCCGCTATCAGCTGGCGCTACAGCCGCTGCTGCAGGTCCCATCACCTTCTGGCCGGCTGCAGCAGTGCCCTGCTCGCAGCAGTCGGCAGGCACAGATGCAGCACCTGCAGCCGCTGCTATGGGGCAATGAGCTGCGCACGGTGAAATACAAGGGTGGTACCTTACTGGCTTGTACGGTGCGGCTCGGGCGCGGGATGGTGGCTGCGGCCATGCCGTCCTCGGCACTTGCAGTGGTGCCGCCACTGCTGCCGGCAGCCATTGCATCGGTCCCGATATAGCCAACAGCAGCACTGCTCTCAGCACCGGTTTCCCTGGCTTGTATGTGTGCTGCTCAGATTTGATCTGGTTGGGTTGGGTTGCAGTAGAGGGATTGGCTTGGATAGATTGACAGCTGGGCCGTGTCCCATGCTAGGGGTTAGCGGGCGACGTGGAGAGTTTGGTGTGCACGTCAGGGTAGCAGATCTATTTGCAGTTGTTTGTTGGGTTTGTTGCTTTTACTACTGCAAGTGCGTGGCACTGCAGCCATTGCTGTACAACTTGCTTGCTTGGACCCCTCGTGCGGGCAAACACTTGTTAGTAGTCTTGTTCATGAAGTGCAGGTTTATCTATCTCGTACACCACCATTGGAGACCTCTCCTTGATTTTACAGGACGCCTTCATTATTTCCGTGCGTGTGTGCATTACCATTCTTATCTAGCCGTGATATCTAGTTGGAATTAAGATGAATTCCGCCCCTGCATCTGAGTCCACCACAATCACATACATAAGTACATACCCCATCACTATCATGCATTTTTCGGTCACCAACCAACCAGCTGCTCCTGCCCTTAAGCAGCAGTAGCAGGCCACGACATTAGTGAGCAATCCGACCACACGTGCCATCATTAATTCAGTTTTCTGTTCGTACACAGCTTTGAGTGATTACTGTCAAGTTGCAGGGACGGAGCTTCTGCTGGCTACCTATCTTGCCATCAAATGTATGGAGGGTGTGCCACAGTGTGCATGTGTAATAGCTGGCCGCTGGAAAGGCCTCTGCTGATGAAGATGCTGGCAGAGCGCCTTAGCGAGTAACTAAATATGATTTGTGTGCCATGTCATATACAGCTACTATAGTAGCTACTGCGTGTCTGTGATACTCCATCCACTACCTGCAAGAGCAACATGCAACCATGGCACAAGCCTCACTCGGGGAACGACTTGCAAGTGGTCATGGATGTGGTCACGGATGTGGTCATATGGGGGTTTTCTGTCATAGACCTGGTCATGTCGCCTCATGACCACTCATGCTACCGGTCATGAGGCATAGTCATGGTCATGAAAGTTTGCTCCTTATGCGGCATGACCGATCATGAATTGTGCCACTCATATGTGTAAATTCAGTCATGTTCCCAATGGTCATATGCTATGGCTATGTGTTTATGTTTTGTTCCCTAAGAGTACCAGAACATTCACGTTTGTATCAATCGGCTATCTTCTATGGCAGCAACCCAGCACTTGATCCCACCATGACGAAAGAGCATCCTTTCCTATCGCAGGTTCTTGCCAGGATTCAGATGATGCATTCAAGGAGCTTTACTAGCCACGAAAACAACCTCCTATATTTGAATTTACCGCCAAGTAAACTCTATACCTTGACAGTACACACGCCACCCCCGGGCACTCTTTCGGAAAAAGCTGTTTATATCCACCCGTCAAGTTATAAGAAACCCCTAATGTTAATTCTGTAAGAATGAATAGAACTACAAACACTGGGGTCCTGACCGCGTACCGAGCATTCAACCGAGCACGCTACACTCTGGGAACCTAGAGGCTTCATTCTATATGCGATTCACATTCATTTCATACCATTATGAAGGGCCCTTCATTGCTCCATTCATTTCAGGGCCAAGATTCATTTTGGAATGAGGACCACTTCATTACATAATGAAGGTAGCTCAGAATGAACGGCCCTTACGCTTTGAATGCCCCATCAGTCCAAAATGAAGGTGGTCTCCATAAAACGAGCTCATGTCCATCATGTGATATGAAGGCCCCTTTCAGTCCAAAAAGAAGCCGTCTCCATAAAATGAAACATATACATCACGTGATATGAAGGCCCCTTTCAGTCCAAAATGAAGCAATCTCCATAAAATGAAACATGTACATCACGTGATCTGAAGGCCCCTTTCAGCCCAAAATGAAGCTTTTTCATAATGTCCATCGCGCCATATGGACGCGCCTCCAATCCTAACTAGGAAGGCGTGTTCTTATCACATGATGAACAGTGTCTTGATACGGATTTGCTTATAAGCCAAGCCGTCTCAAGACCCTGTCCACCATGTGATAAGAACGTGCCTTCAGCCCTAAGAAAAGGCACCTCCACAAAAGAAGACAATGCAGCTGTCCATCACATTGCATGTGCATTCATCCCAAAGTAAACGTGCATCCATTACCACCGTCGTTTCTTGCCCCCCTTCCCCTTCGCCTTTGTTTCCATGATCCGCTTCAGTCAAGACGACATCAGGTCCAGAACGGCTGCGCTTTGCGTCTGTATTTTTTTCGGTCGTCTATATCCTGAAGACCCGTCTATTAGACGAGTCATCTACAATAGTTCGTCTAAAGTTCATCTACAATAGTTCGTCTATGCATGTTGTCTATAGTCGATTCATCTATTGTAGACGAAGGATAGACGATGGGTAGACGGTGAGAGGAGTTCAATATGCTGGAGAGTGTCTGCTTGGGTTAAACCATGCCGCTGAGCTGATGTCTGTTCTGCATCAATGTTGGCAAGGTTCTGGCAGGCTAACACTGCCTGGCATGTAACGATTATCGCCATACTTACAAAACCCCAGCACATGCTGTGGGGACCAGGCAGTGCCCAGCCTCTCCCACTTCCTTACCACAAAACTGTAGCAGTTTGAGATAATTGGGCAGTGAGGTGGCCTTTGCTGTCATCATGGCTGTTGCAATCTCCACCGCCCACATCTGTCGCCCACTGCTTCACCATGTCCAAGGTGGTTGACTGCAACAGCAGCGGGACATGTGTCAGTCACTTAGTTATAGACATATAGGCTTAGTGGAGTAAAAATGGACAGGTTGCTATACTGAAGCACACAATTAACACGATGTCGCAAAACCATGCAATTCTTGGTGGGATGAGCTCAGAATTCATGATAACTCACGTTGGAACAATGCATACAGGCAGGCGGCTGGCAGAAGTTAAGGCCTGACTTCTGCTCCCAGTCGATCCAGTAGACCCGGGTTCAAATCCGCCTGCCAGCTCCTCGGGTGTTTGAGGAGTGATGAAATGGGAGGTGGCCCCCCATCATATGGACGGTGTAGGACGTGATAATATCAACTTGCGAGCTGACCAGGAACTAAGTTGATGCGCCGTTGATCCGCTAGATTTGGTTGGATGCTGGTGGTGAGTTGCCGAACCCAACGAATACATTCTGAAGTCGGATGGGGTGACGGATTAGGGTGCCCCTCTAGCAGGGGAGAGCAGGGACTGCCCCGGGAAAGGGGGCCGCTGGCGAAGTTAACCACCCTGTAACAACATACATACAGTCATAAGTAATTAAAACAATCCCTGGCATGGCGATATTACAGGGCTTTTGCATGCTAAGTGGCCATTTCAGCCGAACTCCGTCGATATGCTCTGAAGGCCCCTCAGCCCTTCGTTATGAAATGAGCACGAATGAGCACGAAACGACAACTAGATGAAGGGATTCCCGGGTATCGAAAGGAAGCTGGTTTCCCCCCCCCGACCCCCCCCTCAAAGGCTGTACGGTGTGCTGTAAACAACACCTGACGTCTGGAAACGCACAGCACTGTGTTTGCTGGCGCTGCGCCTGCTTTTAAATCACCAGCGGTGCGTGCTGCGAAGCACCCGCCCTTGAAGGTGACGGTGGTGCCGTGGCGACATCTTGGGGTGGTGGCCCTTCCTCGTCAGAATCGAGCTGCTCAGCTGAGTCGCTGGTTGCTGCAGTTGTGCGTTGCCGCTTCACCAGGGGATCCTAAGCTTCGCTCAAATCGCTGGCTTCACTGACTTCAAGAGCGGCAACTACAGCATGCCTATCCTTGTCTTCTGTATTATCCAATTCTTCTTCTAAATGTTTGGGGCATTGAGTCTGCGGACTTTCTGGGCCGTTTGCTTTGGTCAAGAATGAACGAATGCCCCGTTGACCTAAGTTGAATGCAACAGCGGGCCGTCTCATGGTGATATCATCAAATATTTTATACGTAAATAGTGTATAAGCTCCAAATGTTCAGATTTATATGTGCAGAATGCATTTGGGGCGACTTATGGCCGAAGTAATGAACCAGTACGGCCAACTGACCAATTATTCCATTTCTTCCAGGCTCAGACCCCCATTTATTCCCAAAAAAGTAATATATTACCAAAAAAAACACTGCCTCCCATTTCAACACCCCTCACACACCGAGAGGTTGGCAGGCGGATATGAACGGGGTGTGTATGTTTATACTGTCAAGCTTCAGGGACGGGGTTTTTCTCGGGGACATTTCCTTTTACCTTTTGGTTCACGCGCTGACTGAGTAATCTGGCGAAACAGAAAAAAAGCAAGACAGTCAGGATCAGGATCACGTCAAGCTACCTCAGAGATTGCAGCCCTGGAAGGAACAATGGCTTTTGAAGTGTCACATGCCCGTGCATGAAGGGGCCAAACAGGCATCATGGTAAAACATGTCAACAGACCCATCATGCCAAGCAGAGTGGAGGACTTCTTTGTACTTTGTACTGCAGCCTCTGTAACCACATCAATGACCCAGTGGCCACAATGTCACCCTTTCCGAACCACTTTTGGATCCCTTGCAATAGCCACCAGCATCACCACATCCACCTCGAAGCAGATGAGACGCGCGAGATAAGGGATTTCCGAAGCAAGACCATGTGGGGATTCATCCTTGGCCGATGGCTGCTCCCCCAATGAGCCAAAGTGCTGGATGAGGACCTGCTCAAGGCAGATGGTGCAATACGACTACCTCTGCCAGCAGCCGTCCCGTTGCTGTGGCTACTGCTACTGCTGCTACTGCTAGCACTTCCAGGACTGCTTTGCTTGACATCTGTGCAGAAGCCTGCTACCGGGACCTCAATGGCATATTGCTCCATCTTGATGGTGTCCACCTCCATCTCAAGCCCGTCAAAGTGTTGTTCCGTGAATGAGTCAAAGAGCTCAGGCGGCACTGCAAAATACAGCTCTCGCTTGAGCCCCTGAAGGTCCCCGGATAACTTCTGTACGGCATCTAGCAACCCCCGCACGCTAATCGGGCGCTGGGCTGTAAAGGTCGCCAAGATGAAGAGCAGCCGTCCTGGCCTGCATTCACTGCTCGGCAAAAGAAGAAAGCTGTCCACGGCGGCTGGGAAGTCCTTCAACACAGGCACCATCAGGCACCCCGATTTTGTTGTTTCAAGGTTCACTTCTTTTAGGTCGCTGTCCCATACTACTTTCTGCTCCATTTGGCCCACCTTCAGTTGACTGACCTGCTGTTCGGGGTTGGAAAGGCTGCGCACACGAAATGCGCCACCCTTACATAGTGCTTCATGGGCTGCACACTCAAACAGCTGGGCCCTCAGCGAGGCCAGTTCCGGCTTGCCAGCAGACCAGTAAAGCAGATCGTCAAACCATACCGAGCGCTGCCGCATCAGCAGCTGCTGCAGGCGCTGTGCAATTTCCACTGAGCCGAAGACTCGGCCGACCTCCTCGCATTTCTCGTTCACCTGCATGTACATGCGACAATAATCCAAAACTGGGTAAATGCTTTTGTCTAAGGGTACGCAGTTCAGGCCCACCATGTACCCTACAAAAATAGCCTTGCTTTCAGTGGGCATTGTAGTATCAGAGGGCATTGTAATGGGAATTACTGACCAGCCATATGCATGTTAGGTAATTATCATTCCACTAGTTCAGCTAAGGTTACCCCCCCGGCCATGACATATACACCTGAAGCACACCCTAGGAGACACATATTACCTAAGGCCTGTGCTTGCAGCATTGGATACCCACTGCCTATCATCTTGAGAGGCTTCGCACCTGGACGTGAAGCAGCTTGTGGTTATAATCTGACGCCCCTTCGATGTAACATACTGCTTTATATATCAGCTCTGGATTTGCAACTGCTATCACCTCGTCAAGCTTCTGCTGCTGGCATGCATTATTTGCATGTCGCAACACAAAGCGCGGGATGCCACCCCAGCGAACATAAAGCCGTTGTAGTTCATCAGCGTCGACCGAGGTGAAAATGGCGTCACGCGCCGCCTTTAGCTCCGACACGGACCAGGGGCCCATCCACAGCTGTATGGGACCTTCCTTGTCGTACTTCTACATAGTGTGGTGGTACAACGCACATGATACGGATATGTACGGCCAAAAACTGAAAACTGATACTACCGCAAGATGTGCCCCTGAACTGGTGACACAAGGTTGCATTCGGCATGAGTAACACAACCCCTTATGCTTCAAGCGACTGGAACACACAGTACTTGTAACCGTTTTCCACGGTTCATGCACTTACTTGGTACTTTGAGCTGCGGGGCAAGGATGCCATCACAGTGATTGCCGCCGTGGACACCGGCTCCACACCGTCACATAAGAACCTGATGAGCGAGTCAACACAGAACATGATTAGGTCGCACCACGATCAACATGCGACAGAGCTTCGAGAATGCACAGCAAAATCGCTAGCCCTGCTTTGCACAACATACCATGTACTCGGATTTTCTAGCTCCTTTGTAAATGGGACAATGGAGTCTGCCTGGAACACACCGTTGGGTGTGTACAGCAGCACAGAAGCCATCAACTCGTCATGCCACACGACGGTTTTGCCCAGGCACGCCAGCTGATGAAGCAAGTAGTACAGGAAAATGCTCTTGCCGATACCTGTACGGAACAAATGAATGGCATCCTCTTTGAAGCCATAAGTCCGGGAACACATTGCACGAGTGGCAGGCGGCTGGAAGAGGTTAAGGCCTGACTTCTGCTCCCGGCCGCCCCGGGTTCAAATCCGCCTGCCGGCTCCTCGGGTGTTTAAGGAATGTTTTGTTGAAATGGGAGGTGGCCCCCCATCATATGGACGATGTAGAACGTGATAAAATCAACTTGCAAGCTGACCAGGAACCTAGTTGATGCGCCGTTGATCCACTAGATTTGGTTGGATGCTGGTGGTGAGTTGCCGAACCCAACGAATACATTCTGAAGTCGGATGGGGTGACGGATTAGGGTGCCTCTCTAGCAGGGGAGAGCAGGGACTGCCCCGGGAAAAGGGGCCGCTGGCGAAGTTAACCACCCTGTAATTGAGACACATTGCTACATCAGAACACCCCAGGCAAGCAGCTTGATCCTTCCAAAGCCTATTCAATATATTCCCAGCTTCACCATCACCCATTCAGGGGATCAGTCTGGTTCCTCAACAGCTCAACTCCGACAACTTGCCTGGTGTGCCGAGGATTAGGAATCTAGGGGAGCTACCAGAATTCGCAACAGATGCAAAAATCTTCTCTGATAAGGTGCGGTAGCAGGGCCGACACAGCATAGCTGGAACATCGCAAGGCTGTGGGAACTTAGTGCCGGGTGCAAGCTGAAGGATCTCGTAGCCCTCCGGGGACATTGCAAACGTTGCTGACGGTAGCTCCTTCCAGAACTGCTCCACTGAGCGCAACGCATGGCGGCAGCCTGCAGGACACACAGCGGGCGCAAACTTACAAAACAATTTCGACTCAACTGGCGAAAGTCGAGAAGTCTTGCGAGCCGTTGAACGTACCATAGTCATGTTAGCGGACAATCAGCTCAACCGAATGTACCAGAAGCCCACTTGCAACGCGTGCATGTAAAGCTATCAGCGATCCGAAACCGCGGCATCCGTGGCAAAACGGCGCCCCAGCATAGAGCCTTTCCCTACAACTCACTGCGGATACGCTGCTCGATCAGAAGGTTCTCCAATCGCCGCAAGGCGGTAAGATCTTCCATTAGTAAGCGCCATTCGCAGTTCAGGCGGCTGTACATTTCTTCAGATATGCCAGCCCCCAGCTGCTCCTCCACTGTGTTCAGACGAACTTTGACGGCCCTAACCTCGTCTTCGGTCTTGTTAATTTTTTGCTTAACCAACTGGAACTCGTGCGCCATGATTCCAGAGCCCTGGACTCAGACACCCAAGCAACGGTGTTGTAGGCCTACTGCATTAGGACCTTTTGCGTATCCTAGAGGCACGACCCGATTTTTAGATGTTTCAGGTCGGAGTGGATGGGACCTGGAGGGTAGCAGTACACACTGATGCAGGCCCGGATAACTCAGCAGTTAAATTTTGAGGTAATTCCATTTCCGTCAAGCTGGAGGTTTTAAACCGGGCTTGAAGATGATGGACGTTGGGTGGGCTCCGAAGTCTACGGAATCCAAAGGGCCATCGGCTGAAAAGGCTGAAATCCTCGCAGGGTTGTTATGCCGTGGTAATCATTTTGCGACTGATAGTCCATGCCATCTTTAATGCAGCTTAGTCCATCTGCCTACCTGCTTGTTGCGTGGTTGCCCGAAAACTGCATATACGCGCACAAACCTCAGCAAATCCGCAAACCTACCTTCCCGGCGACAGGTCTTGCAGATCCTGCGGTAAACTAAGGAACTGAGAGCCTTTGGCTGCCAGGATCCGGAGGGATACGCGATTGGCTAATGGGCCCCGGGCTAGATTTATAGTTCTTTTGGCATGTCTTCCTGCTCTGTTCAGCTAGGGAATTCGCAGGTGTGTACTTCCCTTTTTAGAGTCGGGCAACCGGCCAGCAGTCCTTTCGTTCCATCTGGCTGCACAAACACTTACACAAAACCATTCAGCACTGACTGCAGGATGTTTCCCTTTCAGCCAACATCAACCTTACGGTTTTACCTGCAGCTGCAGCGGCCCACAGCCCTAATCTAGCCGCAGCACATGCTGTTGCACGTCATACCGTCATATCATCGCGGCATCACCTGCATGCGTACACAACCTCCTGTGCTCAACCACTCTCCACAACTCACTCATCTGCTTTTGAATGACTGTTTTCACGCGCCACCGCCAAACTGCTTATAGCTGTATATGACAATTACATTTTCAAAATATATTATCTACATATATTTGCATGCATGTCTATACTAACTGTGTCATAGCTGATAGCTGGTGTTTGCTCGGGTTCATGAGAGTATTGTACAATCTGGGAACCGACCTCCCTTCGACTTCTCGGGAATCCCTTCATTTCGCGTTCATTTCTTGTTCAGTTCGTGCTCATTTCGGAATGAAGGGCTGAGGGGCCTTCAGAACACGTCAACGGAGTCCGGTGGTCATGCTGCATGGTAAAGCCGTAGTATGAGTAGTAAGCACGTTCCTTGTTAGCAATACAGAGGCGACCGTACATATCATGCAAATAAAACCCTAAACCCTAAAGCCCTGACTGTGGAAGATAGGCGTGAAGGACTTAGGTGAAGGGTAGGAAAATCAAGAGGCCAAAGAAACAGAACAAGAGCAAGACAGTCAGGATCAGGATCAAGTCAAGCTACCTCAGAGATTGCAGCCCTGGAAAGAACAATGGCTTTTGAAGTGTCACATGCCCGTGCATGAAAGGGCCAAAAAGGCATCATGGTAAAACAAGTCAACAGACCCATCATGCCAAGCAGAGTGGAGAGCTTATTTGTACTGCAGCCTCTGTAGCCACAACAATGACCCAGTGGCCACAATGTCACCCTTTCCGAACCACTTTTGGATCCCTTGCAATAGCGATTGCTATATCATCCTTGCTACCATGAACATGTTCATCTGTACAGATGCAGCTGGTGTAGCTGCAGCCACACCATCACCCTCACCACATCCACCTCGAAGCAGTTGAGACGCGCGAGATAAGGGATTTCCGAAGCAAGACCATGTGGGGATTCATCCTTGGCCGATGGCTGCTCCCCCAATGAGCCAAAGTGCTGGATGAGGACCTGCTCAAGGCAGATGGTGCAACACGAATACCTCTGCCAACAGCCGTCCCGTTGCTGTGGCTACAGGCACTGCTACTGCTGCTACTGCTAGCACTTCCAGGACTGCTTTGCTTGACATCTGTGCAGAAGCCTGCTACCGGGACCTCAATGGCAAATTGCTCCATCTTAATGGTGTCCACCTCCGTCTCAAGCCCGTCAAAGTGTTGTTCTGTGAATGAGTCAAAGAGCTCAGGCGGCACTGCAAAGTACAGCTCACGCTTGAGCCCCCGAAGATCACCAGATAACTTCTGTACGGCATCTAGCAACCCCCGCACGCTAATCGGGCGCTGGGCTGTAAAGGTCGCCAAGATGAAGAGCAGCCGTCCTGGCCTGCATTCACTGCTCGGCAAAAGAAGAAAGCTGTCCACGGCGGCTGGGAAGTCCTTCGACACAGGCACCATCAGGCATCCCGATTTTGTTGTTTCAAGGTTCACTTCTTTTAGGTCGCTGTCCCATACTACTTTCTGCTCCATTTGGCCCACCTTCAGTTGACTGACCTGCTGTTCGGGGTTGGAAAGGCTGCGCACACGAAATGTGCCACCCTTACATAGTGCTTCATGGGCTGCACTCTCAAACAGCTGGGCCCTCAGCGAGGCCAGTTCCGGCTTGCCAGCAGACCAGTAAAGCAGATCGTCAAACCATACAGAGTCCCGTTCCAGATCGCCAGAACACTGGTAGAGCAGCTCGCCTAACGGGTCCCGCTGCATCAGCAGCTGCTGCATGCGCTGTGCAATTTCCACCGAGCCGAAAACCACGCCTATCTTCTTGCACTCCTCGTTCACCTGCATGTCGATGTGACAATAATCCAAAGCTGGGTTAATGCTTTTGTCGAAGGGTACGCAGTTCAGGCCCGCCATGTACCCTACAAATATAGCCCTGCTTTCATCAGTGGGCATTGCAGTATCAGAGGGCATTGTAATGGGAATTACTGACCAGCCATGTTAATTATCATTCCACTAGTTCAGCTACGTGTAAGGTTCTACCCCCGGCCATGACATGTACACCTGAAGCACACCCTAGGAGACACATATTACCAAAGGCCTGTGCTTGCAGCATTGGATACCCACGGCCTGTCATCTTGAGAGGCTTCGCACCTGGATGTAAAGCAGATTGAGGATATCATCTGACGCAGCTTCGATATCACGTACTGCTTCATATATCCGCATCCCATTTGAAGCAGATATGCATATGTCAAACAGCTGCTGCTTGAACTTAGCATTTGCAAATTTCAAGACGAAGTCTGGGATGCCACCCCAGCGAACATAAAGCCGTTGTAGTTCATCAGCGTCGACCGAGGTGAAAATGGCGTCACGCGCCGCCTTTAGCTCCGACACGGACCAGGGGCCCATCCACAGCTGTATGGGACCTTCCTTGTCGTACTTCTACATAGTGTGGTGGTACAACGCACATGATACGGATATGTACGGCCAAAAACTGAAAACCAGCGAAGTGCAGAACAGCTGACGTGGTCAACAGACCCATTCAGATGTCAAGTCATCAGGTCGGAGGCTACCGCAAGATGTGCTGCCGAACTGTTGACACAAGGTTGCATTCAGCATGAGTAACACAACCCCTTATGCTTCAAGCGACTGAAACACAGTACTTGTAACCGTTTTCCACTGTTCATGCACTTACTTGGTACTTTGAGCTGCGGGGCAAGGATGCCATCACAGTGATTGCCGCCGTGGACACCGGCTCCACACCGTCACATAAGAACCTGATGAGCGAGTCAAACACAGAACATGATTAGGTCGCACCACGATCAACATGCGGCAGAGCTTCGAGCATGCACAGCAAATCCACTAGCCCTGCTTTGCACAACATACCATGTATTCGGATTTTCTAGCTCCTCGCTAAAAGCCGCAATGGAGTCTGCCTGGAACACACCGTTGGGTGTGTACAGCAGCACAGACAGCAAATACTCGCCATACCACACGACGGTTTTGCCCAGGCACGCTAGCTGATGAAGCAAGTAGTACAGGAAAATGCTCTTGCCGATACCTGTACGGAACAAATGAATGGCATCCTCTTTGAAGCCATAAGTCCGGGAACACATTGCGACATCAGAACACCCCAGGCAAGCAGCTTGACCCTTCCAAAGCCTATTGAATATATTCCCAGCTTCACCATCACCCATTCAGGGGATCAGTCTGGTTCCTCAACAGCTCAACTCCGACGACTTGCCTGGTGTGCCGAGGATTAGGAATCTAGGGGAGCTACCAGAATTCGCAACAGATGCAAAAATCTTCTCCGACAAGGTGCGGTAGCAGGGCCGACACAGCAAAGCTGGAACGTCGTAAGGCAGTGGTAACTTAGTGCCTGGTGCAAGCTGCAGGATCTCGTAGCCCTCCGGGGACATGGCAAACGTTGCCGACGGTAGCTGCTCCCAAAACTGCTCCTTCGAGGGAAACGCATGGCGGTAGCCACCTGCAGGACACACAGCGGACGTCATGACCAGCGACAGCCAAATGACTTGGCCGTACTACATACAAAGCAATTTCAACTCAACTGGCGAAAGCCGAGATACTTTGCGGGCCGTTAAACGCACCATACTCATGTTCGCGGACAAACAGCTCAATATAGTGCACCCGAAGCCCACTTGCAACGCGTGCGTGTAAAGCTATCGGCGATCCAAGACCGCGGCATCCGCGGTCCCCATATAGAGCCTTTCCCTTCAACTCACTGCGTATTCGCTGCTCGAGCAGGAGGTTCTCCTTTTGCCGCAAGGCGTCAAGATCTGTCATTAGTAATTTCCATTCGCTGTTCAGGCGGTTGTAAATCTCCTCCGATAAGCCAGCCCCCAGCTGCTCCGCCACTGCTTTCAGACGATTTTCAACGACCCTAACCTCGGCTTTGGTATCCTTAATCTTCTGATGAACCAACTGGAGCTCGTCCGCCATAATTCAAGAGCTCTGCACTCGGCCACTCAATCAATGGTGTTGTAGGCCTATTGCTTAAGGATGTTTTGCGTTCCTGGAGGCACCACCTTGTTCGCAGATGGCACGAGCCGGAGTGGATGTGAGCTTGAGTGTAGCAATCCACTCTGATGCAGGCCCTGAACACCCAGACTCAAAATATAATAGAGACTTATAGCGTAATTGTTGAGTTTAAGGCTTTAAACGGGGCTTGAACGTCGGGGCGGGCTCCGAAATCAAGGGAATCCAAAGAACCATCGATTGTCAGGCTGAAATTCTCGCAGGTTGTTGTAGTGTGGGAATCATTTTTCGGCGGATAGCGCATGCCATCTATAATGCAGCTTACTCCTGCACAGAATTGTCTGATGCTTATTTTAGTTTATGTATGTATGTCCATATCTCTAGCCTACTTTATTTTCACCTCTGGGCTTTGAGATTCTTCCCCCATACACATCCATACATATGTATAGGTTAGGCACTACTTGTAGAGCTCGCACCAATGCGCACGGGAAATCCCGGGATCGAGACCTGGCAAGCTCGTAAATCCATCCGATGGAGGAAGGTAAAATGCCCCTAGTCGATGGACGGTGGTGACCTGGGATAAAGTTGATTTATGAGCTGACCAGGAATGGAGTTGAGCCGCAGTTGACCCGGCAGATTCCATTGGATGCCGGTGTTGGGTGCGAAATCTGAACGATCCACTGAGAAGTTGGCTAGGGTGACGCTGGATGAGGGTGCCCCGAAATACCGGGGAAGGCAGGGTGTCGCCGGGTAGCGGCCAGGATATGTGAGGATATGGCCCCTACACATGCATATGAGCAACCCCAAAGCAACCAACACCCAGCCACGCGATCACCATGGACCTGGCCCTGCACCAGCAGTCCGGTTCCTAAACACATCGCTCCAGGCCGAGAGTAGTTGGATGGTCCGCCACGCCTTCATCCCCCCCCCTGTCCTTTGTCTTTATCACCTTCTCTTTGCGCCTTTATATCCTGTGTCGTTGTTGTCGATGCGTTGCCAAGCCAACGTCAGACAGGCTGCATGAGTGGCGTTCGTGAGCGTCGTGTACAACTTAGCGCTGCTTGCAAAACCCGCACGTGCTCAGATCTCACCGTGTGACAAGCACCCACATTCCCCTCCTCCCGTGCCATGTAGCCCCCCCCCCTACCCACTCTGCAACCCACATCATACCGTCATATCATCGCGGCAGCACCTGCATGCGTACACAACCCCCTGTGCTCAACCACTCTCCACAACTCACTCATCTGCATTTTGATGACTGTTTTCACGCGCCGCCGCCAAACTGCTTATAGCTGTATATAACTGTATACAATTACAACGATTTTCAACCGCTCTCAACTACCCCAACTGTAATAACAACCCTTAACCACTTTCCCACCCGTGCAAGAGCCTCACATATTGTCCCAGGTCCACAAACCGCTGGAGTCCAGGGAATGCACCCTCGACTGCTGGGACGACGGTTTAGGCGGCGATAATACGTCCCGTACGACATCCATTCGTACGGCAGCTATCGCCGTACGGATATCCAGCTCAGAGAACGGCCCGGCAGCGCCGCGCCTGGCCGGTTCCGCCAGCGCATTGAGTGCCTGTCGCAGCACTGGAGGCCTCACAGCCTCCGCCACAGCCTCCCAATGAACCGCTCTCCGCAGTCGGGGTGCTTCTCGTTGCAGCGACCGGGAGTCCAAAGGCCCGCTGTACTGCACATCCTGTACGGAGGACCGGGGATAAGGATTTGGCTTATGGGAAATCTAAAGTATGCATTAGGAATGAGCGCTAAATTGCCGCCTGGGCCAACATAAAACACACAAACATACACACTAGACATACAGGTAAATCCTTATATAATGCAAGACGCACCTGCAGAGCATTCGCCAATTTCCCAACATCCACCACATCACGGAGCTGCCACTGAGCCACTGAGTCCAGAGCAGAGTCCAATCTGCTGTTGACAAGTTGCTCCTCGTCGTACTCCGTCATGCCGTACAATGATGAGGACGCCGGATGCATCGCGGCCTTGAGCAGCTCAAGATCAACCACCTATTATTATGAAATTGGACGACAAGTATGTATGTAAATATATACACATAAATCACGGCGACCGCGGGAAGTTTATTTAGGAGCGCAAAGACGGCGTCCATGACAAGTGTTCCATCGCATTGAAGCATCACCATCAGCAGCAGCAGGAGCAACAGTTGAGGTATCGCTGTTGAGGCTGTTAGGCGTTTTTCGACAGCTGGAATGGAATGCGCTCGTATCGGACATGGCAGCAACCGTCGAATGGTCAACCCACCGGTCCCTCACCGCCGGTTTTAATTGAGCAGCCCCCTCCCCTCTCCCCCCACTAACCTCGGAGACAGGGGGTACGACGAGGCACAGACGATGCGACAGAAGGTGTGCCGTACGTCCCCAGCCCGCCGCTACTTCGTCTCGCCCCCTACCTCACTGCTCCCCCCGCTGACCCATGGGTCATGACCCACCTGGTTCAGGGGCATCCCCTCCAGCCGCTCCATCGCATGAACAACCTGAAGGGGGGAGAGGCGTAATGAACCCGGGATCCAGATCCAGATCCACTTCAGGTCTCGGCTTCTTTGCTCCCAGACATAGAAGCTGGGTAGCCCACCGCTGTAACAACAACAACATTAACGGTAACAACGAACAAAAACATCGTGCTATCCGGTACCTGCAGGTGGTGTACGGTCGACTCGACGGCCTCTACGCTATGCTGGAAAAAATGTACGACGTCCATTACGATCTCCTCTGCCTCCTCGATCACTGCGGCAGCGCCGTTGCTGGTGACGGCCGTGGACGCGAGAGGCGGCGGCGCCAGCATCAAGTTTGGCAACAGAGGCCGCGGGGTCGGCTGGGCGGCGGCTACTAGGGTCGCCTGGGGCTGCGCGTCCGTTACGTGACCCCCCCCCCCGGAGATTTTTTTGTTAGTTTTTGGAAAAGAGATGTTTTCAAGTAGGGCGATAGGTTTAGGGAACTCAGTGCGAAGATTGTACCGAAGATGTAAGATGCGCGGTTTTGGAGCAAGCGCACCCCTGCCGGTAGGTAGGTAGCCCCTGATGTGACAGCAGATGTGCGGCAGGTGGTAGGCGTGAGAAATGAAGTGTGAGTGGATAAACCCGTAGCATCCGTATCCGTGGCTGACGGCCGCGCGCTGGCCCGGATGCGTGCCCGGTAGGTGTTAAGGGCAGCTGTCTAGAGCGAAGCTGAAACCCTAGAGCAACATCTACTTGAATCACCGACCGGCCATCTTGCCTCAGTACAGTAGATAACTGCACGTCTGCACTCGTTGTGATGATAGTTTGGACCCGTTCAAAGCTGTTTTTCAGCTCTCCATGCACCGGCACATCAGAAGGCAACGTAAGGGTTTGTTACCTAAGCTGGAAGGAAATAGCACCCAAAATTTGGTGTGATAATGATAAGCTTCTGTTGGCACCCGCGGCGGTGACCCCAAGCCCTGCCTTACCTTCGCCGTGTCGACTGTTGCCAACGCCGACTCCGGCAACATTACTTGACCGCATAGCAGCCCTGTTGTTCCACGCGAAGCTCTCCATTACGCGCGTAACGAAATTCGGATGTTGCATTGCCGACTGGGCCGGGGTACTTCGGAGCCGTCCACTAGGGATTGACCGGCGACTTACCGGCAGACAGCAACGTCACCGCCGCGCTGCGCCTGGCAGTTCTGCTTGCATCTGTATTTGTCTCAAAAGATTGTTGTGCCAAAGGCAGGACTGCTGAGCACGGCCGCATCCGTCGCGAAGTCACTTTCCCGGGCCCCACAAGAGCATCACGACACAGGCGAAATGCCATGATGACTTAGTTGTTTAATCTATTACTAGTATTTGGGGGAAAAAAGTGCGAAATCGTAAATAGAGCCGTTGCGCCGGACAACTCCAAAATAAACGTCAGGCATGCGAGCTTTATAGCCAATATGGCAGGTTGGAAATAGGCATGATTGGTAGACCTTCGCGCTTGCGGCGGCCTTCGATGTTAGCGGTCTCGGAGCCAGGCAAGATTTCTTGCTTCCATGTGGCCATGTGCTTCCATGTGAACTACATGGTACGACTAATTAATCACCAGCTCGCGAATATTTGGAAGTCATTCTCTATCCAATCTACCATGTCGACGAGCGGTTTGAAGCTCCCAAGGCTGGATGGACGACAGCCATGCCGTGCAACCGCACGCAGTGCCGTCGTGATTCTTAGCGGCTCGTGATGTAATCCGAAACCCAGCATGGGGTTAGCTTCCTGCCTAGGTCCTGAGTATAATTACACGTGCAATACGCACTATTAGTACCCATCAAGGTGCATAGTGAAAGAGGTTTGGCTTTGGCAAAGGTATCGTTGATGCCAAGCTGTCGAATCTGGTTTGTCATGCCGTGCATGAGGCTGCGTTCTACATACCCTTCCCAACACACGTGTAGCCTATGCGTTACGATTGCCGACGACTGCTAAGGCAGCTATTCCCTCTTGGACAACCACTACTACTTGAGTATACCGTAGTAAATCCGCTCAGCAGTGGCCGCGGACAAGTACAGAACCCTAGATGTCCACAACCCCCGTTTCCATCCGCCGCATCGAAAGCCACATTGGGAGAGCCTGTGGATGCCATCATGCATACTGAATTCTCCATTGTTTTGGGTTTTCCGTCAAGAGTGTCGTTTGACCGGTCCTTTAACTAGTTCGGCAAGTAGGTTTAATGGCCATGATATTCCTTGCAAACTCCCTGCACGTGAGGAGGTCTGCCAAGGGACCTACTAGCTCCACACGCGTAACTGTCCGTAGAGAGGTTATCTCAATTACCTGTGAACCACGTAGCTGTAACACCCAAAGGAGTTTCCATTTGAAGACAGAAACCCATACCGCGGCTACGGGCGGCTAGTTGCATAATAATGATAAGGTTTAGGGTTAAGGAAGTAGTACCACAGCTTGTAAGCTGTGGCAGTGGTGCGGCCAGATTTTCCTGCTTCCGAGGAAAAGCTGAATGCCGTAATAAAAAAAAGAAAGAGCGACACAAAACGCCCTCCCAAGCAGCAAAAAAGCAATGAATTCAGTTCTTGTGGGGATTTTGAACAGGTTCGGGTCGAGCAAACTATTAGCCGATTTGATTTGCCGAGGTCCAATTCAATTTGGAGCAAGAATCGGCAATCGTACCATTTCCTCCCCTCGCTCGGAGGGCTCGACCTCCCACCAAGTACGGAAAGCGTAACAGTCCCCAACGAACTGCACATTACGTACTGCCACCGTACAGCGGCCCGCCTTAAGACAGTCCCAACGTAACCAGGCACAGCACATCGACTCAGGTCGTACAGCATGCATGCCGCACACCTCTAATGTATCTGGCAAAGCTAGCCGCGGCGCTGGCCCGATCTGGACCAGAGCAGTAACCCAGCGCCCACCGCCGCCGCCGCGGCGGCCGCCGCGGTGATGCCCGCAGCCGGGATGTACGACAAAATGCTGCTGCCGTCGCCGTCGCCGCCGGCGCTTGTTGCAGCGCTACTGCCTAAAAGTGGCATGGTGGTAGCGGCGGCGGCTGACGGCGGCGGCTCCTGGGGCATTCCCCCCGCTGGCGGCGGGAAGCCCCCGCACGAGGCTCCGAGCCATTTACTCGCTAGATATGCACCGATGCGGTGCCATAGCCCCGGCGGCCTGAATGTCCAGTGAGCAGGGGGGGACAAACATGGGCCCCGATGTGACACGTGATCAGTAGGACGCACACACGTACACACGAAGGGAGGCAGCAGGGAGCAAGAGAGCAAGAGAGCAAGGGAGGGGGGAGGGGGATTACATGACGGAGAGCATTTACGGAGGTGTGGCACTCCGGCGGGGGCTGTGATACGGAAACAGCTGCGTGTACTCGCTGCTCAATGCGGACAACAGCTGCTGCCCCGCCAGCCAGGTGCCGTACTAATACAGAGAAGCACCTGCTGATGCCCCTTGGTCCCTTATCAGGTTTACCACCGCCACCAGCACCACCAGCACCACCGCCGCCACTTAGGGCCCCCCCAGCCCCTACCTAGGCAGCATGCTGATGGCTGTGTATCTGCCAGTGGGGGGTGAGGGGAACAGGCGGCGGAAGGCCTCCTGCAGAGTCTCCGGAGTACAGGAGCCCCACACCTGGGGCAGGATGAGGCAGGGGGGGGGGTATCCCATGGGGGGTGGGGGAGTCAGTGTTGAGGTGAGTGAATGGGGGAATTAGGGAAGGGAGAAAGACGTGGTGTTGTATCCGTTGATAATTTTCAAGGGGCATCAACGGCTTGGAATGGGGCTGCGTCGGGGGGATTGGGGGGTACTCAAAGGACACACAATACACACACACACGCACACACACTCAACAACAGACCCCTCAAACTCAAAGCAACGAAAGGGCGGGAAAGAACCATTGCGCATACATGCTTAGCTAACCCCGTAATAACCCCTCCATTCAACCCCCTCTCCCTCCCTCCCATCCAACCCCCATCCACACCGTCTTCTCCCCCTTCCTGGGATTCCTCCCCCGGCTCCCGGGCCCCCCTCCTCCGCCCACCTTTTCCCGAGCCTCCGTGTTTTTGCCGTACACTGCCCCCAGATCCCCCCCGAGCAGCTGGTAGCTCTTGGACTGGAAACCAGACACGATGACCTCATGCCAGTAGCTGTTCTCCGCCTGCGTGTATGTATGTACGTATGTATGCGCGTGTTGGAGAAAAAAAACCCATAGTGAAACTCTAGAAGGTCAAAGGAATAAATTACTGGAAGTGTGTATGGTGGGGGAAATGGGGGAGGGACAACGGAAATGGCAAGCAGGAGTCTGGAGGGAGCTGAAGGGAGCGGGTTTTATGTCAAGTAAAGCTGAAGCATGCACGGGGGATCTACCCCGACAAAGGGAAAACACACCGTACATGGACATCAGGAATGTACGGCACATACCTGCAGCGCAATACCTTGGTACCTAGCGAAAAGTACATCGGGGGTATCGGCCTTGATACCGGGCATGAAGGCACGAATGGCACACACACACATCGTACATGATACACACATACATACGCGCTTACCATAGTACACACATACATACATACGTGCCTGTACTCACCAGGCTTTCCTCGTACTGCAGCCTTTCCAAGTTGATCAGCGTCTCGACCTCCTCAGTCGTCATGCCGCTGGCCTGGATTGCCGCTACCTGTACGACACAATAACGTACTGAGCATACGGCACCACTGTACGACACGGTACCACGCACTTGAATTGCCTCATTCCGCCATATCCCACATCGCCTTTGTAACGGACCCCGCCCGAGCATATCCATCCATCCATCCGTCCATCCTCCACACCCCAAAACACACAAAACGAGCACCCCACTGCCCCGCAGTCCCCACACTTGTCTTTAACTGCATCGCCCACCATACCCCCTTTTTTCTCCCCTCCCCCCCCCACTAGCCCCCTTACACCTCCCCCCCCTCACCTCCTCCAGCGCCATGCCAACCAGTCGATCCTTGTTAGCGGGGTCGCAGGAGAACATGATGGCCACATCGCCCTCAGGGTCGCCTGTAAAATGGGGGGACAGCCGGGGGGGAGAGGGCGGGGAAGTGTATGTGTGTATGTATGTATATACAGGTTCTAGTGAGACGGGAACAATGCGGTGCAAACTACAAAACACCGGAGGGAAATGCATACGAGGCGGGGAAAGATCCAGAAACACACACACACATGTACACATACACGTGCATGTGCACGTGCATACGGATATCCACAACCCCTAGGGCGGTGAGGTTCGCGACTATGCACATCAGCTACGTGTGTGCGGTGGACGGGATTGGATGGGTCTATGACGGACCTCATCAGCCCCGGGGGGAAAGGCGCTGCTCCTCCCCTTCCCCCCACTCCTCCCCCTCCCTCTCCTCCCTCTCCCCCCACCCCGTCCCCCTCCTCCCCTCTACCCCCCCTGACGCACCGTCCAGGCTGGGAGCTACGCAGCCGAAGAAGGAGCTCACGGAAACCTGGAAGGGGGACGGGGGCCGGGGGAGATGGAAGAGGGAGGTTGTGAAACCGCGAGGGGAACCATCACGGGAAAGAGTCAAACACGCAACACCCCCCGCCCACACACACACACACACACACAGGCACACAAAAGCACAAACACACACGCAAACGAACACACGCTAACGCACACAAAACCAAGCAATACGTGTAGGTATCCCTACCGGTACATCAGAACATACATTCACACATACGCTCAGACACGTATACACATGCACATACACACATACATACGCGCGCGCGGAGACGCACCGTGTACACATCCCCCCTAACAAACCGCATCCTCTGAATGAGCCGTGTCTCCAGGGCCCTACACGCCAGCGCCAGCCACACCACCTCCTCCCTCGCCCGGGGGCGGGACAGCGACACGGGGAAGGTGATTTGCGACTGAGCCACCGGCGACACCATGGCAACCTGAAACAATAACCAGGAAGAGGGGGAAGGGGAAGGGGGAGGGGGAGGGGGAGCGGGGAGGGGGAGCGGGGAGGGGGAGGGGGGAGGGAGGAAAGACGAACCACGAACGAGTGAAGCTGAGGGGGAAGGGGAGGGGGAGCGGGGAGGGTATCATGTGCAAGAAGCAGGATAGGGGAGTCGGGGAAGAAATTGTAAGATTGTACGATACAGGAACTGTACGGCTATAATCCGGCACATGTAAGTTCGCCGTTACCACAGCTTTTGGAACCCACAGCTCCCCGAAACACACCTTGACGTCCTCCACGACAGGCGTCTCCGGGAACCTGTACGGCAGCGGCTTGACGTCCTGTCGTACGGGACGGGGCCGAGCGAGTGGGACATCAACGACCAAGATTATAAAATAGTTCCGATGGACGCCTAGGGGTTAGAACCTTAGGAAGGACCCTAGTCCGGAACGATTTCATTCAGGCCTACATAAAACATGATTTAAGTGTTAAAGTAATGTTTGACAAGAAGTGGCCGTAGACGGTGGTCGTACAGTGCCGTACAGTGCCGTACCTTTGGTAGCTTTGGCGGCGGTAGAGCGGTTTTGGGCAGTGTGGCGAGGTAGCGGCACAGCAGCTGCTCCAGTTGCCCCCGATCCACGTTGCCTGATTAGGACGTCGGGATGATACCATTCATCTGTGTGTATGTTTGTGCGTGTCTGTGTGTGTGTGTTATTGCGCGTGTGGAAAGTGAAAGAACACCATCTAATACGCTGTTGAGACTGCTCTAGCTCTACTCCCCATCCCCACACACATACATACATACACACATACACATATACATACATACACTTCTCCCCCCTCAAAAACACACTCACCAGGGCCTCCTCAACGGACCGACGACCCACCGACCCACGTACCGGTTAGCACCAGGGTGAACTCCGCGGGGTTCCTCCAGCTCAGGTTGTGATGGGCCAGGGCCAGAGCGGGGTCGACCTTGTCCACCTCCTGGAAGGGGGGCGAGTGTGTGTTGTATGTATGTATGTGTGTATGTGTGTTTTGAGGCCGGAACGGGCAGTGTTCAGAAAAGCCGTCCAGGAGGGGAGATTCCTGGACGGGGGAAGAGAGGGATCTGCAGAGGAGGAGGGGATCCGAGCAGTACAATACAGAACAGGGAGACATGTCCGGCAACCAAAGGGCATTTCCCCACCACCACCACACACACACGCACACACATACACAGCCCCATGGGAGCCCATATCACGCAAAAACACCAGATTCCCCCTTACCCACACCTCCTAACCCCTAGCCCCCACGGCCTCCCCCTTTTTCACACACCCCAACGAACCTCCAAGGTAAGCTGTTTGAAGTAATAGCAGCCGCCGTAGTTGATGTAACGCACACGCTGGTGGTACGAATGGAGTGGGTTCCGGAGCTGAGCCTCAATGGCCTGCCGTACAAGCTTGACCGCCGTTTCCACCTCCTCCGGGACGAGCCGTACCCTGTGTGTTTCGTGTCATTCCCCCACGCAAACCCCCGGGGAGAGGAAAGGGCGGAAGCGATGCGGGGCCAGGTAACTTTGCGGCGGGAGCGAGGAGTCATATGATGGTGCAAGAAACGACTGATCATTGCTGGCGTAGGGGGGTTGGTGTTTGGGGGCCAGGAGTAGGAAAGACACACATAGCGAACCAGACATGGCACGGATGAATTTGCCACGGAAGTACTTGAAGGAGCTGAGCCGCAAGCAGTAGCTGGCGAGGATGGCACACGGCACGTGGGGGGGGGCGCCCGAATTGGTTGGGGGAGCTTGGTTGGCAGTTGGCGGTTTTGGGTCCCTCTCCCGTCCCCCCTCCACTCCCCC
>NW_003307571.1:1184701-1216366 GCF_000143455.1 Volvox carteri f. nagariensis | reverse complement strand
GGGGGCAGGGGGGGCAGGGGGGGGGCCATTGAAGGGGGGAAGAGATCATCATGACGTAAAGCCTCCATAAGCCCCCCCAAACTCTTAAAACCCCAAACGGAGACGGCCCGCGCCAGCAGAACAGGGGTTTGAGCAGCCTCTCGCCTCTGCCTCTCGAACTCCATAACGGAAGAGCCCAGACCAGCCCAGCCTGACGCAGATGTTTCTGAGCTATACCTTCTCCTACCTGATGTAGAAGCTAGCGTGTCAGCAGCAGCAAATCCCTTTAACCACGAATCCCCCTCCCCTTCTCCTTCCCCTACATTCCCCCGTACTCTACTCACAGTCGTACTCGTCGTACTCACCCTCGGTTGTTTCCAGCTCCACCCTCCTCCCCGCCAGTATGTCCCCCAACACATCGGGTCGGAATCCAAACACCCCCAGGTGACCGGCCAACGTGCCGGACAGGGAGGACGTGTAGAACAGCTCCAGGGGCGTCTGAAGATCAATATGCGGGGGGAAAGGGGGGTACAACGAACCACTTTGGCGAGTGAGGCATGGAGGATGCCAGAGGGGGAAAACGGGGGGGGAGGGAAACGAACCACGAACGAGTGAAGCTGCTGCCATGGAAAGAGCAGGACCCACCAGATTTGGCGGATTGGAGGAGGGAAAAAGGGGGGGAAGAGGGAGTTGCGGCGGAATTATACGATGTAAAAAAAGAAAACCGACGACGCCAGCTGCATCCTAAGCTTAATATACACGCATATGTGCATCTGCTCCATCTAAAAGCAAGCAAGTAACTAACCAGCATGCATACATACATACATACATACGCACATGCGTGTGCACACACGTACCTCGCTGAGGCCGCCCACGGCAAAACCCGTCAAGTGAATCTCGTCACGCATAAATGTCGTACTCTTGAACGCCACTCTCATGCCGTTGCAGAGGGTCAGCTCCGTCACATCCAGGGGGGCCTGCTCGCAGTGGCGGCGGGGGAAGGGGGGAAAGGGCGAACCACGTGAACGAGTGAAGGTGCTGCCAGGGCAAGAGTGTACCAGACACAGGAAGGGGGGGGGAAGTGGGGCCTGAGAGAGTGGGGTGAGTTTCTTCGCAGGGGTTGGGCGGCGGCGGCGGCGGCGGGGGGGCGGCGGCAAAAAAAGCAGCGCGTGTGATATAACCAGCGACGGAAGCTGATAGGAAACGCGTTTCCCCACACGTCAAAAGTTAATAAGGAGGCTAATCAAACCCCAAACCCCCCCTCTCCCCCCATTCACGCACACACCCTCAAGTGGCCATTCAAACTCCCACTGTTCAGATAAGCTCCGGGTTCGTTAAAACCCTTCTTCTCCTACACCAGACACAAGCAGTCAAGCAGACACATACACACACACACAACCTAACTTCCCACCACATTCTCAACCCCCCCAAACGCCGTACCGGGAAATGGCGCTCCTGTACGACAGCCGACTCCAGGGGCAGCGGTGTAGGCAGCTCCGTCATGAGGGACTCAGGTGCGGGGGGCTCCTCCCAGGGCCCTATGGCCCCCGAGGCCTCGTCAGCCGCCACCCGCTCCAAAACCTGGGTACGACAAAACCCCCGGGGGAAGGGGAAAGACAGGTGCAAAGTTCCCCCGGGGGAAATTTGCATTACATTACATTATTTACGGGAAATAATGTGATACACTATTTACGGGAAATAATGTGATATAAGAAACAGAGAATCAACTGTCGACACGTCCAAAACACACAGTGCCTCCGGGGATGATGGGAAGTGCCTCGTTAAGATGTAGATGGAAGATGGTAGCATTACCAGACTGACATACATACACAAGACTAGCCGCGACTTGTGCTGTGTGCTCCCCACCCTTGCGCTATGTTTCGGCTTCGGCCCCCGGCTCTCGCGGCCCACAGTGTAATCTAAGACATACATAGGCACACATGCACAAACTGCTTCCCCCAAGCCCAAGTACATACACGCTACACGCATACATATGTACACACGTCTGCGAGCTACGTACCTTTCTGAGCTGGTCTTCAGTGCAGCTGCGGGAGTGGTCGACAACCTAGAGATGGGTGGCGGGGTGGCGGGGTGGCGGGGGGTGGGGAGGGGGTGACTGGCGCTGGGGACCCCCTGCACTACGGGGAAATCCCCAATGCTGGAGGTAACCCGATCTAACAAGCTTGGGTGCGCGTGCGCACTCGCACACTCGCCTTGACAACGCACGAGTCGCAGGGGCGGTACTTCTTCGCGCACTGCTCCACCGCCTCCCGGGTCACGAGGGGGATCAGGGTCTTACCCAGCCGGGATTCGTACTCCTGACCTGTACGGCACAGGCGAAACAAAAAAGGAAAGGTCAGGGGTGTACGGCATACTGCCGTTGCCACACAACGCATTACTTGCACAAAAAACGTGGAGAGCACATTCGCGTTATTGTGTGTTAGGCTCTCTACGTGTTAGGCCTGGCCATCTGCATCATCGGCACATGATGTACATGATGCACGTACACAGCATCGTACAACCATTCCGAACGACGTCCTGCCATGTATACACGGGATCGAGCCCGTATCGCTCGTCCATGGCAAGGGTTCCGATCGCCGCCTTCAACAAACATAACTGTCGCGGCGGGCGAATCTTGGCGCCCATACCTGTCACGAATTCGTTGTAAAGAAAGTGCCGTACATACTCATCCCGAATCTCCGTACAGTACCCTTGATCCGCCTGTGTATGGGGTTGCGGGGTGGGAAAGGGAGACATGCGGGGTGGGGGAGAAAAGGGTGATGGAGTCGGGAAAGGTGTTGGGAGTGTGAACTAGGTTTCATATACGACAATTGCCAGTTTGATCATACAAAATCGTTGCTGTCGAGTCTTATTTGTCATACACCGTACCGTCGTACACCTACCTCCAACGCCGTGTTCTCAATCTCGCTCGTCATCTCACTGATCGCTCGCGCAAACTCCGCGGGCCCTATGCCGTGCAGTCGTACACGCGCCACTTCGGTTAACAACGACTCTAATGCGGTCAACGCCTCGCCTGTTTGAACAGCATGGAAAGGCAGATTGCATGGTACGGCATCCAACGGTCATTAACTTTTGTGACATTCTTACGGCCAACCTCCAAACTACTCTCCGGATTTCTTTAGACATTAATTCTACCAATATTTACAAACCTGAAACAACCTCAAGCATACATCTCCCTCATCCCGCTGCCCCCCCAAAACTCCCAGAGCCCCATAGCTCTTTCCCAATTCTGCGGTTCTACCCCACCACCTTTTCCCCCACCTTCCCCGCCCCACCCCCAGTAACCCCTCCCCCCCAGCCCTGTTCACACACCATCGTTACCGCCACTCCCTGCGATTTCCCATTTCCTAACACCCTTCCTCTCTCAGAAACACAAATACATATACATACACACGCACCTTCCACACCCCCACATACACAAACACATACACAAACACATACTCATACACATACACAAACACATACACACAGAGCCACATCTTGTTCCCACCCCACCGTCCATGGCGGTGGCGGACAGCACACAGCTCCCCGTGGTGGCGCACAGCGGCTCCTCACTCACGGAGGCCGAGGCGAAGGGGGGCTGCCGCTGGCGACTGATCTTGTACAACCTATGCAAATAGGAGGGGACATACGTACATACATGTGTGCTCCCGACCCTTGCGCTATGTTTCGGCTTCGGCCCCCGGCTCTCGCGGCCCACAGTGTAATCTAAGTCATACATACACACATACATACATACACACGGCAGGGCTGGCAGAGGTTAAGGCCTGATTTCTGCTCCCGGCCGACCCGGGTTCAAACCCGCCTGCCGGCTCCTCGGGTGTGTGAGGAGTGTTAAAATGGGAGGTGGCCCCCCATCATATGGACGGTGTAGGACGTGATAATATCAACTTGATCAGCTGACCAGGAACTAAGTTGATGCGCCGTTGATCCGCTAGATTTGGTTGGATGCTGGTGGTGAGTTGCTGAACCCAACGAATACATTCTGAAGTCGGATGGGGTGACGGATTAGGGTGCCCCTCTCGCAGGGGAGAGCAGGGACTGCCCCGGGAAAGGGGGCCGCTGGTGAAGCTGTACCACCCTGTAACAACATACATACATACATACACACCCACCCGCGCACCTGTTGTTGATAGCGACCTCAAAGATGCTCAGGGTCAGATGCTCCAGGAAGTCCCCGGGCGTAGAAATACGAATACGGGGGTGCTTGTACGACACATACACAACCGGATGCTGTGTCTCCCGGTCGATTAGAACCTGTACAGGAGGTCCCCGGCTCCGAAAAGCCATCGGGGGGTTATTGCTTGAGGAAGCGGGCGAGAGGGGGAATTGCGAACGCGCTTGCCAAGAACAACAACACATTCACTAACACATACATACATATATACGTACATATATACATACATATATACATACATATATACATACATGCACATGCACACGCACAAGAAGAAAGGACGACGTGACCCCTTGACACATACAAATAGAAATATCTCCCACCTTACAAACATGTTACGTCGTACACACGCAACATACGTCGTACACACGCAAGCATTCACCTTGAATCTCGGCTCAGCGTGCGGCACGTATTCGAATCTGGGCGGGGGGATCGGGGTTTCGCTGCTACGACTGGCTCCGGAACCTAGGTGCCGGCGGATGAGGTCCACCACCACATCTGACGACGTGGGGTTGGGGGGTTGGGGTTTATGATTGTGTGTTGGGGGGGGAAAGACGAACCACACACGATTGTTGTTGGGGGGGAGGGGGCCGCAGATGACCACTGACGAATGAAGCAGTTAAGTTACCAGAGGTATACGGAGACAGACGAGGCCAGGGGGATGGGAAATTATACTTTACACAGAAGTCAAATAGACTAGGACGGGTTGACAGTTTACGGGACACGGTAAGCCTTAGAACGCCCAGACGTCCCAAAGAAAACAATTGACAGTGCCTTAGGTAATGGTGATGGCGGTGGTGGTAATGGCGGTGATGGTGATGGTGGTGGTGATGGTGGTGGTGATGGTGGTGGTGATGGTGGTGGTGATGGTGGTGGTGATGGTGGTGGTGATGGTGGTGGTGATGGTGGTGGTGATGGTGGTGGTGGTGTTGATATGGTGGTGGTGATGGTGGTGATGGTGGTGGTGATGGTGGTGGTAATGGTGGTGGTTGGGGTGGGGAGGGGGTCCCGGTAAGTGTGCGGGAGGGGGTTGCGGGGGGACCGAGGGGAGTTCCCTTCAAAAAGCCGTGTTTTGTACGGGATGATGACACGAAGTCGTCATCGGGTGCTCCCACCTGGCTCTGCAAAGTCCCCCACCGCCACCAGCGCCATGTTCTCAGGTCGGTACCAGCGCTCGTAGAAGGCGCGCACGGTGGCGGCTGATCCGCGACGGATGACCGCCTCCGTACCGATGGGAAGTCGGTCGGCGTACTTGGAGCCCTTGGGGGCCACCGGGGGGGGGGAGGGGGAGGAAGACACAAACACACAAACGCACAAGGCGCGAGGGGAGAGGAGAAATATATGCAAGGTGTCAGGTAAGTGAGGAAAGGGGGGTTGGGGGGGAAAGACGAACCACACACGATTGAAGATGCTGCCAGGGCAAGAGTGTATCAAACGTAGAACTGACCGAAAGGCGTCCGTGGCGACCGTGACCTCGAGATGACGAAGTGAAGAAGATGTCGGAAAGACTACCTACCTAAGCCGCCAGAACTAAAAAAGAAGAAAAAGTATTGCCAAGCCGTAAAGAAGTAGGTGTAGAAAAGTAGTTGTGAAGGCGGCGGAAAAATAGTAAAGTGGTGCTGTCGTAAAGCTGGCATAAAGTTGCTGTGGCCTGGACAAAAAGCTGATTTGCTGATACTGAAAGGCTGTCGGTTGGGGGAAAGAGGAGGGTAGCAACACATTTGTTCCCCCCTAATCACCTCACTCTCACTCTCACTCACACGCACACTCACATAGCCTTCTCTCCCCAAAAGGTCCACCTCCTGCTTTCCCCCCTTCCCGAAACATATGCAAACACACGCACATCACCCCCGCCCACCTCCTTTTCCCCCCCTCTCCCACCTGGAATATGAGCTGCCAGTGCGCCTCCTGCAGCCTGCCGCCCGCGTCCCGACTCATGCGCCACTCCTCAAGGACCGCACCACGCTCCTTAGCCAGGTCCCCAGGATCGCAGCTGGGAGCCGGCAGGGGGTGGGTGGGTGGGTGGGTGGGGGGGATGGCCGAATGGAGGGAAAGAGGGAAAGCACACGATACAAAAAAAAATCAAGGCAAAAGCGCATGAAAGTACTGCTGACGTCCAAAGCTACAACAACTACCAGAGTTTTGAGCAAATGAAAAACATGTCTGAAGTCGATGTCGGAAGCCAGTTGATGAATGTTGCAGGATGCATGAACTTGCCGACGCCCAGCACATACAAGCGGGTGCGGCAACAGGAGCAACAGGAATCACCCGAACTGGTGTCGTACACAAAAGGTAAAAGAAAAAAAGGATTCCGTTTCTGAGCGGTTTCGGAGAAAGTTAGGAGTGAATATGTTTTTGGGCAGTTTTTTGGAGCGGGGTTTTCAACAGGAGTCGATATGGCCAGGCCAGGTCGTTCCTTCAATAATTGCCCCCATCTCTATTCCCCTCCCATCTCCGGATACTCTACTACAATTCCGTACTTGTACGACAGAAGTTGTGGGAACGACGCTAGCGGCCTGGTCGCGAAAGACACGTGCACACACATCACCCCCCTTTTAACTCCCGATGTGTGTGTGTGTGTTACATGGTTGGGGGTGCGTGACCCCATACCTGTAAGACTACCCATACGAGCCGAAGGCCCGAGGGCAATACTACAACGCCTAAAAGCGAAACTCCCGATATAACTGTCATGTCTTACCGGATCTTGAAGGCCATTTCCGCCATCACGCCCAGCGTCTCATCCAGCAGACCCTCCTTGTCCTTCACGGGTTTGGGTGTCGTACACAAAACACATATCGTACATTCTTTTTGTGTACGGCAGCAGTTAAAGACACAATGATGCAGTGAGGACCCCAAGGAAGGAGTCACGCCGTTCTTCTTTCCGTCTGGAAGCTCTCTCGGTTTTCATAAAACGAGGAATGTACGAACAAAGTACAACAGCAAAAAAGTACAGATGTCAGAGGCGGGTGCGGGAGTGAAATCCTCGAAAAACACGTCCGTACAAAACCCACCGTTGCCGACCCACTACCTCCTAAACTAGAGACCCAAACCCTCAAAACCCTAAAACCCATACCCCTGTGGGAACTGTAAGAGTGTAGACCGTCTCGTCGGCCGAGGTATAGGCGTTCTGGCACGCCCCAAACTCCGCCCCAATGCGCTCCAATAGCCGTACGATGTCGTGATTCGAGTACGACTGCGCGAGTAGTACGGCAGCGGTTTCATTCGATGCGTTAGCAGCACTCAGTGATTATTACACAACGCCAGTGCTCAATACAATACTCTCGTCAGTGTCTCTTATCTCACGCCGTGAAAACATTTTCCCCATTCTACGGCAAACAAGCCAGCAGAAGCACCTAAATATGTATATGTTGGGGACATGGCTAGGTGACGCCGCCCCTGGAGCATTCCTTGACCTAACAACGAGGGACGTGCGAAAGTAACAACGCAAACGACAACAACAGCTGCAACAAAAATAAAAAAGGTTTCATATACATGGAATGTTTAAATCCTTAACAACAACTACAAGTGTAGACGGGCTCGAGAAAAACGTGGATGGGTAAAGCCTGGATAGGCCGCGTGAATGGGTAGACAAGAGTGGTGCAGAAACTAGGTAGCCTGGTGGAATAACAGCAGCAGCAACAACAAGCGTGCGTAGCAGCCCCATAGCCACCTAGAATTCAAACGCAAACAAAAGAACACCAAGAGGAAGAAGTACACGGGTGTGGGAAGTTAGTTGGGTAGTTCGTTAGGTCGTACGTTAGTTTGTAAGGTTGTTCGTACCTCCGTGGCGTTGAATGCCAGATGCTCCACAATGTGTGCCACACCACGCTCGTCCTCCTCCTGCGCGAATTGGATTCGGGATTTGGGGAATGCTTGATATGTCTGTGAAATGGCAATAAGAATGGATAGCGCCACGAATCGGTTGTGATCAGTTGCGCGAGATGTTTCCAAACCCATAAAAATAACAAAGGCCAAGACAACTCAAAACGCATAAAATGCATAAATGCAAAGTGCAAAATTTTCGACGGATGGCATCCGATAAAAATCAGCTGTAGACGCGGCTGCTTGAAATCATATGCAAATTGCAAGAAGGCTGGGGGGAGTTGGAGAGGTGCGTAGCCAGCAGGGTATGCGGGCGGAAAACCCTGAGCTCCCATACAAACAGAGGATGAACTAAAACGGTCCATTAAAACTGCCAACCATGGAACAGGGGAACCGGACGCGCCCGCTTTCAAAACTCCCCCCTAAAGTGCCCTGAAGTGCACAACAGGCAACAAACATGCCAAGGGAAGCCGTAGAAGGGAAGCTCACCACGGGCAGCCGTTACAACCGACAAGTCCAGGATGGCCGAGTTAGAAAAAACAGAATCTATCAGAAGCAATCAACGACCCGCCAACCAATAACCGTTGCAACCATCCCCAACCAACGCAACCCTTAACGCCAACCTACGCAACCACCACTTTACCTCAACGACGCTGCCCACGCGCACTGCCAGCGCCAGAGCGCAGCGGCCCTTGGGTTTGGCACATTGCCGTACGTAGTACCTGGCCGAGAAGGCGGGGAAAAGAGGGTCCGACCAAAGGGGAGTTGGGTCGTGCCGATATGTTATGACATATCAGGGTGTTTGACAAACGGCAGTCATGGAAAAAGTAAAGCCGTAACACGTAGCAGTTCACAACTTGCGAACATGTCAGCAGGCATGCTGGAGGAATGTCGAAACTCGCGAACGTCGAAACTCGGGGTGAAAGCGGAAAGGGCACGTTGAAACTCGGGGGTTGGGCGGTTGGCGGTTGGAAGGTACGGGCAGCAGTTGGGACCAGAGGATGATGGTGTGGTGCAGCCCTGCTTAACGAAACCCTATGAAGAAGAAGCATAGAGATAAAGAGATGTAAACAAGAAACGGAAATACGTCTTGTGCAACCGAAGCGTTAGGATAAGTGTGTGGAAGGGTCCGCGGATAGGAGTGGTGAGCGCAGAAGCAGTCAGCTCTAGGGAGCCAACCACAACATTATTTATAAATTGTATGATGTGGACGCGACCCAAATGAGCCATTTTGGGTCGGAAAGGCTACAAGGTTGGAAGGCGTGTCGGAAAGAAGCACCTGACAAGATGCCAGGAGGAGCGAACAGGTCAAAAACCCGAAAACGAGACATGGACGAGCGGACCAAGAAGGGGGGCCGAAGAAATATATTGCGTTCAAGCTGACGAGTCGAGGTCGGTACGAGGTCGGCCGTCGCCATGTAAATTTTGTTTTTTACGCCGCTTTATCTTTTACCAAAGAATTTATCAGATTGTTCCGCATTTGGGTCCGTTCATCGATGTGTCACACGTCGGAAGCCGTACGTTTTCAGTGATCAACGACGAACGGTTTTAGACAGCTTTGTATCGACAAGATAAATAGCGTTTTCGTTAGGCTCCTATTCATTAAGAGGTTAAAAAAAGACTTATGGAGATACTAGGACTCCAAAAAACCAGCGCGTTGTAGCACCGTGAGGTTGGTTGGCATTTGTTCAAGCCATACCCAACGCGCTCGCCCGTGAGTTTACCACCAACACCCCCGCCTCCTTGTTTCCCAATCCCCTTTCTGTCGCATAGAGCCCCCCACTTACTTCATGCCATTCGGAAGATTGCCGTACCGAAGTCCATCGGGCCCAAGAGGCAACGGCTCGTGAAACTTGTCGCCGGAAACATCCACCGCCTCAAGCTGATCGTACACGCGTCCCATCGTACGTCCAACGTGTAACACACGCGGTGGCCGTTGCCGGTATGCAAATTCTGGTTCCTAAGGCGCGTTAGATGCGCCCTGCCGCCAAGGCAGCCGGGTTCACAGGGCGCGGCGGCAAGGAAGTAAGACTGCGGGGTGCAGGGTTAAGAGCTCAGCACAGCGGGCCTTATGCCGGACAGACAGGGCTGCGCGCTGAGTGTCGGTAGCCGGTTTGCATCAAGGAGCACCTTTTGATTACTTTGAACAGAGTGTGCGTAGTCCAAATTTGATGTTGCAGCCAGCGCGCCGATGCCAAATAATATGTCGATCCGGTGTGGATCGTCCGCTTTGAGCAATAGGCTTTCGGTGGACAGACGAGTGGCCAGATATAACTGATCACAATCAAGGTGAATTACGTTTAGCTAAAGTGAAATATCGTGCAAAAAACCTCCAAAGCTACGAGACTCTGCGGTGCGCCTCTCAGGTGCATACGTTCAAGGAAAGCATCTTCCTTGTACGTTCCTATTTTCGAACTCGCCTAAACACTTTTTAGGCCTTTCGAAAGCAGAATGGTCGGTATTGGATACGAGCAAACGACCACGTACGTTTGACAGGTTGTACGGTTGTGTTGTGGCAGTTGGTTACTTGGTAAAGGCCACACCCAGGCATATCGTACTTTTGTAACAGAAAAGGCAAAACAGCTTCAGCAAAAAAGTTACTGATCTCCATGGTGGCTGCGCACGTCCGATCAGGAGAAGCTGCGCTGTGCAATCGGGCAGCGTTAATTGTGTGTCAGCTTGATTCAAGCAATCGATGACCGGTACAGGACTGTGCATGCATCTGGAATTGCGCACAGACCTAAAGCTGTTCTTTCCAGCAATCATGGCACCAGATGCATTGCCTGCGGCACCGCACGCCGCAGCTATTCCCCCCTTCTCCTACACAACGCCCTCTCCGCCGAGGCGGCAATCCGATCATGGTAAGCCTAAGTGCTTAATCAAGGCAATTTCCCCCCTTACGCTCACATATCAACGTCTCCTGTCCAGCTGCCGGAAGTAGTTGGACGCACGTACTCTTGCTTGGAGCACGTGTATATGTTGCGAGCGCGGCGCAATATCAGAGGCCTACTTATGAAACCGAACTAGCCGAACCTCCAAGTGCGGCATCCAGGGCAGCAAAGTATGCAAGTCCTTCCCGGGGCATCATCCCAGAGATGCCTTATAGAGTGCAAACAGGGGATGTCCCACACAGAGATCTCAGCATGCAGGTCGCCACGCCAGCACTGAACCAATCATGAAGAACGACTGTTGTTAATGTACTTCATGGTCACTGTATGCGGGGTGTGTGGGTGCCGGTTGTGATCACCCGCTGGCAACCAGTCCTGCTCGGTTTGCGCGCAGGGAAAATCCCCCCGGATTTCGAGTGATTTTTCGAGCCGTGCCTGCCGCCCGGCAGATTGCATTGGATTCTGCTTTAAGCACAGGACTTTGCTTAAACTGAAGCTTCAGCCCTTTTTCACAATCTAAACGGCAGCAAAGTTCCCCGTCGATCAACCACTGAACCGAGCCAACAATATTTGAGGCCATGCGGTGCTTCTAATAGGTTCTATTGACTATGTGAAACCGGCCGGTCACATAGTCCCCGCGGGGGAAAATGGCGTACTAGCATTTCTGACATTTCCATCGGCCATAATTGCCTTCCGCTTTTTGTATCTCGAAGGACGGGACGACCTTTAGCTTAAGTACAAGGTGTCCACGTTGCTGTGCACAAGGTTTGCGATGACAAATTTCTAAATCGCGGTATATTTCATAGACTCCTGAGGAATTAGTCTTCTCTGATCCGGAAAGCAAGGAGAGGATAGAGAAAAAGTCGCGGTAGATTTGAGGAAGACCGCATGTACGAGGATGACAACAGAAAGCTCGAAAGCGAACAGATCCATGTTGTTCAAATACGGCTTCAACTCCGGATTAAAATTGATATATCCCATGTGAGCCGAGTGGAAGCTGTTCGATCCGACACGGCTTTGCGGCTCGCGCGTATTTTGCTCTGCAAGCAACATGAAGCTACTGCAAAGTTCCTTGATACCGGCCAGAACTCAGAACAGAAATTCGGCGCTACTACATCGCGGAAGGGACGGAACTGCTGTGCGACCTCCTCGGGATTTTTTACGACAAGTACGTGCGCACATACGACTTGACCGGATCTCCAGACCGCTGCGAGCAGACTAAACTCTCATTAAACCGCTAAGGAGAACATGTTCTGCATGAATATAAGAAGTAAGTAGAGCAGTAGTTCCCTGCTTCCATTACTGCACCTGACCCGTGGGCCGAAACGTCGTCGGAGGTAGCGCCCGCTCCAGCGCTGCAAGAGGGCTGCAAGTACAATGTCTCCAGGCAACGTGAGCAAAAGAAGGGCACCATTCCACGTGATTATAGAAGCATGTTTGGAGGCCATCCCTACTGGAAGGAAATCTAGGGGAGATGCGATTGTTACAGTCTAGGGGAGGATAAGAAAATGTTTGGCATTTTGGACATAGAGAGATGTTGCACATACAGCGCGCCCAGCGATCCAGCCTCGACTTCCTTCAATGCCTTCCCCTCCTGCGGTCCTTTCCAGACGGTGAGACGTTGCTTAAGTAGTACCCTTTAAGTAATACCCTTCAAAAGGTATCGGAGGTGCTGCCTGCTGCGCACTATGCGCAAAACACAAAAATGCCTTATATGTCCAATGCAGTTTGGTGAGGGCGGAGGTTCGGGTGATTAAAGCCTAGAAAGGGATGGCTGCGTGCGATGGAAACGTGGCCGCGCCGCTTCTGGGCAGAGTTTTACGAGCAGCTGAAGATGCCACAGGATGAATTCGACATCTCAATCGGGACGAGGCATACCGAGATTTTGCGGGTAAGCGCGGCGGTTGTGAAGGTATAGGAAAGCGCCAAGGACTAGGGGGGCGGCTTTTCAAAGCCGAAAAGGGGCGAGGCCCCGGTGCAGCCACTTGCAGCCCGTATGTACGGCATAAGACTGCAAGCACATGAACGCCGTTATGTTTAGGGCACACACTTGTTGTTATGAACAACAGCTGGCACCTCCGCCTGCGCAACGGCCCGACCGGTGCCGACATGGCCCGCTGCGGGGGCTGGCACCTCCGCCTGCGCAACGGCCCGACCGGGGCGGCCCGGCCCTCCTACGCGCCCTCGGCTGGGGGGCCGGCCGCGGCCGCGGCGGATCGGCGGGTCCGGGGCCGCCGCCGCCGGCGGGGACACGGGCGGCAAGGCGGCCGGCGGATGGGGGCTGCCGACATGGCCCGCTGCGGGGGCTGGCACCTCCGCCTGCGCAACGGCCCGACCGGGGCGGCCCGGCCCTCCTACGCGCCCTCGGCTGGGGGGCCGGCCGCAGCCGCGGCGGATCGGCGGGTCCGGGGCCGCCGCCGCCGGCGGGGACGCGGGCGGCAAGGCGGCCGGCGGATGGGGGCTGCCGACATGGCCCGCTGCGGGGGCTGGCACCTCCGCCTGCGCAACGGCCCGACCTGGGCCATGGCAAGCCATCTTTGTCGCGCTGCGATTTATCTGGAATGTCTCCTTTGGCAGGTTGAATGTAGATGCATATAGCTTCTACATGCAATCTTTTGCGGAGCGAGATATGTAACTGTTTGTCAAACTCGCACCCCTGGAAAGCTATCTTCGCGCTCCGATTTATCTGCAATTTCTCCTTTGGCATTTCGTTATAGAATGCTTATAGCTTCCATATTAAACCTTTTGCGGAGCGTGATATGTAAATTTATGTTTACCCGCAGCCATGGAAAGCCATCTTTGTCGCGCTCCGATTTATCTGGAATGTCTCCTTTGGCCGGTGAATGTAGAATGCATATAGCTTCTACATGCAATCTTTTGCGGAGCGAGATATGTAACTGTTTGTCAAACTCGCACCCCTGGAAAGCTATCTTCGCGCTCCGATTTATCTGCAATTTCTCCTTTGGCATTTCGTTATAGAATGCTTATAGCTTCCATATTAAACCTTTTGCGGAGCGTGATATGTAAATTTATGTTTACCTCGCAGCCATGGAAAGCCATCTTTGTCGCGCTCCGATTTATCTGGAATGTCTCCTTTGGCCGGTGAATGTAGAATGCATATAGCTTCTACATGCAATCTTTTGCGGAGCGAGATATGTAACTGTTTGTCAAACTCGCACCCCTGGAAAGCTATCTTCGCGCTCCGATTTATCTGCAATTTCTCCTTTGGCATTTCGTTATAGAATGCTTATAGCTTCCATATTAAACCTTTTGCGGAGCGTGATATGTAAATTTATGTTTACCTCGCAGCCATGGAAAGCTATCTTTCGCGCTCCGATTTATCTGGAATGTCTCCTTTGGCCGTTGAATGTAGTATGCATATAGCATTCAAATGCTATCTTTTGCGGGGCGAGATATGTAACTGCCACTGACTGACTGACTGACTGACTGACAGCAGTGAACCCGGGGGGCTCGGCCCCCCGAATGGCGCTTCGCGCCCGGGGCCTCGCCCAAAAAGACAGGCGAGTTTTCGTTTATTAGTTTGTGCTCGTTTCATGACTAGCATTGCCTGAGTCACGCAATGAGGAGCACAACGAGGAGCGCGCAGGTTATGGATGAAATGGAAAGCGACCAGGGACCGGTAGGAAATGAACCGTGTGCCATCGGTTTACGTTTGTGTCACAAAACAAATGGCCGTCGTCGTGTCGAGAGTTCAGCGCGCTTGGAAACGCCCTATTTAGTCTGATAGAATTGCGTTATACTGAAATGGGTGTTGCTTTTTGCAAAGAATGACCAGCTTTCGTCCAAAGCGAATGCCGAATGGGCTTTTCCCCAAGCCACGGTGACCAGGGCTGCCCCCTCAAAAACTTTTCTTAAATCCCCAAGCAAGCGTTCGTGTACAAATGCACAAGCAAAATGTGAAATTTCCTTGCAGTATCATCTACAGGCTGCAAAGATGGCTGCAATAGCAATACATTCGTCCGTTGTATGGGTCGGTCAGTACGCCGTGTACGGCTAAGCTTTCTAGGGCGAAGGTTAATGGCTTTCTCAACTAGGGACAAGATTTATTTGTCATTTATATAGACATGTGATGTACGTGTGACACAATCACAAACAAGGCAAAATTCTGTGAATAAAGTCAAGTTGTTGTTTAATGCTGGTGGACTTTTGAGCCCCCTTATCGTGCCACTGTTTCCCTTCCGATATACTGTCGTAAGGATTTGGAGGTGTGCTTTTCTTGACACGATGCCGACGGAAAAACTTTCAACCTTCAGCATAATGATTTTGCTATAAACAGTCTAGCACAAGATGCGGGCCAGTAAGCCGCGTAGCTTGCAGCTATGTCAGTTGTACTGCCAGCTCGTGCTCCTGACTTGCTTTGGGGGCTGGAAGCCTGGAAATCGGCAAGCAAGCGGACAAGCTGTGGACTGCACGAACATGCTAAAAGGCCTGCAGAAGAACCTGTCTGCTTTGCAGCCATGCGTCAGCACCTCCACTGGCGCACCTATCATCCTCGATGGGTTCCGGCGGTTTGAGCCTCCGCGTGACGGCCCCCGGCCTGTCCTCGACTTCGCTTTCAAATCTTACCCCGTGCTGCTTTTACAGCCTGGTAAGCGCCATGCAAGGTAGCTTCTGGCCATCTTGCGCTTTCATCGACCATGTCATGTCCATTACCGCTCGCATGCAGGCGCCGGGGTTGAGGTGTCAACCGCAGCTCTCACGGGCGTGTGTTTAGTGAGACCGTCAGCAGTTATGGCGCAGCTCCTGCTCGCGGTGTCTGTGCAACCCACCGCCTCCCTGACCTTAACGGATGTCGTACTCGAAACAGACTGCCGGACGCTCTCGCAATACCAGCAATGGATCGCGGACACGCGGTCCACAAATTTCTCAGTGGTGAGCTTACCGTGTATGTATGGATGGATGGATGGATGGATGTGTGTATGAATACTGTCACGGCCATGAAAAATATGAGAAGTGAATCGAGCATGGATTGGGGTTTAGTGTCGCCATGTTGTGGGTTCGTACGGCATACCCTCTCCCCCTTCCCTTCCCCGGTCCACCACCGTAGATTAACACAAGTGGCGACGTGTTTGTACGGCAATGGAAGCAAATCGGAATCAACGTGACCAACTGTACCATAACCTGCCGGAGACCCCCTGCAACATCAGTGGTTTCGGATAGTCGTACAGGCCTCTCCGAAACCACCGTCACGGTATTCACGGACGTGGACCTGTACAACGCGCTGGCATTGGCAGGGTCGTACGGCAATGGCTCCGTGACTTTTGTTGTTGTACATGATTTGGTCATGTCTAGCCCGTTGTGGGCAGCTCAAGGTGTGACCTTGCTCCGCAATCTCTCAATCGTGGGCGCCGGCAGTAGCAATGGCAGTAGCGGCGGCGGCGGCAGCAGTAGCAATTTTGCTCGGAACGCCGCTGCACTGAGTGCGTGGGAGCCAGTGCTGGACCTGCAGGCAAGTAGAAGACTGTGTATGTGTGTATGGGATGGAGACGTCGACGGAGGCACGTTGTATTTGGACTCGTCGGTTTATTTGTTCTGTTTTCAATCTGAGACCGAGCCGACTTGGGTAAAGTCGCGTTGCATAATTTTTGGGACGTGTGGGTTAGATGGAAAATTTAGGACAAAAAGTTCGAGTTTCTAAAATTCTTCTTTTTAGTTGTATTGGTTCATTTCCCGGGCCCTCAACAACGATTAAGGAATAACCGTTAACTGCCAACCGAAAACGCCTGCGCAGGATCTGGTCAGCGGTGTATATCTAGATGAGGATGTGGTGCTGTCGCTAACGAACCTAACCTTTGTTAATACGGGCATGGTGTTTGGGTACGCGCCTGTGCCGTACACTGCGTTGGGCTTTGTGGCGCCATTCCTCTGGTTCTTCGACTTCAAGCGGCCAGTCGTGCCTAGCAAGTGAGTGAAGGTGACCCGGGGGGAGGGATTTGGAGACGCGAGTGGGCGGGGGGGGGGAACGGGGGTTTTAAGTAAGATGGCGGGGGGGGGGTGTTGCCGGAGTTTGGGGGAGGGGTATCCGCCGCTGCATGGGTGTCGTGGGAAACGCTGGCGTGTGTGTGTGTGTAAAAAATTGTGTTGGGTGGTGAGTACGGTACAGATTTCGCCTTGGGGAATGGGCGGGTGCTTAAGAAGGCCTGCAGACCAGTCGTTAAGCCTTTGCCGATATGCAGCTTGATATGGCATTACTTATTTTTCGGGCTAGGTATATACTTATCCTGCTAGTGCTAAACCCAACCTGGTAGTGCTTGTGCTGCTATTACGGCTGCTGCTGGTGCTGCTGCCACTGCCAAAGTAGTTGACCGTTTTCCAACCCCGTGTAAATTTGCTGTACAGGCCGTTGACTCAATTGGTCGTTACCGGTTGCGACATCATATCGTACTCGTACGACGTTAGTAAGTGTACGGCACAGGAGGGCGGCGCGTGTTGCGGGCGAGGGTTTGTTGCTGTTTGCTGCACTTTTATCCTTTCTAGTCCAACCCGGGGCTGATGGAGGGAAGAGATGGCAGCCGGGGGGGGGGGGTGCGGCCTGACACATCCGGATACGGATACGAATGTCCAGTTCGGGGACGAAATGAGGTGATGTAATTACATTCTCCTCTCATCATCAGATGAATGTGATTGGATGTCCCAGGCCACAGTTCCAAGTGCATGTGTACGTATCTGCGAGTGCGTGTATGTGTTTTTTTTACGAAGTGAAGAGTTACCCGTTTCACGATTCTTTACCTCTTTCTATAAGTTGTCAAATTTCATTAAAATGTAGTATTTCAATCAGTCAGCCATCCAATCAGCCCGGTACGGTTGTACGAACCGAGTGATGGCCCTCGGTGGGGCCATCGTACGGCACCAAATGCTGCCAAAGCGCAGTTGGACACAGTAAAACATTATTGCAGGAGAAATAAAAACGGTTAGGGTGAACGGTTAAAAAAGCAAAAAAAAGTAGAGAACACGGAGGGGAATTTTGTAGTAACACACCCGATCGAAGGCAGGTGGGGACATGAAAACACCTAGGAAATGTTTTTTTCTTCCGTGTTGGGCAATGGAGGAGGGGGAGGTGTGGGAGGGGAGGGAGGGGGGAGGGGAGACCAAGGGAGGAAGGGGGAAAGATGTGCACACTCGATATCGTGGCTTCCTGACCTAGCGCCGTGCCGTAATACTTTCCATTTGGATTATACCCTCTCGTACCTCGAACTTTCTCTTCTGCCGTACGCGATGACGGCGATGCTCCTTCCTAACCCTTGTATCGTACACCGTACAGTTCACATGTGGGCCTGGGCTGTATTCGTCACCTCGACTGTGGAGCCTATTTTGTCACAGGCAGCGCCTTTTAAGGTCGGGGTGTACAACGTAAAGGTACGATAGTGGGACGAGAGGCAGGGTTTTGTAGCGGGGTGAACGGGGGAAAGTGCAAGGGGGAGGATGGCAGAGAGGACACCGTGGTTTCACTCAGGCTCAGATGGTGCGCGGATGGTGCGGTGCGGATTTCCCTTCAGCTTCATAATTTCTAGGTGGTTTTGCTAACATTTCTCGATCCCTTAACTCGATTCCTTTTGCGCTCCGAACCCCTAAAAATCCGAACCCCCTTCTCGCTGGTAAATGCCCCCCCGGAGAGAGTGATGAGTATTAAATCGTATTTTTAACGTATGCCTTTTTGTTCTTCTGCGCTGATGCACTTTGTATGGCTCTTTTGCTCTTCGCTGTGGAAGCACAGTTGAGCGAGAGCAGAGGCGCTTCCCTGGAGTTTAAGGAGTTGGACGCGTACGGCATGTTGTACCGCAATACCAGCCTCGTACCCGATGTGAACTCGACGGTTAACGTGACGCTGATGGCTCGCGGCGCGGGCGTACCGCTGTACGAATTAAAGATCCCTGCAGCCACGACTGCCGTACCGGTGTGGACGCACAGCGATCTCCAGGTGAGGGGTGTCGTGGAGCATGCATGTGTGTCTGTTTGTCTGTATGTCTGTCTGTCGGTGTACGTAAATCTCCCGTACACCTGTAGGAGAAATCCCGTTCTCCTGACCTCGGCAGTTTTGTTCTCCTCTTGGGTTAAGTTTGTGATCGTACGTTTTTGAAGTACGAAGGTGAGAATGAAGGTGGTGGTGACCTGACACTGTGTGCATGTACGTCTGTATGTGTTGGGCCCGTGCAGAACGTACTGGCTCTGGCCCAGGTGGCTACTTGTTCGTCGTACACCACCACCACAACCTACGTCTACCTATTCACCAACATATCGCTGGATGGTACGAAATGGCCGTACGCGGGGTACAACATACCGTGCAACATCACCATCAGCGGTTCGTACAGCAGGTGCGTGTGTATGATTATGTGAAGTAGGGCGATATTCAGCTTCAGATTGGTGTACGGCATCTGTATGTGTCTCTTTCTTTGGAGGGAGACCAGGAAATTTGGCTTTTTTGGGTTTGCCTCTGATATTCTGCCAAAAAAGTGTAAAGTAAAAATTATTCTTACCGTTCTTCACCTGTTATTGTTTTGTTTTTAGGGCGTATCAATGCGGCATAAGAGTGTTAAATCTGACGTACGATGGCGACTAGTATAATCATAATCATAACAATAATAATTGTTCCAGACGTAGTGGCGGACAATCAGGGAGAGGTCCGTAACCAACCAACCAACCAATGGCTTCACAAGTTACAATTTCCGCACAAACACAAACGCAGGGAGGACATGTTATGATGATGGTGATATCTCGTTTGTGTGGGTTTTAGGGCTTATGCCGTAAAGCTGCTTGGGGCCTAAAACCTATTATAAGATTTAATGCGCAGGGGCCAAGATTTAATATAATATAATTTATTTAATATGACCCGTAGCATGAAGAAAACAAACTAAAAAGCCCTAAACCCTAAAACATGAATTGACTGGAAAGAACTGAAACACATGCCCTACCTCAAACCTTGACTCCAGGGCGGGCATCACATGGCTAAATTTCAATTTGCTTCCTCACTTCATCACCCTCGCTGAGGGAGCTACACTCACGTTCAGGTGGGCCTTATGAAAGTCGGGCCATGGGGGTGCCGTACAGGCCCGCAACGAATTGTATTTGGGGGTGTTTAAGGGAGGGCCTTGTGGAAGTGGGCGAGGGAGTCTGGAATGGGTTTGGATTTGGGTTTTATAGATTTGAGTTTTGGATTTGGATTTGTGGTTGCTGAAGAGAAGACTGGGACGGGGGATTCCAGCGGCTTTAGCGGTTAATTACCCTAAGGGGGGGGGAGGCAGCTAGGGCGTGTCATGTTTGGGTCGTATTGTATGCGACGCGATTTTCCAATTAAAAATAAACCCAAAAAACCTTAAACAAACCCTAAATACTGCCCCATTCCTTTCAAACCCAAACCCCGACACAGGAATTTGACTTTGATCAATATGCCCAGTCAGCAAAGGTCGTACTCCTTGGGCGACCCTGCGCAAATGACCCTGCCCTTGTGGCCCGTGGTTCGGTCGAACGGCTCGTCGCTGCTCATTCACGAGTGCACCGTCGTACTGCCGTACGAGGAGTACCGCATGCTGGCGGACGTGGCGGGCGGGGTGTACCGCTGGCCGGCGATTAACTCCTCCATCGAAGTATGTGCATCTGTATGTATGTGTGTATGTCTTAGTATGTTGGGGGAAAAGGGAGGGTTCAGAGGGGTAGTGGTTGAACGCGTGGGGTGTTTCGTGGATTTCGGTTTGCACGGATGCGCGTGTACGGAAGCATGCATTGTACGGTTGTGTGGCTGGCGGATGCAGATGGGAGCGATCCTAAATTAAATTTTCTATTAAACAATGTTCATACCCCTCCATTTATACGGTACTGAGCTTTCAGCCCACCTATAACCCTTAACCCCTCCGGCCTCCGACTTCGTTGGGATGTGTTTTACCCCCCTTCTCCCTCCCCCCCGATATTACCCCTTTCTTTTCCCCGGGTAGCTCCTAACCCGCCCACTGCGTGTCGCGACTGCCGCCTGACCCGTAGGCCAACTCCATTGGCGCTCACAGCGCCTCGATTGTCTTCCTATCGGGCTTCAGCATGACGCTCAGTGACTCACTCTTGGCCGACTCCTCGTTCAACATCGCGTACGACGCTCTACTCGGGCCCAACATATACGGCACCGCCAGGATGTCTCCGCTGCCGCCACCAGCGGGGCTGGTGCACGGCACCCCCCCCGCCGCCGCCTCAGATCGTGGCGGAGTCAGCGGCGCATTGGTGCTCGCCATTGCTGTACCGCTTGTTGTCGGCCTTGCGGTGGCGGCGGCGGCGGCTGTCGTATACCTGTACCGCCGTCGCCGTCGTGACGGCGTGGATGCTGAGTCGTCATCGCGACGGGGGGAGGAGAACAGTCCTGAGGTACCATCCACAAGTCCGAAGAATCCGGATGGACAAAGCAAGGGCGCAGCGGCGGCGGCGGCGGCGGCTGCCGCCGCCGCTGCTCTGTACGGCGGCGCCAGCTCCAACAACACGCCTCGTTCGGAAGACGCGGGCAGCGGAATGACGGACGGACATGGCGGAGGCGGGGGCGGAGGCGGAGGCGGTCGTGCCAGCAACCTTCTGGTGGGTTTCTCTCTTTTTTCCCCTCCTCCTCTTTCTCTGCGAGGGGTTCTTGAAGGGGGGGGGAAAAGACGGATGGAACACGGCTGCATGAGACGATGGGAGGGGATTACAGTTGACAGTTGTTGATGTTCGTTGTGGCAGTTACAAATCTCTTTAGTCTGTCAGATCTTGGAGACCGGGGTAAAAGGAGCTTTCCTTAGCCGTGTGTGTGTGTGTGTTTGTGTGCGTGCGTGAGATATGGTTTGTAGGGTAACTGGGGTGGATATCCTCCCCACCTCTCCCCCTTCTCCCACCTGCACACCAGACACCTCTACCTCCCCCACTCGTTCGTGGTTCGTCTTTCCCCCACCTCCTCCACCTGGGCCCCCTTCACCTCCAACCTCCAACCGTGTGCAGGTGAAGGCCGCGGAGGCCGAGTCGGACACCCTCCCGGCCCCCCCCCCGCTGCACGTGGAGCTGCATCAGCTCATCCTGGACTTTGCAAGGTGGGCACTGGGGGTAGAGGGGGGGCCGGGTAGGGGGGGGTGGGGGGTAGGGGGGGCCGGCCCCCGGGCCCCGGGTAGGGGGGGCCGGGTAGGGGGGGCCGGGTAGGGGGGGCCGGGTAGGGGGGGGCGGGTAGGGGGGGGCGGGTAGGGTGGTGGTGATGGGTAGCCATCATCACGACGACGACGCTTTTAATGAGTATTTTGCAACGCTCCACGTCGGCTCCTGATCACATCCAGGTGTGTGCACATCCAAATGTTTCATTAAAGAGGGTTACCCGCTTCCTCTGGGTCGGGACTCGGGGCTCGGGGCTCATGCTGGGGAAATGAGCGGGATGTTCCCCCCAAAGCATTCATTTCCCCAACGACGTTTTCCATCACCACCACCATAACCACTACGTCACAATCGCAATCGCAATCTCGCAGGGAGATTGAGGATAAGCATCTCACCATCCACGACGCGTTGGGCAGCGGGGGCTTTGCGACTGTGTACCGCGGTGGGTGATACCTCGAGGGGGGGTCATTGGGGAGGGGAGGGAAGGGGAGGGGAAGGGGAGAAATGGTGTGTGTATGTGTTTCTCTGTGTGTGTGTTTTTGTGTGTTTGGGGGGGTAAATTTGAATTGGCAAATGAATTGGCAAATGTCGGTGAAGCGCACGACACGTCCGTCGCAATATATCACTACAAAAAACAGACCGTACTTCTAGCCGTATCACGCCGTTTGATAACGAACCCCACTAACCAACACTAACCAACAGGCACGTGGCGCGGCATCGACGTCGCAGTCAAAGTGATTGAATTTCAGGATCGTACAGCCGGGGATCAGCGGCTCCAAGCGCGCGCCATGACGGAGGCGGCTATCGCCGCCAACATCCAGCACGCCAATGTCGTAACGACGTATTCGTACGACATAAGGCCTGCGGCTCCTCATGACAGCAGTCAGGACACACCTAGTTCGACGCTGCTGGGCATAGGGCCCTCCCCCGAGGGAGCCGTGGCGGCCCCCGGGTTGGGACACGTCCCGGCACGTCGTCGTAGCGGCTTGAGTGATCAGAGTTCGGGGAGTACGGCACCTAGGATGTGGAAGCTGTACCTCATCCAGGTTCGTGTGTTCGTGGTGCACGTATGTATGTATGTATGTATGTATGTATGCCCGTTCTCCGGGGTCAACTGCCGAGCTTTCCCCTTCTCTAAACACCCTCCACCCACACATATACATACATACATACATACACACGTCCTCCCACGCGTGTCATAACCCCCAGGAGTTTTGCGAGGTGGGATCTCTCCGAGTGGCGCTGGAAAACCGCATGTTCCAGTTGTCAGACGGACAGCCCAACATGGTGCGTGTGCGCACGTGGATGTGCGTGTGTGTGTTTGTGCGTTTGTGTGTATGTTTGTGGAGGAGGGGAAAGGGGGATGGGGAACTCTGGGCGGCAAGATGGGGGGGGAGGAAGGGTAATTTGGAAAGGTGTTGTCGGGGGAAACGGATTGTGTTGCTGGGCGTTTCGCTTCTCTTTCTCCCCCCCCCCCGCCCCCCACCACCAATTGACGAACCCCTCTGAATCCCACCCCGTATGCCTGCATTGCCCCGTGCCGTGTGGCGCTGTAACCGGCGCGTTTCGTTCCTTTCCCCACCTCCCTCGCTTGCGATCCTCCCCCCCACTCGAGTGTCATTATAACTCTTCTTTCTCAGCCACCCCCACCCCCACCCGCCTCCCGTCTTCCTAATCTCATGCAGCCCATGATCTTACGGCTTATGTTGGATGTGGTCCGCGGATTGCAACACCTTCATAAAAAGAATATCGTACACGGGGATTTGACGCCCGGTAGGTTGGGGGAGGGGAGGGGAGGGAAGGATGGGCCGTGCCTGATTAGTATCACCTGGAAGCTTCCCGGATCCTAATTAAGATCCTTGTCCTCTCTCCGCCGCCGCCGCCTCTTATGCTTTTCCTCCAACTCGCTGTTTCTCCCTGCATTTTTTATTCTCCTTTCCTGTTTTATTTTTCTCGTATATTTTCCTGTTTTATTTCCTTTTTTATTTCCAGTTTTAATGATGTCCATGTTCCCCAATTTTGTTTTCCGCTTCGGTTTCCTGTTTTTGCATCCTGCTCTGGTCATTCACGTGTTGGCTTTGTAATCCTAATCAGGCAACATCCTGCTCAAGGCCAGCGCATCACGGCCCGGCCTCTACGTCGCCAAGCTGGCGGATTTCGGTCTCAGTGCCAAGATGGACCCCTGCCAGACGAGTGTGGATAACAACCGAACAGGGACCCCATTTTATGCGAGTGAGTGATGGAGTGAGTGATGGAGTGAGTGATGGAGTGAGTGATGGAGTGAGTGAAGGAGGGAGTGAAGGAGGGAGTGAAGGAGGGAGTGAAGGAGGGAGTGAAGGAGGGAGTGAAGGAGGGAGTGATGGAGTGCATGGGTAATGGAGCAGTTAAATTCGTGATGTAGCCTGGTGCGGCATTGCCACATGTGGCTCATTGCAGCTGATGAAGCTAGCAGTGGGAAGTCGAGAGCTCGTCAAGACATGGATTCTGGATAGACGCGACGATATGGCGATTGTTTGGGTTTCCATTACCCTCACCCACCCCTCCCCTTCCTCCTCACGTCCCATCATGTGTAACTTCCCGACAGGTCCGGAGGTACGACAGCACGGCAACCTCACCAAGGCCTCGGACTTGTACGGTGAGGCGAGGGGGGGGGGGTTGTGGGGGAAAAGTGATTGAGTAAGTGATGGAGGGGATTGTGTGTAATTGGGTGTTACTCTATTGTTACGCGTCTTCCTGGTCGCAGTCGGGGTTTCTGTGTGTGTCTCTCTCCGTCTCTCTCTCTCTCTCTCTCTCTCTCTTCGCCCCTCTCTTTTTTATCTCTGTACTCTCACTCCTTTTACATCCTCACTCGCACACCTCGCTTCCCCTACGCCCTCTCCCTCCCCCCCCGGTTCCCTCGGGGACTTGACTTCTTCTTAATCCACAACCACCTCAACCACAACGGCTACAACCACACCACTACAACCACCTCAACCACAACGACTACAACCACCTCAACAACCACAGCCCTGGGTGTCATCCTCTGGGAGATGTGGCACGGCCGGCCCTGCTACCAGCGTGTACGGGGCGTCAAGCACTACATCCACGCCGCCGGCTACCCCTCCTTCCCGCAGCATTGCCCCGCGGCTTATGCAGACCTGGCGGGGCGGTGCTTACGTAAGCCTCTGGAGGAGCGGCCGCAGCTGGAGGAGGTCCACGATGTGCTCCGAAACCTGCTGGGATCCGCAGTCAGCGGTCTTAGCAGCGGCAGCGAAGGCGGCGCCTCGGGCTCGCCCTCCCTGGAGTGGCCGTTCGTGACGGGCGGGATGTCGGGTTTGAACGGGTTGGGACCGGCGGCGGCGGCGGCGGCAGCAGCACCGGGAGCGGCAGCGGCGGCACCGGGAATGGCGGCGGCGGCAGCGCTTCATGGGGATGCGAGTACTGCAGCGGGGGATGGCGGCGGTGGGGGTACGATGGGTACGGCAGGGTGCAGTACTAGCAGCTGGTTTCCGGCGGTGCCGGCGGCAGGGTTTCAAGCGGTAGCGCTGCCGCCGCCGCAGCAGCAGCAGGTTCATGGTTATGGCCAAGTAGTTGCTGGCAGTGGTGGGGGGGTTGGGGGCGGCGGTGGCACTGGCATTCAGGGCGGGGGGTCGGCACAGCCTGGCCACGCTTTGGCGGGAGGAGGGGCGACGTGGCCTCGAGCGGGGGCCCATGGGGCCTTTCCGGGTGGTGTTGGCGGCGGCTCCATCGCAAAACCGCAAGACGGGACAGCACCGCCGGCCTTAGCAGGCAGGCAGCAGCAGCAGCAACGACAGCGGACCCCGCCGGCACATGTACGGCTCTTGTACGGCCTTCAGGAGGCTGTTCCGTACTCGCCACCATGGGCTGCTGGAGCTGGAGCCGAAGCGGCGGCAGCGGCGGCGGCGGCGAGTTCACCCCCGCCGCATGGAGCTGTAGCAGCAGCACCTGCTGTCCTGCCGCAGGGCGGCGGCGGTGATGGTGGCGGTACGGATCGGGAGGTCTCCGTCGCTGCCGGCAAACAACTGTTTGGGTTTTCACCCCCCACTGACCTGATGGGCGGTGGGTTGGGAGGTGTCATTCAGCAGGGCGGTCACCTTGTTAGAGTTCAGGGATCGTTGAGACCAGAGGACATCGATGTACAATTGAGGCCTGGCGGCGGCGGCGGTGGTGACGACGGTGACGGCGGCGGCGGTGACGGGATTCCGCCGTCGCAGGCTCCTCCTGGGCAGTCCAGTCTGAGTCTCAAATTGGGCACTGCTGACGGCACCGGACCTTTCGTGACGGCACCGGGGGTCTGACTTTGATAACTTGGGTCGGCAAAATAGCCAATCCAAAACACCTAGTTACCCGTGGGTCAGCCACGGACTGGGCATCGGTCGAATTTGACCCTCGTGACCCTCGTGACCCTCGTGACCCTCGTACCTGTACGTATCGGTCACCCACAGGTTGGGGTGTGCCCAAAGGAGTCGTATGACCCGTGGGTCGGTAGGTATGAACTGGGAGCGTTTGTTAACGAATGGATGTATCTATTTTGGTATTGTGGAGACGTGTTTACGTCTGTGTGTATCTGTGTGTGTGTGTGTGCTACATGGTCGTGGGGTTGTGTACCCCGTACCTGCAAACCACCCTAATACGAGCCGAGGTCTCAAGGGTTGCCAGATCGCCTATAAGCACCCTCCTACCTCGCACTTCAGACAAAGCAAGTGATAAAGGAGGCTAATCGACCAAAGGGAACGACAAAGTTGCGGTGGGACCATATCCAGCATTTTCACCAGGCGTTCAGGTTCCCGCTTCATAGCTCGTCCTTCATATCCTTAACGCGTGGGAAACCCATATCAGATCTGATATCGCCGTACACCGGACAGCTCAGCAAGACGTGCTTCTCATCCCAATATGGTTATCAGTGCCGCAGCAGGGACATACTCGCTCCTCCCAGCAGGGACATAACGCCGTCCCTTGCGCGCTCTGTTCGCCGCCAATACCCTAGAGCAAAGCCTAGACTGCATAAGCTTACAATTCGCTGAATAAATGTTGTGATATGGGGAGCACCTCCTTCCCGCCCGCTTGCTCAGCGGCCAAGGCTTATATTTCGCCACGGGGATTCTTTGCTTAACGCTTCCCCATCACACCAAACATACAGACAGACACAGACAGATACACACGCCTAGGTGTCCAGCCAGACATGTACACCGTCAGACGGTAAGCAAGACGGTCTGTGTCTATCTGTATGTTTGAAATGGTGGGGAAGGGGCGGGTGATGCGTCAGATGACAACATCCCTTGCAGGCGTTTCGTTACATTCTGAATTTCAATGAACTGTGAAGACCGTGGTTACCACGGGCCTTCAAGGTCAGCTGCTCTTCCTGCTTCCCCTCCACTTCTCCATCCCTGCTGCTGCTGGTGCTACTACTGCTGCTACCACTGCTATTGCTCTCCCTGCAGCAGCTGCCAATGCGGGTGCGGAGCCGGGCGGTGGGGTCAACATACAAACAGGAAATGGAGCCGTATGCGTAGGACTTCACATTCCTGCATACGATACCTAGTTTGGATTTTCCCCATGTGTGTCTGTCTGGGGGCTGGAGCTGGGGCTTTTCAGCTGGCGGCTACATACAGCAGACCGATCAGTGGCCGACAAGAGTCGATATATATAACTGCAGTTATGTCCAATATAAAGCCTTCACAACTTTTTCTGTAATGAGGGCACCCTTCGAAACGCCGGACAGAAACAGGCCCATAGCGGGAAACGGGGCGGCCAAGGGGCTTACACTGCTGCCCTCGGATCGCTAGAAGGCGTGCACACGAAAAAGCGCCGTCTATAGACGGCTATGGTGCTGGCGGCACATGGTGCTATCAAAGCTGGCATGGCTGAAAAAAAGGCCAGGCACCACCAGACAACTAACGCAGCACCAGACAACTAACGCACCACCAGACAACTAACGCACCACCAGACAACTAACGCCAGACAACTAACGCACCACCAGACAACTAACGCCAGACAACTAACGCACCACCAGACAACTAACGCCAGACAACTAACGCACCACCAGACAACTAACGCAGCACCAGACAACTAACGCACCACCAGACAACTAGCGCAGCACCAGACAACTAATTAGTATGCATTATAATGCAGCGCCAGATAGCGAAACACAGCGCAAGGGTCGGGAGCACACAGAGCACAAGTCGGTTAGTCTTGTGTGCTCCCGACCCCGACTCAGACTGCCAACACACAACGCAGCCGCTCCGCAGCACCTCCGTCCGGGGACGGCGCTGTAGTGAAAACACGACGGGCTCTCAGGAAATCCAAAAAACGAAAAAAGACGTCTAGGGCAGCCTAGGCAGGGGAGGGCGCCTGATACACCTAACAAGCCAATAACAATTCCTCCAAGAACGAAACGCGTAGCGGGCTAGAAACCACAAGACGTCTTGCAACCTCCTTACGACAACTGTCCCCCTCTACCTCTCCCATCCTGGGCTGGTCCAAGGGAGAAGTAACCAATTAAAGAGAAGGGACCACGCACAACCCCGATTGCCATGACACACAGCTCCTAGGCCCTCTAGAATACCGCAGGGGGAGGATTGTAGCCCGCGCGGTATATGTATGTATGCATGTATGTATGCATTCATGTATGCATGTATGTATGCATGCATGTATGCATTCAAAACTGGCCCGCCTGGTACATAATATTTGGCTTGCACGCTCATCTCTACACATGTGGTCATAGTTGACTGAGTGTCCTTCTTTCCCGTGTGTATTTTGCTTGGGTACTGGAACTTTTTGCGTTGTACTATATATATCTCTTACTCTTATTTGTTTCTCTTAGGCTCTTGGGCCTCTGGCTCGCATGGGCTCGTTACACCTCTCTGGGTAACGCAACCGAGCAGTGTGTAGCACACACATCTGCATGTATGTCTGTGCGAGCCATTTGGATCCTGTGGAGCCCCCGGGAACTGCACACTTAGCTCCTGGTGAGCTGCCAGCATGCAGCCCCCGCACCCACGCACTCTTGACGCTCTCTTTCTTTCACTTCCCAACGAATAATACAAGTTCAAGTAGCCAAGGGTGAATACTGTACAGATTTTCTAAGTGAAACGAAAGAAAACCAAGGGTTTCTGCGTGTTTGCCGAGAGCGTACTCGGTTGAATGTCGTTGGTGCGTACGGCTGGACCGTACAGGGCTAGAGTAAGTCGCAGGAGTGCGACGGAAAGAGTAATTTCGCGAGTTCATAGCGTCAGAGCGTACTGACAGGTTTCCGTTGCGGCTTCTGCCCTAATCTACAGCGTACGCAAGCAGAGCCGCACTCGGTAGCCACCGCCGCCGCCTCACCCCCTCCCTCGGTGGAAGCAAGGACACTCTTTCCTGCCTGCAGGGACCTCTTCGCGCGTACAACCCCAAAGCGATAAGGCAAAGCTCAACGAAAACCCTGATTTAAAGAGGTGTAGATGTGTCCTCGCTGGGTAGACGCGCTCGCTTTATGAGACGCAGAACATATGCACATATATATACATACGTACGTACACAATATCCAGAAACACACGCGGGATGAACTAGAGGTCACTCCCCCCTAAGCCCAACGCCGTTATGTCACAGGTCACGTCACAATCTGTTGTCGCGAGCCGTCCACCGGGACCGGAAAGGACAGACGGGACAGCGAGTTAGCCGAAGAGAAGCGGTTCCCAACAGCTACGACCCCAGCGACCCTTGACCGCATGTGACCCACATCACCGTTACGGCCCTAAACACACACGATTAGCTGCTGTTGCTGCCACAGCTGCTACTGGTACTGCTGCTGTTAATGATGTTTATGATGATGACGATGGCGATGATGATAATACGGCAAGAACAGCACACCGTACTGCGCCGTCTACCGAGTTCCCACTCCTCTCTCGCGCTCACACAAATTCGCATCCTCCTTCACCCCTTCGGGCCCTGTTCTCAAATCACGCAATCCTTCAGCGCTCATAATAAATGCTCTACATAAAACCATAACCAGAAACGCGCACCTAGGGACACACCAAAAATGCATACAAAGATAGTACGCAGCAGTGGTAGGTGTTACAGTGAGCCCGGGACATAGCACGCAGGTGGTTTCATTAAATACGGAGAGGTTGAGGTTATGTTACTTAAGAGCGTTTTGCTGCTTGCATGTGTCATTTCCTATCATACTGACATACATACGCGCACACACACATATACACATACTAGACCTGTCAACTGATCCATGCACGTGGCCTTTCTTGCTCGGCATGTCAACGACCTTAACTCGCACTATCTAGCAGTAAGTACTACGAGCCTTTATGAAAGCATGTGGCGTCTGTGCGGGTGCGCTTCCACACATGCCGGCCGACGGTGTAGCTCTGCTGAGTAACAGCGCACCCCTTCTCCCTCTCTCTCTCTCCCCTCCCTCTCTCTCTCTTTCTCTCCCTCTCTCTCTCCCTCCCCCCTCTCCCCCTCTCCCCCTCTTTCCTCTCCCTCCCTTTCTTTCCCCCTCCCTCTCTCCCTCCAGCTCTCTCCTTCACCCTCCCTCCCTCCAGCTCTCTCCTTCACCCTCCCTCCCTCCCTCCCTCCCTCCCTCTCTTTATCTCTTCCTTCCGCCTAACTAGCGAGGTGCAGTACAGTTGAAAGATGTGTCGTACATGCGTATGGAAGGTCGCTTATGCGGTATCCGTGGTCGGTTCTTAAGTTAGTTCCCTTCAGGCCCATAGTTGGTTAGTTGGTTGCCATGTTGGTTGGGTACTTGTTTCAAATGAGCCGGCGCTCCTGAAGGACGTCCTGTGCAAGGAAGAACGCAAACACACTGCAAAACCGCGGCGGGAGATATAACAACACACAAGCACATCCACATAAGTACATACGCCCACGTACATCCATCCATCCACGCACACACATACATACATACGCACACACGGGCGGGGGGATCCGAGGGGTCAGGCGGTCGGGGGTGGTGCGCGAGGGAGCAGTTGGGGGTTAACAACAATCGGGGCCAAGTATATGAGGCTGCCGGTGTCCCCACTCCCACAGGTGTGTTTTTCCCCAGGTCTCCATACGTGCCAGCCGCTACGTGCCAGTGTGTCCAGGAAACCAGGGGGAAAGGGGGAAAGGCGTATGGGCAACCGGACTCCTGCTGATGGTGGGGGCTCCGCCATCTTTGCTAGCTAGCTAAGTGACTGACTGACTGACTGACTGACTGACTGACTGGCCGACTGACTTGCGTAAATCCTGGCTGGCCAGGCAGCCATGGGCACTGAGACATAGTCTTTCCCACACGTCTGCACGCATGGTTGTCGCGGCCGGCCGCCACGGTGATCTTTCGATTGGGGGGAGCAGGAGGAGGAGGAGGAGGAGGAGGAGGAGGAGGCGGGTTGCACATCAGGCCGCCAGTGCCGCACCAGAGCCTGCGCGTCTTGTGCCTTCACCACCAGGATAAGGACCCTGATGGCCGCCTGAACCCCGCCATCGCTTCACCCCTTCCCCCCAACCAACCACCCCACCCCACCTGGGCAACATCACTTGACCCTCGGCAATCAGCTTCCGAAACTCCTAAAAGCGAACGGAGGGTTGGAAAGGAGGAGGGAGGAGGAGGAGCATGGAGGAGGCGGGAGGGGGGAAGGGATCCACTTGTATCGTATGGTGCAACCAAATTTCGACACATCTGCCCAAGGAAAGGGAAAT
>NW_003307571.1:1168157-1184395 GCF_000143455.1 Volvox carteri f. nagariensis | reverse complement strand
GGGGGGGAGGGGGGTAAATAGATGGTTTTTTATGGCGGGTGCGGCAAGAGGACGGTCGGAAAAGGAAAACCCTCCAACCCTGACATCACCACCCAACGGACTATGAACTTGCTTGGTCGGAGGAGGAGGTGGAGGATGGAGGAGGAGGAAGAGGAGGAAGAGTCGCGAAGTAGCGGGCTAGGTGGTGGACGCGTGGCAGGGGGGGCCAGCGGCACATCCATTCACAAAGAGGAAAACTCATCTTGCGCCGGTCATGCTAAAACCAATACATAAAATTGTGCCGTCGTTTGTCGCTGTCCTTAAAAGAAACCCTAAGCCCTCCTTTTCGCCCTCCCTCAGCAGCCCATACGGTCTCACCTTAGGGTCTATCATGAGGAAGGGTTTGAAGGTGTTGCGGCTCCACTTCAGTTCGCTCTGGCCGGGGTGGTCTTCGGGCAGTAGAGACACCACCTCACCGCCCACTAACATGCCCTGAAGGGGGGGGGGAGCCCACCACATCACGAAACGAGGACACGACACATAACAGAGCAAGGACAAATAGCAAAGAGGACAAAGGAGGCATAACTACAACAATAAGACTCTCACTGCAACGAAAGTAGCAACAACGACAATAGTAACAGGGGAAGTAGTTCGTTGGTTGGTTGGTTAAGTCAGTTGGTCACTGGGCGCGTGGGCGGGAATGCATGTTAGTTGCGATGTTGAATGGGCAGGTCGGGGATAGGAAAGAGGGCCGGTAGAGGGCAGGGCGGTTATAAATAACGACCCCTGGGTCGGTTTGTGAGCCAGCGACGTGGGGGAGGTACAGGTGGAATAACCACCACCACCACCACCACTTTCTCCTCCCCGCCTTCGCAACGGCGTTTCCCCCCTCCTCCTGACCTCCTCCGCCATCTCCGCCTCCGCGCACTGCCGCAGACTGCCGTGTTTCCGAGGATCAAACCCCCCCGAGGGGAAGCAGTACATCAGGCGGTTGGGGCCCTGGGCATATTCCCGGACCACTGTAACCTGCGAAGGGGGGGGAGGGGGGGTTTTGCTGGATTCAAAGGGAGCCAGTGCGCATGTTTGTTGCATGTCGCGCCGGTGGTCGGTGAATTCCTTCCTCGCAAAAATATCAAAGCTCTAAGAAATATCAAAACAAAAAGTTCCGTAAATCGTTGTTCCGTACCAGGCCCAGATGATGGCCCAGTTCCACGCCGTACCAAGGCCCCCAAACCCCCGAAATCACTGTCCTCTCTCCCCAAGGGCCCTTCAGGTGCCCCAGCGCCACCAGCTGTCCCCTTTCTCCTCCTCTTCCTCTTCCTCCTCCCCCCCTCCCCCTCTACCCACTCCTATTTCCCTCCTCCGTTCACGCACATATTCATATGCGGACCGCTTCATCACCCGAATCCCTCACTCCAGCCCCAAACCCCTGGTCGTGCCCTAATTTCTAAAAGAATTCCATTCCAATCCCTGGAGTCCGATTCCGACATCTGGACCCTTTTCCCTTGGGAAATCATTCGTTCGCTGCGCCCATTGTGTAAAAATTTCTAAGGGTAGAGGCTTCCCTCGTTTGACACGCCTCATCCCTCTAGTTGCCAACCCCCGCTTCTCCCACCTGTGCGAGTGTCGTCTCCGTGGCAGGGTGGAACGGCAGCGCCACCGCGAAACAGAAGCTGCAGCTTGGGTGGCCCACCACGTCGTAGTGCAGGCAGTGGGGCTTGGGTTTCGAATGTGTACGACGTGTTGACGTACAGCACGGTGTGACCAGGTTCAGCGCGTGTGCGTGCGCGCGGAAGAACCGCAGCAGTGGCGTCGCCGGGTGGTATACGGCAAGGCGGGGGGTTAAGAGACACGGGGGAGGGGTGGAGAGGGTTGGAGTTGGGGGGCATTGGTGTGAGAGGAGTTAGTCTGGGACTTGGGGGCTGGGGGCAGGGTATGTGACGAGACGAGTGTGTCGGGTGTGATGGATGGGTCACCACATTTGTGTGCATGCGTGGGCACGCATATGTTTGTACACGTAAGTACGAGTCTGTATGTGTATGATGATGTTGTCACAGGGTGGTAAAGCTTCACCAGCGGCCCCTTTTCCCTTGGAGGCAGTTCCCTGCTCTCCCCTGCGAGAGAAGCACCCTAATCCATTCACCCCATCCGATTTCAGAATGTGTATGTCTGCACGCATGTCTGCATGTGTGTACATCGGGCGGGGAGGCGAGGAGGGATAGAAGGTCGTTGCCCTTTACTGCCGCGAGCCATCTTACCTCGCCATTGTCGGGGGTGAATGTGACAACACGGTCATACATAGTCATGTACCTGAGCAAATATAGAGGTACGACATGGGCGCTTAGGAGTGGCTAGTGGTATTGACCGGTATTAGGAACATGACGAGGCCTGAGGACACTTCCCTGAAGGGCTATACCATCCGGGACGTTCACGTGCTCACGTTTCGGTGCGGGGAGGAACCCATCCGCCCACGCGCCCCTCTTTTGACTTAAGAAGAAGGCGCAATATACTATCCAAAGCCCACAAAAGCACCGCTACCGAGCGTTGCGCGACCAACCTTTTGTAGACAGGTCGATCCTCCGTGATGTCAAACCGCTCATGCCACGGATGTGGGTCATCAACAGAGCCCGTTGGGAGAGTGGTTGGAGCTACAAAAGGGTTGAGAGGTAAGGGTCTCCGAATTCAGAACCCCACAACCCCGGCAGGAAAAAGCTCTTTGTGAACCGGTGATCGACACGGGAGGTTGTAACCAAGTGACTGCCACATATAGAGCTTTTTTCCAGAGGTCAAAAACTCTACAAAAATTCACCAGAGAAACCAGCGACACCACACACAAACGGCGTTGACGACGCGGTTGAAGCATACCTTCCGCCCTTTCAAGTGCGCTTGCCGCAGGACCAGATTGGTTTGTCGAAGCCATCCTTGTGCGCAAAACCAATCTGCAATAATCTGAAGTTGGAAAAAGAGAAGGCTGTCGCGTGCACGCCTTGCTAAGCGATGCGAATCTACACACCGATCGTGCTTTCATTAGCTGGGACGTTGTGCTTCTAAGTTACATATAGTTGTTGCATAAACATTGATGAGTTGGATGCCCTTGATTCCCTCGGCAAACTTGCCAAATTGAAGTGTTTTGATTGGTAGAATTAAAAAACAAGCAAATGTGCTTTATGTGACACAACCAATCCGTCCATACGCTGCTTTATCGAGAAGGCCTCCTTTGAAGAAACTAGTAACCACTAAGAAAACAACTGCCGGCACCAGCAGCTAACCGTATTACCTGCCACACGTATTACCTGCCTGTGTCAGTACTCAGTAGCTAAGTTGTCAATACGTGGTCTTTCCCAGACTCTAAGCATTCCTTTATCTTTTTAAGGCCTCTTAACGGCTGAGGCGATATGTTAGGTCGAGCTGCTGAGTCTGAGAAGATGCATATGCACCTTAAACTGGGCACATCACATGGTCCCAGAGCATTGTTATTTTCATCACATCTGGGTGCATTGCATCCTGCATGGTGATCCTTCCATGTGATAAACTTGTCTATCCGCATAATGCAGACAATCCACACCTCTAATTCACCGTGACGCGCAAAGCCCTTGACATACATAATCCATACAGCAGTTTACATTCTTGATGTCGACCATCACACGCTTGATACACCTGCTAAAAACTAGAAGCTACAAGTATGATAAAAGACACGTAACATGTACAGCACCAAGCAAGCATCTGCTGCTTGTCCAAGCCCTCCAAAAGGCGGGGGGTAGGTGGAACATCGAATGCCCACAGCACAAACCTATCAGACTGCTGTATACACAGGAACCATGCGCACGGATCTGCCACTACTCCTGCTATGCCGACTGGGCACCATGCATGGTAGACCAAGTAATAATAAGCCAGTTCCTGCCGTCGGCGGAGCCCCCACTAGCGGGGTGGACATCCACAGGCCTCATGTTACTGTAACAAAACACACGCACAGGGTAGGCAAGAGGAATGCTGGAGCCGCTGCCACGTTGACTGACACACGCCAGCAATGCATCGAGGTGCCGTCCACCGTAAGGGCAACCCACCGTTCTGGATACCTAGAAACAGGGGCATCGGTCCCTGTACAGCAGCCGATCGGGCTGGCTTGGACAGGTGCACCTCCTAGCCTAAAGATGAGGCGGCTGGGAGCGTGGGTGTATGTGTGCGTGGGCAATTTCCCCCCAAGTTTATCCTCCAAACCTACACACATATTCTTTGTATGTGTAGTTACAACTCAAACAACGGAACATAAGCACCTTGGAATCTTCCGATTAAACAATGCCGGGATCATTGGAGTTTTCTTCCGCCGCCTTGCCACGTGGCTACTGCCTGGAGATCACATACATACATACTTACTTGCGAGCTGACCAGGAACTAAGTTGAGGCGCCGTTGATCCGCTAGATTTGGTTGGATGCTGGTGGTGAGTTGCTGAACCCAACGAATGCATTCTGAAGTCGGATGGGGTGAATGGATTAGGGTGCCCCTCTCGCAGGGGAGAGCAGGGAACTGCCTCGGGAAAGGGGGCCGCTGGTGAAGCTATACCACCCTGTAACAACATACATACAGTCTACAGAGAGGCGACCACTCCTAGATAGAGAAGTGTAGCTGCATATAATTCGTGAAGTCGACAGCTAATAAGCATGTATGTTATGTGTTTCTTTATCATTTCATGCGACGCGTGACGAAGTCCCCGGCTCTCTGCCAGCTACCAAGCTAGCAAGGTTAGGTGCGCGTTGGCGATCTGTCGCGACAGGTTATCATCAGCCACGATGTGTCAGTGAGCGGTGCGCGATGCATGTATGCATGCATTCAAGGATTGCATGATGAGGAATACATGATGACGCCTGCTGGCGATATCAGCAGCAGATTGACGTGGACGACATACATCGTGGCTTCCAGCTATCTAGGTGGTCATGTGCTGCTGCTGCTGCTGCTGCTGCTGCTGCTGCTCAGTTTCCTTGCTGCTGGCTGGACAGTTTATTGGGGACCGCTATTGGCACATTGGCAATGCGTTGTTGATCACCCTCCGGGCGTGATGGGAGTTCACCACCCCGAGAGCGATGATCAGCGCAAGCAGGGCAAATGACTGAAGGAGGAAGCCCGCGAAGGACACGTTCACTGCGGGCACACCATCAAGTGCACATAAATAGTCAGGCCAAGCTGATTAATACCGAGCAATAAACTATTGGTGCTTAATGATGGCGGGTTGTTAGTGTGCAGCATGTAATTACATACAAGTATACATGCGTGCCTCATCATGCATGCATGTGTGTGGGCAGTTTATTCTCACACCGACCTGACTGCAGGCGATCCTGAAAGGATGCCATTCGAGTCCTGGAGTAGTAGTACCGGCCGCTGTCAAGAAGTACTCGCTCATTGTACATTCGTGCGACGTTTTCCATGGAAACGGAGGCGCATGCCACGCATAATGCCTGTGCAAGTACACGTACAAGAGCAAGGAATTCGGGCCGTTGTAAGACCAGGCAAAGAGTACTCAGGGAGATGCCAAGGGAGCTGAACCCTTCTTACATTCCTGCCCCTTCGAGCGAACGTCCTCGGGCGCCCCTGCAGCTGGGCATATCCCGTAGGATCTTGGTTATGTGATATCCCGTAGGATTGTGAGTTTCTTTATTATTATGACATTTCCTCAGTCCCTGTCCGAGATGGAGGTCTCTAATAATTTTCTCAGCTGGTAGACTCTTCTCCCACCCGGGCTTCCACCTATGGGCAAGGAGTATGTTGGAATCATATCAGGTATGCACTATGTTCACAATCGAAGTCGATCCGGGGAATTCCCATCTCCTGGCCAATCGCACCAATTTAACACCAGGCAAAGAGTTCTCAGGGAGATGCCAGGGGAGCCGAACCCTTCTTACAGCCATCCAGTGTCAACTGCAGGGCTGCATTAATGCAATATTGCCAAACAAGTCGACTTATAATTATGGACAGCACCTCATAGGCAGGAACAACCGAGCGAGGGGGTGATTACCCTCACTCCACATCTCAGCAGCTAGCCATAATCTCGCGCTCCCGACTAATTCGGATTGATATGCATGTCGTGGTAGGTGCTGGAGCACGTAAGCATGACACGATCCTTGTGGATGGCAAGCGAAGTTTGAGCAATTTTGCTGTACGGCGGCCAGGCATGGAGCCTTTTTGCGCTGGCAGAGGCCATGGACAGGGCGGGAAGGCGGCCGGGTAATGCCAACAATGCGGAGAGCATGTTCGAAGCTTGTTTATTGGATAGCGCAGTCCACCTACATATTATGTTCATGAGGCTGATAGTGGGGGCGGCACGGCCATCCCACCGGTTGTTGTATGTGGAGTTGGTTGAGCTTCCCCTACAATATTACATGGTCAAACAGATCCTTCATTTCTGGAATAGCCTTCAAGAGCAAGTGGGCTCCAATGCTCATGTGGTTTTACGGCAGGAGATAACCGACGCTTCTGACCAACCCGGAATGGAAGGGTTGGGGAGCCTCGATGCTACGACTTGCAATGTTTAGAGCGGAATATCGCAAGAAGTTGTGGGGTTAAGGAGCGTGTCGACTGGTTGCTGATTAAGCCTCTCCCCGAGGGAGGGAACAGTGGTAACGGCACTTAGGGAACGTTGATGTGCGGCTGGGGCCATGCTCGTCTGACTGTCTTGCCAGAGGAGTACCCATCGGATGGGAAACTACCGGGATGTGGTAGCTGTACGCAGTACGGCACACATCACAATTTATAAGTACTCGCGGAGCTCTTGACCAGCATCTCGGGAGGCCTTTTCAGCGGCCAGCTACTTCACCTACCCGGGAATATAGATTGCGGAGAATAAGCACTGACGGGGCTGCCCTTCTAGGGAGCAGCAGCCGTCATGTGGCCAACACATGCTAAGGCTTTCATTCCTCGTCTAGCACATCGTAATCTAATGCAGTTTCGTTTATGTTGCTGAGCTTTGGAGGCAAACATAGCTCGAAGGGGCAGGCATCATCTCCCCAGGGAGAGCTGGTGTCGCACCAATAGCCATAGTAGCTGGTACACAGTACGGCACACATATCAAATACAAAGACGCGCGAAGCGCTTGATCAGCATCTCGAGAGGCCTTTTTAGCAGCCAGCTACTACAATCACCAAGCCGAGGATGAAGAACAAGTGTTAATGGAATGCTCGGCCTATAATGATATTCACGCGCAAGAAGTATATTATTGCGCTCTCCACTGACCTGCAGAGTGCTTGTCCACAGGACGGTCTTTCGAAGGGCCACCAGGACTAGTATGACGACTGACAGCACGACGCAAAAGGAGATTCCCCACTGCATGCATGCATGCATATGGTCAGCATGAGTCGGGTCACCAGATCAGAGGTGGTGCATAATGCCCTTGTTGGGACTGTAAGCAAGGATGACCAATTTTGCAATGGCCGTGTAGGTAGCATGTCTTAAGGTGAGACGAACTTGGTCTGGACCCGTATCTGCCCCAGTACGGGGGATGACCAGTTACTGGCCGGTTGCTAATAAAAGGGGGTGATCAGCTACCGAACTGAACTTACCCAGTAGTTGCTCAGCACATCAGAGCAGTACTTGGGGTCGGAACCATAGTCCGTGCATGATTTGTTGTACTGAGGCATGTATAACGAGAACATACATCATCATCAGCAAATCATCATATGCATGTGCACATGCAAAAGATTAATGCATGTTTTCGACGTTTCTTATTAGATAACCCTACCTACCTGCCGAGCGAGAACATGCATAGCTAGACGTTGAAACGTTTAGACAAATCTGTCCGGCAAATTATTCCAAAACAGACTATACATAGCGTTTGATTGGTTCGCGCCCTACTTATTTAGGCTACGTGCACTACCGAGCGCCTCAGCCAACAGGGCCAAACAACTGCAGATCACAACAGCCCATAATAAACCGAGCCAAACAGGCCTTAGCAGCTTGTTTGGCCCTGTGGAAAACCCAAATGAGTTGGTAATGTTGCATCGCCTATCGATCGTGCCCTGCTGGCATATTCAATAGGATCCACCGCCCTACCTACTAATATACCAGGACAGAACCTATAGAAGATTATAAAGTGTTGCAGACGTGGTTGGTTATAAGCAAGAAGCGATTGACGCGTACGCACTGCTGCAGCTGCGGCAGTTCCGCTCACCTTCGCGATGCCGCCTAACGCAACTATTGACCCACCAACGGCAAGCGCTGCAGTTAAACATCCAGCTACGTATGCAGCTGCCATTTCTGTTGAGAATTTCCCGCGGGATGAAGGTCGAAAGCTGCAAGAAGCTAGCTTACGCTGGCTTACACTTCTATCCTGTTGCTCTGATAATAAACCTGGAGCAATAAATCAAATCTTACTTTAAACAACAGGCGTGCACATTTACACGTAAGCCTGTGCGGGATTACGACGCTGCTGAGTCTTATATATTGCATGCAGGACGATCGTCCTAGCGAGGCAGGGCGCGCGAGGCTCTGCTGTACGCACATCAATATTGATTAATCGAGTCTGGATTTTGCCGGGTCCTCACCTGTAGCTTCCATATGTATTCCTAATGCAAAAACTGCTTAGCTCTCGGCCGGTGGCACAACCAACTGGTTGGTGCTTGTATGTTACGATCACGAGCCATGGCTGGCCAGCAGCCAAACGGCAGCCAAGGGTCCCCGCCGATGGGACCTACGCACCCATCGGTTCTTGCACGTCACAGCGCTTGGTTTTGGATGCGGCCCTTACTCCGATCTCCAAGCCTCTGCTGGTGGATAGGAGGGAGCCCTTGCTACTAGGTTGTATCGTACAGTTCAAATTCCCTATGCAATGTATATATATGATGATGACCACACATACTTTTTCATTCTAGCTGCCTGCTTGGTGTTCGCTCTGCTCTTGTAGCCCTCTTGCTCATGGATGTCTGTCTCTATAGAGACTTAGCTAAGGACCTCCCTCTCAGACAGCAGGCATTTGAGGCATGTAGTTCTTGTTCATCTTTATTTCCACTTTTTAACGCTTTACTCACTTAAAAATTGTCATAATGTCTGTTTCTGTCTTGGTTGGCGACAATTCCGCTGGTTAGCGTTAGCTAGGAACGTGGTACGTGCCCTTTTCAGGGCTTCAGCAGCTGCAGGCATTATTGCTTGGCAGTACCAAGCACCTCTGGGCTAGTGACCGACGTGGTTGTTGGTGCCCCTTGCAAGTTGTAACTTGCACATTACATTTGCATATGCATATGCGTTAGGATGCATATGTAGCCTAACATGTCTAGCATATATCAGGGCAACATATGACAATCCCGATCCCCACCCTAACGTGGCCATGGCCTACATCTAGCTATACCATTGCCCCGCATTTGCGCGGAACTTGTAACATACGATGAGCCGCAGCCGCAGCCGCAGCCGCAGCCGCAGCCGCAGCCGCAGCCGCAGCCGCAGCCGCAGCCGCAGCCGCAGCCAGAGGCTCAAGCAGATGACCCATGTGAACGGTGCCTCTCGACCCCCGCGACCCTTGACCGCCACCTCAGCCGCCAGGCCAGAGCAGAGCTGAACTCCTGCGGTGATAACCGGCTCACCATTGCAAACTTTCTCTACTCTTGCTGTCCTTCCCACCCCGGCACCTGGGGATGATGTCATGTTTGAGGGATGGCCCCGATCGATGGCACCACTACTAGCATAACCCTATTCCATCCCCAATTCCGTAAGGGTAGCTACGCCAAACGCATGCATGCATGCGCTTCCTTGCACTTAAATCTGGTAGGAGATGAAAGGGGGGATGGAGATAGGGCGAGCAAATAGATAAGCTACGCACGACATCATGCATGCCCTGGAGGCAGGGCTGCCCAACCAGGAAAAGCTTAGAGCCAAATAAAATGTTTACTTTAGGCGGTACGGATTATATCCAAGGGACATGCATGGTTCTTATGTAATGGATGCCGCATGCCGCCATGTGCGAGGGTAACAGACACCGCCACAGAATATACACATCACCAGCACCCGTCGGAGTGTACATGCTTTCCCCACAGCTCGCTCTCAATCAACCGAGTCCCCGACCAACGAAGAGAGGTCAAAATGTGGCCCAACCTTCTCACTGTCTTCCTAATTCCTATTCCCATATTCACACTGAACGTGATTCACAATCAGTAATACCCCCCTGACGCGCAAAGCTCTTGGCGGACATACATACAGCAGTTACGTTCTTGATGTCGGTCACACGGAAGTTGATACACCTGCTGCAGGCACGAAGCTAAACAGTATGATGAAGACACGTAACAACACCAAGCGAAGCTATTGCTCGTCCAAGCCTTCCAATGTTCGGGGTAGGCAGGTGGGACATCGAATGGCCCCCAATTTGCAACATGAATCCATCAGTCTGCCGGGCACCCACTCATCAGGGCCTTCAACAGGGCCAAACACACAGGGCCAAACAGATTGTAGCACCCTGTAGTAACCAGTAAGGCCAAACAGGCCTTAGCAGCTTGTTTGGCCCTGTGGAAAGCCGGCCCGGCCAATGAGCCGGTAGGGTCGTGCGGCAGCAGTGTGCACCCACGTTGACTTGCATGCAACCCCCTTGGAGAGCCGGCCACCCGGATTGTGAGCCATGTATTCTCGTTGATGATGCTTTGCATGCCTTCGGGCAGATGCATGATCGCTGGCTAGCCAGGCGTGCTCGCTATTGCGTGGCTAGTTCGTCGGCTGTTGGAAAGACACCAGGGCCCTTTATCTATTGCAGCTGGTTCGTCGTCGGCACTGTCGGGTTGACATTCATAAGCCTCCGAACCTGGACGCTGTTCACCACACCGAGAGCGATGATCAGCGCAAGCAATCCAATTGACTGAAGGATGAAACCTGCAAAGGACACGTCCACTGCGGAGGCAGATACACCAGCAGCCGGCAGCATGCAACGATGGATATAACACCACCAGCAATAGTAGCTGTAGGGACTTCAGTGCACACGCGTACGGCTGGTCCAAAATTTGACATCACCTATGGGCGACACCCCTATGTAGTAATAGGTAGGGACCATCCCTACTGGCGTAGATAGATGGCGCGGTGGGCATGTTATAACACAATGAATATGTGTGTTACATGGTCGTGGAGTGGGATATACTATATTGATCACCTATAGGCGTCACCTCCCTGTATTAGGAAGTAGGGGCCATCCCTACTGGCGAGAGTATTTTGCTTACGGTAAGCACGCGTGCAGCCACACACAGAACACATGATACACAGCCAGAATCCATTGTTTGCATGCAAGCGATTATCCAGGCTGCCGCCTTTCGTACATCCATAAATTTAACAACGACACCATGCTTTTGTTGAGCAAAGCAAGCCAGCAAGGCGGCAGCCAGCAGACGAAGCGGCATGATGAAAATGATGTTGGAGCACTTGTGATGAGTCATAGTGCTACTTAGTAAGTAGATATTGCATGTATATGAAAGTAGACGTGTATTTGGACGGCGGGTAGAAGGACGGGCGGTTAGACATAGGAATGTACGACATGCACGCCGTCAGGGACGGATGAGTGGATACGAGTGTGGATAGTACGAATGCTATGACAGACGGACGGATACGTATGATTAAATGGATATGGATGGACATGCATACAAACGGACATGCATGTACATACGGACGGACGGTTGGATATGGAGATAAAGGTGGACAGACGGATATATATCCGGACGTACGGAAGGGCGAACGGCTGACGGATGCATAGCTAGCATACAGACAGCGCAGCAGGCAGGCGTGCACACAGGGAGGCGAAAGCTAGCGGTCAGGCAGGCAGAGCGGTAAACGTCGTGAGGAAATAAAATCTAGCAGCGAAACGATATAAATATAGAGTTATGGCGGACTTAAACGTGAGATTGGGCGGCATGTAGAGTGTGGCTGCATATTAGTGCAACAAGTGAGAAGTGAGAGTAGCATTAAGTTCCAATAGCGTTAGGTAGATTACCGTAACGACATTTGGTACTGTCAAGCTAAGGTAACACAGTTTGAGAAAATGGCAAGCCGTACGGCTGCCGTACGTAATCTTATTTATAGACTGTACGTACTCGCTTCGCTCCTGCCTGCCACATCTAATAAGATGCTATTATTAGATGTTGCAAAGTATGCCGACCTGTTGATCATGTATGCATGCATGTGCACCGACGATCTGATCTCTGCACGGCAGCAGTTCTCGTGTGCACCGACCTGGAATTCGACGTTCCCTGGCGTAACCATCATACCAGGAATCGTTAATTTGTTCCTCAAGTTGTACCTTGGTCATGTAGATCGATGCGGCGTTGCTCATGGAAACCGAGGCACAGGCCGCACAGAATGCCTGAGGGGCGTGCGCATATAGATGTTTCCGAAAGGGAAAGCAAGCTTGGGTTACCCGGAATCCAGTGCCAAGTAATGTATCCTGTAAGCTATCCTTTTAAACTCGCTGCCTATCCTCTCTCTCTCTATCTGTCTGTCTGTCTATCTGTCTATCTAGATCTGTCGGGGTAACCTATGTTTGAACTAATGCCACCCGAAAATCGCGGTCATACTGCTGGCTGGGGTCTTATCGGTGTCAGGCCCAGCAGCAGGTGCATTCTGCTGCGAGTACCTAATCAATCGATTTGCCTCAATCAGCACCTTTCGATACCACCATTCATTAATTGTGGCATACACTACACAAATGTATGTAGATGCCGTATATTATTGCGCTCTCCACTGACCTGCAGAGTGCTTGTCCACAGGACGGTCTTTCGAAGGGCCGCCAGGACAAGTATGACGACTGACAGCACGGCGCAAAAGGAGATTCCCCACTGCATGCATGCATGCATATGGTCAGCATGATCATAGAGGAGGAGGAGGAGGAGGCATTTACAGTGTCATTGCTAAGTTCGTATTTACAGCGGAAAGGCATGCAAAGCAACACGTGGAGTGCCAGCTTCCTTGAGAGGCCTCTCCACCCTAGGGTGTAAACTTGCAACATCTACTCCATGCGTGGGATGCAGCGAGTGCAGTAATCTGGGCTTATCACGGGATCTGCATCTGCCGATCGGTACTTTTCTGAAGTCATGATATAACAACAAATTAGTTGATATCAACTTATTGGCTGCTGGGGCTTTCATTTTTTATTTCGACAGGGTCAAATAGGGCCAAACAGATAGTAAAGCCCCCTAATAACATCAGAGCCAAACTGGCCTAAGCAATCTGTTTGGCCCTGTTGAAAGTCCAGTAGCGCGTTGGTAGTCGCGAAGCTTTCCAGGACAAGTCAGATTGCAGGGCAGGGCCCCTGCAAGCCCGCAAGCCGGTTGACCCTGGAGGACGGCGGGACTAATTTCCGTCGAAGCAGTACTTCGAGCGAGCCGTACCCGTGCAATAACAGGCAGCAGGTACCGTGAGCAGGCCAATTCTTGCCGGATTCCTTAGGAATGAAATTTCCAATAATGGCGAACACAATACAAGTTTTCCAAAGCACTTTGCGGTTTAATCTGGTTTTGCAGAGACGCACGCCGAGCGAGGCGCAGCCGCCTGCAGGCGGAGGCGCAGCCAGCCGCAGCAGCCGCCAAGCAATACCCGGGACCTCCGCCGCCCCCATCATTCCCCCTGCCGTACGTGCAAGACGTTCCAATTGCAGCGTACGGAACCTACCCAGCAATAGCTCAGCGCATCAGAGCATCGCGTAGACTCGCCGCATAACTCCTTGATCTGAAGCAAACGAACAAACGAACAAACGTGTCAGCCAAACATGCTACACATCGATCTGTCAAAACATGCGTGCGACGTTTCTTATATATCCCTACCTAGGCTTACCCAGCGAGGAACATGCATGCCCTATGCAAGACATTCGGCCGCCTAGGGCAGCAGCAGTCATATCAGACAGAGAAAAGCTTAAGCATGGCCTTTGGCTTAGACTAGCTAAAGAAGGCTATTTGGTTGCCTGGTATGGGGCAATGCGTGTGACGTACGCTGCAGTTGCACTCACTTTCCCCATGCCGCCCGACGCCACAATGGACCCACTGAAGGCAAGAAATGCAAGCGCAAATGTGGCAATATGCTCAGCTGTCATTTTTATTGGCAGGACGAAGGTCACACGCACTCAAGCTTAAGGTGGATTGGCTCGGCCAGGGCCGGCGAGCTTTGAGCAAGAATAATGGTTTTCGATTGACACTGTCCTGCTTATAAGCCTTGATCAAATAGATATTACCTGAAGAGTTTATCTGCGTATATAAGCTTGTTCGGATTGCCGATATGCGTGCTCGCTTCGTACGTCTGGATTTGAGCCTCGCTCGTAACTCGAGTGGTTGAGTGACCGACCGACTTAATAGTTTGTTGGCCATCTCTATAATAAAATATATAATGGCCATGAAACCTTACTTTTGGAAAATTGCATCCTAGCTACCTTGGTTGTGACTTTTACAAGACGAAACTGTTGTTAGTGGACGTACTATCAGTGCTTTTAAAAACGGTTACTAGTGACCAAGTGGTTACTAAAAAAATAATTCCCTTCAGGTGTCGTCATTAGGAAAATTTTGGAAAACCTGCAAGTAGCCGGGTGACCGCCTGGAAGTTGGGCCGCAGACCCCCGCCAGAAAGTTAATTGACGCTTGGATGAATGCTGTGTAAAACCCAGCGAACCATCACTAGGTTCGGCTCATGAACGCGTTGCCGTACGTAGAGTTCTCTGAGAAATCCAAGGCGGATCCAAGGGTAGATATGCAGAAACGTTTCCTAAGGGGGTTTGTTGGTACAAAGCTACCTCCCAATAGGCAACTTTTCGCGGAAACCTCGCAGCTACCGCGGCCGCTGCACCATTTTTCCGGGCACAACTAGTTTTCCGTTTTGGAACCTAGTCAGTATGCAGACGGCAACACTGGCGCGTGCCTTGTTGGAGGGCGAGATCGACGCATGGCTTGAAGCAGGGCGACCGCGTGGGCACTTCTGGAAGCAGGGAAGGTGCTTGAAGTCTCCCGTTATCTTTGGCTTTGATTCAGGCCACATTTATGCGAGGGACATAGCAGCGCCGAGAAGGCACTTGTTTTATTGCGGGACTGGAGCTCCCAGTCGACGCGCTGCTGAGGGAGTTTAGAAAGAGGTGGTTGGCGGATTGGGAACAGCCAGAGATCGCAGTGGACCCCGGGGTCTTCCCTAAGTTTACGGGGAGGGATGCGAACTTGGATAGCCCAGGCGTCACCGTCTGTCGCCTTCTGCAACTTATTGCATGTGGATGTGAGTTAATCTCATGACGAAGTTGCGAGGCAACAGTTCGAACGACGTACTTGATTCCCCACTTCCGGCACGCCTATGATACGCTAACGTTGCACACATGCCTGGAATAATTGCTCGAAGACGAGACTTCAGTTGCTGCGGCAGCAAAGACTCAGCATGTAGGCACATACATATGTGTGTGTGTGTTACATGGTTGGGGGGTGCGTGACCCCATACCTGTAAAACTACACATACGAGCCGAAGGCCCAAGGGCAATACTACAACGCCTAAAAGCCACGGAGAAAAGGAAACTCCGCACATCAGCCCAGACTAGCGTCCAAAGGGGGTAACTGAGTTTCGGTTCATACATATATACCAAAATTTAGCAGCTACAGATGACATTAATACAGGAGCGTGCGACCAAGCATTGGAGCATGGTCCGCCACCATACCAAAGCGAACCAATGAAAGGCTAACCATCATGAGAATTGGACGGGAAGTCACCAAAATCGCATACACTATGGTACACAGGCATGCACCAGCAACTGCTCATCCGGCCCACGCACCAGCGGCTCATCCTTCAAATCCGGTCTTGCTTGCTTGTATTGTTAGGCGTTATGGGCGAGCGAACAGATAGAGCCCCCAAACGAAGCGAACAAGTGAGCTTTTCCAGTGGATGGATCCATATAGAAAGCTCGTCCACATCCATCATCTCGGTATGCATGACACACAAACCGCTTCTACATGTGTACCAACATGACCGCGTCTGCCAGCGAGCAGCAGCCACCCCACACATGACATCGGCGGTGCAGCAGTCTCAGACTGATGGTGGGCTACCATCAGCAGTACACTACATACTGCCCAGTAGTAGTAGTAGTCAGGCAGCTTGGGCTCTACCTGTAGTATCCTGTAGGGCGTGTATCACCGCCACGGGATCTGCAACCGCCGATCGGTACTTTTCTGAAATCGTGATACGACACCTCGGCCTGCCCGTTAGTTTATCCTGTATAGGTAGCTACCTGACCCGCCGCGGCGGGCCCTGCCTGCTGCCCTATGGCATAAACATGCCGGTTACCGACCGTTGGGCCCAT